>NC_073744.1:67356228-67674410 GCF_029784135.1 Toxorhynchites rutilus septentrionalis
GATCATGTAAGAATCAGTAGTACAGTATTTTATTTCATCAATTGTTGAAGTTTCATTTGAAGGTAGCCGGTGAAACATTTTTGTAACAGCTTTTGCGAATAAAAGGCGAAATAAAAAATCCTCCGGGACGTGAATCCAATCGGTGGTATGTTTAAACAAATTTGAGCTTTGACTAGTTTTTGACAGTATCCAACTTGAATGTTATATGAAGTGACCACTTCCGTGTTAAAACTTACGTGACCAGAGCACCAGAAAGCTGGACATCAAAGATAACATTTTAAAGAAACTAAAAAATGATTCACTTGCAAACTAAGAAATTCGTACGTAATTTCGGAGCACTTGCGTAGTTCTAGTAGAGTAGTGCCTTCAATTTAAAAAGAGTAACGGCATTCGTAAGTTTCAAATACAGTGTGTGGTGGAAAGTTTTCAACCGATTATCGGGTAATGGATAGTAGTAATGGAATCTCGATAATCGCGACGAATCTGGTTTACTTTTCTAAATATAATCAAAAACTACATTAACTTATTCGGAGAATAGAAAAGTGTTGCAGAAATCATTACTGATGAAACAGAATTAATTTCATATTGTGTTCCTATTTCTCTGATACTCTAAAAACTGGCATTGATAATAATTGGTAGATCGAATAATCTTCGATGTTGCAAAGATTTATCACTTCCAGCGCACAGTCGAGGTTCTGCTGTTGTTGGGTTAGCCGACAACTATTTTGTGAAATTTTGGAATCAGTTTGTTTCGGAGCTTGTCAGTTTAAAAAAAACTACATCTTTCAACCGTTTCATTAATATGATGGATAACTGCACTGCGCACCAATGATGGAATTAAGTTTTTACCGATAGTAGATAAATATGAGCTTCCATCAAATGCCGAACAAGGCACTAAGAAGCGTTGAAAGATGTATTGTTTTGGATTTTTTGACTATTCGAACCTTGGCACCATGTTTATGATTCCGTGTCAAACTTGTTCATGATTCCTGCTCCTGAGACTCGAATAGTTGTACCGAAACTCGAAGAACAAAGAATATGTCACAGTGTCACATGTTAAGAGTATAGAGAATGGGCAATTAGAAAGGATTGAAGATATTGATTTTGAAAAAGATGAAGAGGTACAACTCTGGAATAAAGGGTGTGTCACATCAAATTGCATCACGGAAAAAACGCTGTAGAAATTTAATTTTTAGGAGTTATATCTTCAGCTTTCGCTTATAATCAGATAAGAGTGTATAGATCACGTTGGCACTGTCAATTTTTCGTAAATTTGGAAAAATGTCGTCGAATGAAAAAGAGCGTCGTGAATTAATCCTGTGCACTTATTTCGAGAATCCGGAGTTGTCACATCGGGACATCGGTAAGATGCTGGGAATCGTCCAATCCACGGTCAGCAGAGTACTAAAACGATTCTTCGAGAACCTAACCATCGACCGGAAAGTAAAGAACGGCAAAAATGGATGCTCCGTCAGTGAAAAAGATCACAAGCGCGTAGTTAAGCAGTTTAGACGTGATCCGAGAAGATCGGTCCGGGATGTCGCCAATAAGCTGAATTTGTCAAGTTCATTCGTCCAGCGGACCAAGCAGCGGGTGGGCCTGCGTACATACAAGGTTCAGAAGGCTCCTAACCGCGACGTAAGGCAAAACATGGTGGGGAAGACGTGGGCCCGGAAGCTGTACACCGAAATGCTGACGAAGCCGCGTTGCCTGGTAATGGACGACGAAACCTACGTCAAAGCGGACTTTCGTCAGCTGCCGGGCCTGTTGTTCTTCTCCGCAGAGGACAAATTCAGCGTTCCGGAGGAGATTCGCAAGCAGAAACTATCCAAGTTTGCCAAAAAGTACATGGTGTGGCAAGCGATCTGCTCTTGCGGGAAGCGGAGCGCCCCCTTCGTGATGGCCGGCACGGTAAACGGGCAGGTTTACCTTAAGGAGTGCCTACAGAAGCGCTTACTACCACTATTGAAGCAGCACGAGGGCCCGACCATCTTCTGGCCGGATCTCGCTTCGTGCCACTATTCAAAGGACGTGTTGGAGTGGTACGAAGCCAACGGGGTCACCTTCGTGCCAAAGGAAATGAACCCGCCCAACGCGCCGGAGCTTCGCCCAATAGAGAAATATTGGGCGATTATGAAGCAGGCCCTCCGGAAGAACCCAAAAGTTGTCAAATCGGAGGCGGACTTCAAGAGAAAATGGATTTCTGTTCAAAAAAAACTACAACCTGACGTTGTACAGAACCTTATGGACGGGGTAAAGAGGAAGGTGCGAGCATACGGGCTTGGGCTCGAAGTATGAATAGAAGGAAAATGCCAAAAGTTGTTTAATAGTTTTTATTTTACTGTCTAAAATTTTTAAAAGGATCGGTCTACTGGGCTAATTACTACAGCGTTTTTTTCCGTGATGCAATTTGATGTGACACACCCATTATATGATAGTATAACATCAGCAAGAGACAATTCACACAGAATAAGAGTAAATAATTCGTGTTATAAGATCGAACACGCAGAACAAATCACTTTTATAGTGTACATCAAAATAAAATTAGTTTTGCGGATGTTGTTAAAAGTGCGAACACTTCTAACAACAATAAGATAATGGGTTATAGTAATAGTACTAGTATCATGCAAAGTAATCGTAAGACTCATCCGGTTATTGTAATCAAGCCTAAAGAGTCCAAACAAGCTTGCGAGGATACTCGGAAGCATTTGAAGACAAAATTAGATCCAAGAACACACAAAATTAGTAATTTCAGAAATGGAAGAAATGGCTCCATCATTGTTGAGTGTGCAACTGGGGCTAATATAGATAATGTGAAAGATGACATCGAAAGCAATTTGGGTGAGAAGTATAGTGCTGTTGTTCCCATATCGGTGCCCAGATTAAAAATCGTGGGCATGAGCGATCAGCATTCCTCCGATGTTTTCATTGATTACCTCCGAAGTCAAAATGAAGGCATCGAAATAAAAGATGTAAAGGTTTTAAATGTGTACGAAAATCCACGCTTCACCTACAATAAGTTTACTGCTGTAATTGAAGTAGATGTTGACACATATAACTGTTTATTGAACGCGAAAAAAGTAAATGTGGGGTTCGATCGGTGCTCCGTAGTTCCTGCGATTAATGTATTAAGATGCTTCAAATGTGGAGAATTTGGACACAAGAGCACGGATTGCAAACAAAATTTTGAAACGTGCTCAAGGTGTAGTCAGAAACACAAGACATCTGAATGCAAGTCAACTGTGTTGAAATGTGTTAATTGTTTGAAAATGAATACAGAACGGAAATTGAATTTGGACGTCAATCATGCCGCATTTAGCTCTGAATGTTTAGTATATCAGAGACTTTTTGATTTGAAAAAAAGCAGCTTGCATTTCAATAAATAGCAACCAGGTTCCAGAAGAATTGTGAACCAATATTATATTTTGTATTTGAATATTGCGGGACTGTCAACAAACTACGTAGCGTTACGTCAGATTGTTGAGGAAAAGCGTCCATTTCTAGTCCTTTTGTCTGAAACACACATTGTTGAAATAGAATCATTTGATCTGTATAGTATTCCGGGATATAATGTTGCTGCGTGTTTATCACATTCTAGGCACACTGGCGGTGTTGCTATTTACGTCAGAGAATCAGTTCAATTCAATCTTCGCCTCAACGAAGTGTTTGATGGTAACTGGTTCTTGGGCATTACAGTTGAACATGGCATGAAGATTTGAAAGTTTTCACCCAATTACATTAAATGAACTTAGAACTATTTGCTTTTCTTTAGGAAAAACGGCTGGAGTGGATAATGTCAATGCTAGAGTTATTCAAGATTGCTTTCATGTCATCGATCACATCTTGCTGGACCTTATTAATAAATCTTTGCTAACTGGGCATGTGCCTAAGGTGTGGAAGGAATCTTTAATAGTTCCAATTCAAAAGGTTGCTGGAACGATTAAAGCCGAAGAGTTTCGTCCCATCAATATGCTGCACACGCTAGAGAAAATATTAGAAGTAGTCGTTAAAGGCCAGCTGCTGGAATATTTAAATTGCAATGCTTTGCTAATACCAGAACAATCGGGATATCGGGAAGGTCATTCCTGTGAAACCGCATTGAACTTGGTATTAGCAAAATGGAAAGAGAAACTAGAGTGCAAAGAGAATATCATTGCTGTTTTTTTGGATCTAAAACGCGCTTTCGAAACAATTTCTAGGCCCTTGTTGTTGAACACGATTAAGCGCTTTGGATTTACGAGTACTGCATATAAATGGTTCGAAAGCTATTTAAATGACAGAACTCAACGGACTATTTTTAATGATACAATTTCGAATCCCCTAGGGAATAATCTTGGAGTACCTCAGGGAAGTGTATTAGGGCCCCTTTTATTTATTATGTATATCAATGACATGGGAAGAGTTTTACGATTTTGTGATATCAATCTTTTTGCAGATGATACTGTGTTATTCATTGCAGCTAATGATTTAGATCAGGTCGTTTTACATTTGAATGGAGATTTGCATTCTTTAAGTAGATGGTTGAAGTATAAGCAATTGAAATTGAACATAAGTAAAACTAAATATATGGTAATCTCGCGAAATCGTTTAAATGAAAACGTCTCCATCGTTATTGATAATGAGACTATTGATCGAGTTCGGGACATTAAATATCTTGGCGTGATTATTGATGACAAACTCAAGTTCAACACTCACATTGACAATGTCATCAAGAAAATTGCCAAGAAGTATGGAATCTTATGTCGATTGAAAAACGATTTAACTATTTGCAGCAAAATACAGCTATACAAATCAATCATCTCTCCTCATTTAGACTTTTGCTCTTCCATTTTATTTTTAGCCAATGACACACAAATATCGAGATTACAGCGCTTGCAAAACAAAATAATGCGGTTGATACTAAAATGTAACAGATTCACTTCCTCATCTTTAATGTTGGACGCTCTGCAATGGTTATCCGTGAAGCAAAGGATTGTTTATTTAACTATGGTGTTCATTTTCAAAGTAGTTAAAGGTTTGCTGCCTCGATATTTGTGTGATCGAGTTGAAAGAGGAATTGACTTTCATAGTTATAACACTAGAAACGCGAATGAAATAAGAACACCTAATTTCTTGTCATGTGCTTCACAAAATTCGTTATACTTCAAAGGAATAAATGTGTTCAACTCGATGCCAAGACATATTAAATGCGCAACAACACTTACAGAATTTAAGAGGCACTGTATTTCACATGTAAAAGCTGTGTTCTCTTAACAGCTGAACGAGTTTTTGTTTATTTTTATGACGAACGGATAATTTAATGTGGACAATTTTTTTGCAGTTTGTTTTCAATATTTTCAATGAATCTGTCGAAGTTTTTGAACGGATTATATTATGTAGATTATTTAATTTTTTTAAATCATCTTTTTTGAATTTGTATTGATCTCTATTATGTCTGTCATGATCTTGGTGATGATGGACTATTTTTGTTTTTATTTTGTCGTTCTTATAGTTGTATTAGTTTAAAAAAAAAAAAGTAGTCTACAAAAGTTTGAGCGTCGCGCACGAGACACAGATATAAAGGATATTAAATTGAAAGTTTTTTTTAAGTGCCGGTCTAGGAATTTTTCGTAAAGGAAATTTTCTCGATTTCTCTGAATGAGGGTATTCAAAGTCAATCTAAAACAAGGCTGGCGGTTGGACTTGTGCTCTGGTGGACCACTTGGCTGCAAGGGCCTCGTCGGGACCGTATCGGCTCTGTGGCGGACATGACTGAGTATTGGCTTTTTTGGACATTGCAATTTTTTGAACTTATATCTGTAAATAAAATCAGTTCGTTTTTCATGTTTGCTAAACTGATTTCAATGTTGAAAAAAAAATTATCTTTTAGATAACTCGTCTTGCTCAAACCTCTGTAGGGGAAGGAGGCGGACCATCATCATGAGCGTTTTTAAGAAATATACGATAAATTTCTATGAGAACAGCTTTGCAACAAAGATCTCGATATGTTATGTTGTATTGTATAATAATATGGTTAAGCACAGCTCATGTGATACATAATATAATAAATGTTTTTTGTATATTTTTCATGTCACAGGGAAAAAAGTGTTTAATTTATACATTTTGGAGATAAAACACAAATTTGTCTCTTACAAAGAAAAACCTGTCTCGAATATATCACGTTTCCATATCTTTATCGTTACTGTATCTATATATTCCGATGCGATTTGCTTTATTCAAGACACCCTGTCGACATTTATTAAAGCTTGAAAGATACTCTATCAGACTAGCACCCCAAAAGGCAATTTCAAATCGTTATATTTTGAATGAAAATAATCACTTGTTGTTTTTTGAATACCTAAAACTCGTAGTCCTAGTTCTTATTTTACAACTTTGTCTATACATTTCCTGATATTCCATAAAAACTCATCATCATTAGCATACTCTTTCGAAATCGATCCCGAAGCTGAACTTATTCATTATTCTCGAAGATCCATTATGAGCTTCTACTAATGAAACAGTCGATAAATTCCCACAACTACTGCTTGCAACAAACTAAAGGAACTTCCAGAATTAGTCATTGTGATAGCCGTCGTGCTCCATCAGAGCAACGCCAAACTTCATGTCTCTTTGCAGCCATTTCATGCCAAACCGATATAGCGGTTCTCAGATTTTCGTCAAAAGTGGTAGTTTTGTTCTTTATCGCAAATTATTAGACCCGTATTTTTTTATTTTTTTGTTAGGGTGACCATTCCCATTTTATGGTGGTCTGAAAAATCCATTTTTCCGCATTGGTGCCAGAAATGTCTTTTTTCAAAAATTCATAACTTCCGAACCACTGGACCAATTCAGGCATTCGACATATTAAATTAAAGCCAATTAGCTTATTTGGAAAAATACTACAGTTGCAGAAAATTTGAATTATGCTTTCGTTATTATTGATTGTATTTGTTTTTTATAGCTTTCATGGTCTCGGGACCAAAGACGCTATATTTTTTCTGCAAAGCTGAGGATTTTTCACATAACATATCTCGAAACCAGGGAGACGTTTTTTTTCGTTTTTGAGTTACGATTTTTCAATGTTAACCGATGGTCCGAAACATCATTTTTTCCCATTTTTTCTACTACAAAAAATCATAACTTTTGATCTACTAAACCGATTCAGATGATCGACATATCAAATTAAAGCCAATGAGCTAGTATTGTCTGAAAAAATATTACACTCTGATTAAAAATGGTTTTTGTTTTCGTAATTATTCATTATATTTGTTTTTTATAGCTTACATCGTTTCGGGACCAAGGGTGCTATATTTTTTTATATTTTTTCCTGAAAGCTGAGGGTTTCTTCACATAATATATCCGAATACCAGCGAGGTGTTATTTTTCGTTTTTAAATTATGATTTTTCAAAGTTAACGCGTATTCAGTTTTCGTTCAATATTTCTATGCGACTAGACTGGATGTATGTGACTATAATCCAATTTATTGGCAATTGTGTTATTTTTTCAGAAAAAGCTAACTAGCTAACAGTAGTTCAGAAGTAATAAGTTTTTGAAAAAAGTCATTTTTGGGGAAAAAAAAAAGGGAAAAATAGTTTTTTGGACCATCGGGTAACTTTGAAAAATCATAACTCAGAAACGAAAAAAAAAACGTCTCCCTGGTTTTGAGATATGTTATGTGAAAAATCCTCAGCTTTGCAGAAAAAATATAGCACCCTTGTTCCCGAGAGCATGAAAACTATAAAAATCCAATACAATCAATAATGACAAAAACAAAACTTGATTTTTTTGGAAGCGTAGTATTTTTCCGAGAATTTAGCTTATTAGCTTTAATTTGATATATCGACCGTCTAAATTGGTTCTGTAGTTCACAAGATAAGAATTTTTGAAAAATGTCATTTTTGGAAAAAGGGGAAAAATATATATCGGGGATATTTCGAATCATCCTAAAATAAAAACGAGAACCCCAACAAAAAAAATAAAAATACGGGTCTAATAGTTTGCGATAAAGAACGAAACTACCACTTTTTACGAAAATCTGAGAACTACTCTATCGGTTTGACATGGAATGGCTGTTTGACAACACGGCAATTTAGTTTGGAGTCTGGCTGGAATATGCTATTCCACCAGCTGAACTAACCCGATATTGCACCTTCAGATTATCACAGGTTAGAGTCCCTGTGAAATTATATCTAGCACACATATTTTCTAGAAGCATAGAAAATATCTTTCATTTATATATATAAAACAGTTTTTGGACGAGAATGTGAACATATTCTGGGAGGATAACATTTTTAGACTGCGTAAAAGATGGCGAAAGATCGTGGAACAAAACTGTGCTCATAAATTTGAATAAATGTAGTGCGATTGTATTTCCAAAAATCGGTTCGAACTTTTCGGACAACAAAATATGAGCTATCCTGATTTCTCCTGATATTAATTTTCATTCTCCCTGAATTTTCAAAATAACAGTTAGCAACACTGGTTATCACACCCCTTCCTTCATTAAGGGGGAACCCCGGTCTGGTATTTCGAAAATATCGATTTTTTCATTTTTCATTTTTTTTTGGAAGCTTCTGCCCTCAGAAATGTTGTCCTAAAAGAATTTTTCGATATTTGATTTCGTTGGAAAGTTACATTCAAAAATATGAGGTCACCTCAAGGGATATAGTGTTGCTGTACGAATTTTGAGACTCGTTTCTCGCGAAACCATGTATTTTCAACTGGTGATATCGATATCTCAGGATCTATTCGACCGATTTGGCTGAAATTTTCTATCAGCATGTAAACATGAATGATCTAAAGTGTTACATAGCCGTTTTTTGATATCCCATTTTTTCAATTTTTATGAGCTTCTAAACAGCGAGTTTTCATGGAAAATAACTCATTTTTACCAAAAATGTCCCCCATTTCGGCAATTTTTCGAATTTTCAGAAACCGCTATGCAATGCTTTAGGTATTGTTCTAAAGTTTCAAAATATTCATTGGAATTCGTTCTGCGACACCCCGTTGCTTCAGAAAGGCTACCACCAGCAAGGCACCGATTTTCAGACAGCATCTACGCGTCCAGCTGTCAACAGCGTTATAATCAATTTTCGTGCACTCAAAAAATGGAAAATCATTCTTCAAATATACCTTAAACAATAACCAAAATACCAGATACCAAAATACACTTCACTTTGTTCCTAACATCCGAGAAAAATTCACTTTGTTCCTAACATCCGAGAAAAATTCACGAAAATTCATTATTTTTCGACCTTTCAGGCAGGGGTCCCCCTTAATCTAGGACATTGATGAGACTAAAATGCAATTGTGGGGCATGTCGGATTTCCATTATCCACAGTTAGTGGTTTCAATCATATGCCCCACGATTTCATTTTAGTCTCATCAATGCCATAGAATAATGAAGAAAGAGGTGTGATAACAGGTAACTGCAACTTGCTTTGTTATTTTTTAACTTTTAGTACATTATCTGTATTATTACAATGTTTAATCACAATGAAATCGTTTAACTTAAAAAGTGTTTTTACTCATTTTATTTTCTAGTTTTTAGTATCATTAGTATATTTCTCTACAATGAAAGAATTCTATGTTTTTTGTTGATTTTTATTCCTTATTTCATTTTTTTCGGAATGTTTTCATGATGTATTCTATTAGCCTAATATTGCAAAAAATACATAGTCGACCATTTTGTAGTGGCGACCTTTTTATATTTATGCTGTTCATAATGTAAGGTGTTCTCCAAGTCAAGTCCATTCATTGGATACACATATCCCCATCAACTTTTTTTGAGGGAATATTAAATCAGCCGCTTCAAAGCGGCAGCCGATTTTGGCATTATAGAATACGCATAATTGTAATGCTAAAACAAATAAAGGGGTGCACAAAATTTTAGAGCAAATCATCAAAAGGAAAGGAATCTTGCATTTGGTCGGTGTTATGTCAGACCGGACCATGTGGCATTTTTATGATTTCGAGAAAAACGAGCTTTGGTGCTATGAGCGGTGTTCGTTGAGTATTCAAAAAAAAATTCGACATGTTTTTTTACGTTGCACGCGTGATTTTCCAAATCTGATAAATGTGGTATGTAGCTTATGAAATGCTTAACCTAATACAATCAACAACTACAAATTTTCAACGACTTGGTCCCCTCTGACTTAACACCGACCATTTGATACCCATATACCGAAGATGCATAGAAAAAGTAGTTGGCCATTTTGTGACTGCGGCCATCTTGGATTTGATCATCATTTTCATGATCATCTGTGTTTTACTAGTCAACTCCTTTCATTTGATACCCATACCGATAGTGGTTTGAGAGCAAATGTAGTCCGCCATTTCGTAGCGGCCTCCATCTTGGATTTTGACTGCAGAGATGAAGGTGTACTCCAAATTTTGACTATTTTTTTGAACCACTTTGAGGTTCACCATAGGATCTATGGTAAAAAACTACTTTTCAGTTTTTTACACGCCATTCTCGATAGCGATAGCTACAAAAAATTTGGAAAAAAAAAACTGAAAGTGCATCTTACTATGATGTATCGGGAAATATTATCAAAAAAAATTGAGTACTAAAAAAATCTTTTAAAATAGATTTTTTTTTTGGTATTAAGAGATTCAATGCTACTCTAATTCGTACTTAAATGTGTTTCTAAGTCCTTTCTACATATGTGTGATTTCCATCAGAGTTTAAATAGTGTTGCGCGAAAGAAAAAAATATATACACTCGACAAACAATATTAGAGGAACAGAGTGCGAGGTCTGAAATTTTAAGTGATTTTTGACATGCTGTAACCTTGTGAAAAATCAACGCATATCAATGCGATGTACATTATTTCAAAACTACAACTATCAGGTATTAGGATATTTTACGTACATATTTTAATCTTGGTGTGTGTAGGTGTAGATGTAGTGGGCAACAATATCGGGAAGAAATGAAAAATCGATTTTTCTCAATTTTTCCATAGATTTTCTGGACTATCACATTTTTTTGTCAGCCAACTTATTAACAAATCCAATTAACCTTATCAACCAACTTTCATTTGGTTCCTAGAACGTTCCTGTAGGGCCTTCCCATACAAATATAGTTCAGTTTGAATAAAAAATAACCCCTTCCTCTTCGATGATGAATAATTCAATAAACAACCATCGCGCCGAAAATCGAAAGGCAGTGGGAGTGGGACATGCCCCTGAAATGGCAGTCCATGCAGGATAACAATGCGAAACACACCGCCAAGACCGCCAAAAAGTGGTTCCATGATAACAAGTCGACGTCATGTGACGTGAATTTTCTTGTTTTTATGTTTTTATCATGAATTTTAAAACGGGTCCTAATTTTTATCACGTAATTTTTTAGTTGTTAAGTATGCTTAAAACACATTTTTTATGAATGACTATTGTTTTAATTACAGATGTTATATATTTATTCGAACAATGTAAATAAAATATTATAAATAGGTTGAAGCACTGGATTGAATTATTTTTTCTCAAAGTTTTGTCACTTTCTGTTTTTGCTTGAGCAGTGGTCTTGATGTTTCGTCCGACACTGTACATATTCTGCATACAATCTCACAATGTTCTACATCACTCTTTTTTCAAGTAAAATTTCGACCGCAAAGGGTTGAACAGATAAACCCAACTCTATCGTTCTCAACTAGTGAATAACAGAACTAGCTTGAACTTATTCCGAGCTTAGAGAAAAAAATCATATTATCGAGTGCGAAACGATCAACAACTACTTGTCAAGTACAGAAGCGGAAAACATCTCATATTTAGGTTTTTCGAAGAATTGAACATCGACCGGAGCACAGTCTCAGTACATAATCATCATACTAGTACCATAAACGCATGCACATGCGTTTACGCATGCGAATGCGTGTACGCATTTCATCAAAATATCACAAACGATATGACAAAGTGCATCAATTAATCATCAACATGGAGGTGTTATGATTCTCATCAACATTCCAACGTTCGACATTTTGGCACGTTGCACATCAATCCGGGCACGGAAGGATTGCAGAGCACGCGGAGGGTGAACACTTTGTTGCATCACTACCGCATTGCACACGGGAGTATATAACAACAAGACGCATAACAGCATGAACCGGCCGAAGCCAAGGGAATCGCACATCGACTGTCGGTCTGCCAACTAGAGGCTTGGCCCTCTTCAAGAATCAACGAAAACGACGATGCATCAGCAATGAGAGAGAGAATATACACGCTGCTGCCGGGATGCCGGTGCAATGCACCGATAATTGTCATTTTTATTTTCGTTTTTATTAGCTCACACTCCCTGCGCCATGATGCCTCTCCTCGCGGAGCATCAACAGCAGAGCGCTCTGGTGCCACATGTTCGAGCTGACTTTTGTTTTGGTTTTGTTTTTCCCTTCCGCTTTCCACTGGCGCAAAGCTTGATGCGCAATGATGCACTTGCTGCCCAACCGGCACCGGCACCAGCACCAGAGCCAGCGTTGCACACATTACGCATCCCCATCATCATCGTCATTCACGAGCATGGAGCCACCGCGCCTGGCACAGTTTAAGTCTTCGAACGTTGAACCCCTCGCAGTACATTTGCGCGTTACTCGATTATCATGTTTTCTTTTTGGTTTTCTTTCGGAACTGCAACGAATCAGTCGGATTGACATGTGTGTGACAACGCATGTGGCTCGTTTGTTGTTTGTTCTGAGTGAAAATACAGTATAAAACAAGTTAGTAAAAGATCGAAAATCAAACCAACAAACCAACCATATAATCAAACAAATAATAATCTGATGAAGCTGCAAAGTTTCCTAAAGCCCCTCTTATCAATAACCAAAATATCTGTAAAGAAGCTTGTTTAAACTCTGTTACGCTAACCTTTCTTCATGTTGTAGTCGGTTAACATGAAACATGTACCAATGCATTCAAAACAAGGCAGCATCTTCAAACATAACAGTTCGGCTGAAAAGTTCACAAGGTTGACGTCTATGTCTTGCAAAAATCTACCTGAGTATCACAAAGCAACATCTTTCAATGGATACGTGTCAAAATTTGACAGCAATCGGTCGATTGGTTCGTAAGTTACAGCATTGAGGGTGAAGCAACTTTTGTCATTGTGAAAAAATGTAAAAATCACACATCAATGTAAATGATGACAAAATTTCATGAATTGGGCTTCGAATTGCCTCAGCATCCACCGTATTCTCCAGATCTGGCCCCCGCGACTATTTTCTGTTCGCAGACCTGAATAGAATGCTCGCTGGCAAGAAATTTAGGACCGATAATGAAGTGATTACCGAAACCGAGGTCTATTTTGGAAGAACCGAAACAGTACTATAAAAATGATATCGAAAAGTTACAAGATCGCTATAATCGCTGTATCGCCCTCGAAGGCAATTATGTTGAATAATAAAATTGAATTTTGTAAAAAAAATATTTTACTGTGTTACCTTATAAACTTTTCAGCCGAATTGTTATGGTTTGAATGTTAACATATGATGAATCCTCCAATATGCTTCTACATTGATTTCGCTAGCACTCGTTGACCAACCCCGTGTTCACGGGTACACTAGCAGTTTGCCATTCGTTTACAATACGAATATGAATGACGTCGTCATGCAAGTGCAATCCCCCGAAATATATTGGGCCTGATTCTCGAATACACTTCACGGTGGAAACGAAATAATCGGCACGCCATTTAACTACGTTTTACGAGTTAGTGAAGTGTCGAAGATGATAATGAGTTTTAAGGCAGAATGAGCACTTTTCAAATAAAAAATCATTAATGAAAATTAACTTCTTCGTATCAAACTGGTATTCAATGTGAGTGGAAAACTTTGTTTTCTTCATGTGACATAAGAATTCCATATAAAAATTTCATCTGAAGATAACTTGATATTATAATGATAAGTTTAGTGGGAAACTAATCTCGTATCCAGATGTCGACACCGTACCGTTGTCATCGCGGAAACGTTTCATACCGTTTCCACCGTGAAGTGTGTTCGGAGTGTATTCGAGAATCAGACCCATTACCTTATCCACATTGACAAATGTACAGCAAGGCACCTATAAGTATATCCCAAGGTGGGCCAACCTGCTAAACCACTCTTCAGCCATCTTGGAAGTCTACTGTGTTTTGTTTGTAAACAAAACACAATACGCTAGTGCCGAAGCTCGCTCGTGATCAGTCTGTCTCTTTCACGCTACAAGCAAATAATTCTACTTCTGCTTTCTTCCGTACTGTGTTCATATACCTCCCCTAACCAACATAGTGACGAAACGGCCTCACCTTGGGATATATTTCTAGGCGCCTTGATGTACAGGATGGCAAAGGTTGCCTGTCAGTGTTATTTGTCACAACGTTTCTCTTGTACTGTTTTATTTACCGATATGTGCGTGTTTTTAATACCAGATTGTTTGACAGATGCGTTTTGGAGCATTGTTTGCTTTGTTTACGCTATAATCATGGACGCAAAACGAAAGCTGGTAGTAGATTTAAATTTGAAGAAATTTAGACCGTGTGATATTTTGGACGGTTCAAACACATAGTCTTCCGAAAAACACATACACATGTCCACGCGATGTGAAAATTCCATGTTTTTGTTTGAATTCGAACATGATTCTCGCTAGTGTTGAGTGTCTATCCCCAACACGAACAATGATACACAAACATAGACATGTGAAAACAAACACGATGTTCATAATTCAAGAACATCATGTACAAACATATCACCCGATGTCGCAGTATTCATTGCTTTCGTTTCGTTTCTTTTCATACACGGAAAGAAATTATTCATCCCAAAACATTTCTTCGTAGAATACTTTTTCACAGAAACGAACTTGAAATTTAGTTCGCATTTCAAAAATTGCACGAACTAAGAGACTATAAGTTCATGCACCAGAATATATATTTTTATTAAGGCTCATATGGCGTCAGCCTAACGGGGCCGGGAGTTCAATATTTTGACAATATTTGCTTACAACTATGTTAGTAATATGTAACCGATTACTCACGGTTGGCTCGAGGTTAGTATTACAAGTGTTCTCATAATTGGGATGTTGCCGTCTCCAGTGCTCTGTACGTGTGCCCGACATGGAATACTTCCTATTGGGATGCAGCTGACCATTAATCAGCAACGCCCCCCTAGTCTGCACCCCATATCTAGCGTGGTGCATCTTTTTCGACTCGAGGAATCCAGGATAAAATGATCACTAGTCGGCGCAATCATCAGCTCGTGTAGAGTTGTCATGAGCGGTACAACCTTTGGCTCTTGTTGAATCATCAGTGGACTGCACAACCTTCGGCCCGTGTATCTGTAAAGAGTGTGTGTATGTATTGCCGCGACTAAGTAAAAGTTTGTAGATCGTTCATGCACATTTTGCAAGTCTGATTAATTAATCCTTGGTTTCGTTCAAAGAAAACATTCTCTGAATAGAAAGAAGCTTTCTATTTTATTTTTATTTTTTTGCGTGCATGTTGGCAATTAAAGTCTGGAGAGCCGACTGCATAGCGGGCGACGTCGTACAAATGCTGACCAAAAAAATAAATACCCAAAAATTAGTTTTAGATGCAACCTTCAGCGGCACACAGCAGAACCAGCAGAGAAATTTCAGCGGCTTAAACACACCATTAATTTCTCGATGTTATCACAAACTGAATGAAGGAAAAAACTAAATGCTACACTTACACTACACTACATATGCTATGTGTGCATGCGATTGCACACCACGCGTTGAGTGGTGATGGTGTGGTGTCCGATTCGCTTCTTCTACTCTACGCACTGCCGGTGCTTGGGGTGAAAATGCAAGAGAAACTGTACACCATGTTCGAACATCATGTGAAACATTGGGATTAAACATCGTATGTCCAAACATACCACGAATACAAACATGTCACATTTTCTAACATAGGTACGAAAATATCATGTTTGTACTCAAATACAAAACTGTGAACAGCAGCGTGGACATGTTTATTCCGGACGCAGTGTTTTTTGTGAAACATGGAAGACTGCACATAGGTGTGAACGGGAGATTCATCTTCCGCACCATAAAAAGATACAAGGAGACGGATATGTATAAAGTCCACCAGAGGCATGGGCATCACCCAACGGCTAGAACCAAAATGATGGTGAAACGCTTAAGGGAACGAATTCGTCGGAATACGACACAATCATGGCGAGCGATGGCCAAGGATCCGAATATTTCCCATAAATCGATCCAGAACATAATCACACATGGTTTGAAACTTAAAGCGTATAAAAAACGACGAGTTCACGGAGTAACGAAGAAGCAAAAGAAGGCTAGAGTGATTCGAAGTAAGTAAGGAGTTGATGCAGCGGCACGTTGATTGTGATATTTTCTTTATCGTTAAAAAAGACGGGTGGGTAATGTCGGGGACATAATCGGAGTGACGTAGGACTATACAAAGGGGACAGCTTTTGTTAAATATATATTTTAAATATATTGTTTTATTTTCTTCTCCTACTTGAATACCTACCTATCTACCTGAAAAATGGATTAGTTTACTGTTTCCTTTTTATGAATATGTTGATGGTTCTGAAAAGAACCTTTGGTGTTGTGTTTTTGTTATCACTCGATATTCCCATCTTGTTCGGTTAAACCTTCCTGTTTAGCTATTGCGTTTGCCACTCGCCACAGCTTTCACAGTTGGAAAATTTCTTCCCATCCAGCTTGTGACATATTGTTCAGTAAATTACATTTAATGCGACGTACCGGAGAAATACTTTGCCACTCACTGAAACTAATTGTTGCCTTGATGAGCGCCGAACCGAAGCTGCTCTGTTCTTGATACGTGTTTTCTGATTGTCGTGAGCAGCTTTGCAAGCCAACTCGAGCACTCCGACGGCCGAAACTCTATAATCGCTGTTAGGTATACTGGTGCTCCGGCACTAATCCGTTCGGCCTAGTTACCCTTGCGGAGCAATCAGTGAATGCGACCAACAGGGAACTGGAGACCTGCACGATTCGAGTGGGACTTTGCCTTTCCCTTAACTTGTCCTCCTTTGTTACGTCCACGATGCCGATGCTGTACAACCACACGGGTTTACGGTTTGAAAGAAAATAAGATATTTTTTTGGGGTCCGCGTGTTTTATACTCTAGCGGTACACACTCACAGGATAGAGACAAATCGGCAGACTCAGCCAGAGGGGCGAGTCCAACGAGACGAACGAATGAGCGTTAAAAGGGAGCGATGGCAAAAAAATACATTCATTACGATTTGTTCGCTCGTTGGATTCACATGCAGGCTAAAAAGGGTCCTTTTGAGGATCACAAAATTATCTTCAATCTAAAGAGTTTATTGTTTTGTTATCACTCGATATCCCCATCTTGTTCGGCTAAACCTTTCTGTTTAGCGATTGCATTTGCCACTCGCCACAGCTTTCACAGTTGGAAAATTTCTTCCCATCCAGCTTGTGACATATTTTACAGTAAATTACATTCAATGGCACGTCGCATTACCACCACTCAGTATCGGATTGGAGGTAATTTTAACTGTAATTGAACATTTGCGATGACAGTGGTACAGTGTCGACTTTCAATGTGGGGTCATAATTTGGACCCCGAACTCTATGTTTACAAAAATGTCCAACTAAATATGTCGCATCACAGGTCCGTCCAATTAGCTAAATGTCGAGATAAGTGTAAATTACTGTACTTTCAATCTAGAAGCGATTTAAGAATTGGTGAAAATCAATAAGCTCAGAACAACTGCCAAATTCACATACTCATCATATCATGGCAAACAAATTATGAAAAAATCAATTTGTGTTTTATTATTATTTTGGATATTGTTTTAGAAAGCATTGAACTGTATTTCCTAAACTCTTTTTTGGAAGGTTTAATGGCCCTGAAAAGCGCCTTGTTTTATGGAATGGTTCCAATTTAGAAAACTTAGTACTCGTGGTTTTGAAAAAAAAACCATTTCGAACGCCCTCGATGCCGCCTTGTTCTGGATTTGCCACCAAAGCAGTTTGTATAAAGAACAAAATTTTTTCTTCTGCTACCTGATGCCGTTTTGCGATTGCGTTTGCCACTCGCCACTCGCTGCAATTGCCTGTTGTTGTCTTGATGTGTTCTGTTCTGAATGCGGTTTTTCTTATCGTCGCGAGCTGCTTTACCAGCCAACTCGATCACTTCGGCGGCCGAAACTATATAACGCCGGCTAGGTGGACTGGTGCACTGGTACTAACGCGCTCGGCCTAGCTACCCTTGCGGGGAACTCCAGATCAACACGATTCGAGCGGGATTTTGCCTTTCCCTTCACTTTTCCTCCTTTACCATGTCCAGACATGGCTGCTTGGGTTGGTTTGTTGATGTGTTGTGATGCGAACCGATGTGGTGTACGGTTTGAATGAGAATGATCGTTACGGCAGCGGAGCGGGGATTTTTAAGCTGACTGGCTGGCTCGAGAATTACGCATGTGTGAGACTGCGACCAATGTTTCGTTAATTTTTTTCTTTTTCCTTTCCAATCGTGCTTCATTCTATTTCGCTGCTGCTCTGGTTGCCCGTTTTGGTCGGTACGATTCGAGGAGCACAAAATGGACCAATAAAAAATGGGCACATAGTGCATTTTGACAATGCTTGATATTTCAGAATTATTCAATTATTTATCTCAAGAAAAATGAAATGTTATTCGTTATGATAGATGCGTAGATATATTTCCTATCAATTGATGCAAAAACCTTTGCGATCTATTGAGAAATGCTCGAGTTATAAGCGTTCCAAATCTTGCATTTTTTCTTACTTGTTCAGTGCCTAGATTTCCATTTCACCCCCTATATCTTCCGGTTAGACGTAGTCCTACGTCAAAATGTTTCTGTTGCAAGATACTCACAATCAACAGAATGATAGAGCAGCGAATCTTGCTGATGTTCCCAAAAATAAATTGGGAGTGAGGGTGATGGTATGGGGTGGAATTTAACAAAATGTCAAGCTCCACTACTTTTTATCGAGTCTGGAGTGGAAACCAATTCTAATCACTAGATAATGAGCATTTTTTTGAAGAACCACTTGTTACTCCATCAACGTTGATTCTAGATGGAAATTACCGTTTTCAACGAGATTCTGCCCCTTCTCATCAATCGGAAGCAATACAAGAGTGGTGTCGCCAAAATTTGCCCCATTCCATATCCTCACAAGAATAGCCTGCCTCATTACCAGATCTAAATCCTTTGGATTACTTTGCATGGGGATACATGCTCAGTAAAATTGTTAGCACAAAAGGTCACACTATTGAAACTTTCAAGAAACTCTTGATCAATATTTGAGATAATATGTCTCGAGAAATGGTGCGTGTCAACGTTTACGGCTGGTTATAAAAAAAAAGAATTTCTAGTTCTAGCTGAGGTTGTGCTAAAGACGGACACACTAAGTAAACGTTGATTTTTATTCGTGAATTTCACAAAAAAAAATATAGCTATCTCATCAGAAATTGATAGTCTAAATCTCTTTTCAACATAAAAATTTGTCTTTGAGGCAGAAATTTTGAAAAATAAAATTGATAAAATAAGATCGAGTGGGGAAAAACGGACGCTTGGCGGGAAAGATGGACACTAACTGAAAATTTAAGTTTATGTACTCCATAAGTTTTGGAGGTCTTCAAATATGCCAAAAATATGATCTAACAAAAAGGCTATACTAAAATCACCTAGAAGGGCTTGTAATTTTTCTCATTTTTTCATGTCTACAATAGTTTCCGGCATTCGGAATGATATGTGGTTGCATTTGCAAATGTAGTTATTGGGCAACTGTTAATAAAAGAAGGAAGATATTCAAATTGTTTTAAAAAACATAATGTTAGTCTTTAGTCGGTGGAGTGTCCGTTTCACCCGACATGATCAGTATTAAATTTTCATCAATACTTCTGGAGTAAAAATGAGAAAACTTCACCGCTGATTCGATAAACTGCAAGAGAAGTGATTGTAAAACATCCACGTAACGAAAAATACCCCAAAAAATTACAAGTAAATCCTTATTTTCTGCAGACGAAAATTTACATAGAGCTGCTCTTTGTAGATTACTTTTTTGTTTGATCAACTATTGAGCATCTAGTGGAAAAATATGAATCCACAGGCACAGTACAAAATGTTCCGATGTCAGAGAGATAAAGAAGTGCCCGAAGTGCCGAGAATATTGCTGTCGTTGGCGCATCAATTGAGGAAAACAATCAATCTCTCACACGTCGTTCTCAAGCGTTGGGCATCTCTGTGACGTCGTTGGGACGAAATTTGCGAAAAGATATTGGCCTATATCCTTACAAGATCAAATTGACGCAAGAACTGAAGCCACTTGACCACCAGAAGCGTCGTAAGCTCGTGAATTGGGCTAAGAAACAACTTGAAAATGATCCGGATTTTCATCGAAAAATCATCTTCAGCAATAAGGCAAAATGTGCAAAATATGCGTTATTGGTCAGGCTGCAATCTACACGTACTCCATGAGTCACCATTGCATCCAGAATAAATGACAGTTGGTGCAGTTTATGGTCCGGCGGCGTCACGTTACTGTGAATGGGAATCCCTACCGCTCAATGATAACCGAATATTTTTGACCCGAATTGGATAATATGGACCCCTCCCTCCCTTAAAGAGGGAAGTGGAGTTTCTAACCATCATAGAAACATTTATTACACCCTAAAACCTTCACATGCCAAATTTGGTTTCGTTTGCTTGATTAAATCTCGAGTAATGCAGAAATTTGTGTTTCATTTGTATGGGAGCCCCCCCCCCTCGAGAGGGGGTGGAGTGTCCAACCACTATAGAAACATTTGTTGCACCCTAAAACCTCCATGTGCCTAATTTGGTTTCATTTGCTTGATTAATTATCGAGTAATGTAAGAATTTGTGTTTCATTTGTATGGCAGCCCCCCTTAGAGAGGGGGAGGGGTCTCAAACTATCATGAAAACCAATTTTCATGTATATATATACATGAATATATAGATACTAAATAATGAAGCATGAAACAAGATAACATACTGGTTTACATAGTGCTTTAATAGCACACCATATCCAGTAAAACCGAGTATCGAAAAAGCATTTTTTTTCTTCCCTTTTTAATTACGATTTTTTGTTCTTTCGAAATTGGATAGGATGAACATCCTCTTCTACCTCTCACACAATGTTTGGGTGGCATCGTCGAGCTTGCTGTGTTTCGCAGAAGCAAACTGAAAGAAGTCTCCTAGTTTAATATCGCAACTGCAAGAACTGAAGGAAATTGGCTGACCGCTTCCCATCACTGCCGCGCAACCTTATCGGTTACTTCGGGGCATCGATCCATCAGCTGCGGCTCGATTTTGATGAGATTTTCCTTCATCGTATTCGCATCGCTCCGAGTGCCGAGAGGATCGGCTTCGAAACTAGACATGGCATCAGGGTACCGGAGCCCAGTTTTCAAAGGTCTTTCCTGGCTGGATTTTTCCTATGAGTTGTGAATTAATGATTTTACAGAACGGAGGTGTTGTATAATTCGAACGTCAAGATTGTATTTAAGGAGGAACGCTCACAGTGAAGTGGCGTGAGACGTCTGAAGGGAAGGGTCTCTCCGATCTTTCTGTTGATATAATATCCATAATATCAGCCAAGGGTCAACAGCCTCCCGGTGCGGCTACCTTGTTTCATAAAAAGTAAACGATGGCTTATTCTCAATTCCACCCTCCCGCGCACATTTGGCGCACTGATCATTCATCAACCGGCAAATCGTCACTATTGTGTTGCACTTATGGGTATTATTTGTGTTCACAGATTCAACGATTACAATCCAACTTCTCGACACAGGATGGGTTCACGGCGAATTGGAAGTCTCGATTTGAACGTTCCTCTGCACTTCACGTTGATTCCCATTTACATGATTTATGGCATGAACAAGCAGAGGATAAATTGCTAATCTTATCGAGGACCGAGATCGTTGTCACTCATGGTGTGTGCATTTCTATTGGCCACACGACCGAACGTCAGAAAAAGAGATAATTCAATTCCCAGCGAATGAAACTGGCAGTTATATATTTGGGGGAGGTCAACGAATGATTGAATTTTATTTCTCCAGCTCACCTAAAATCTGAAATTCGTATCCGAAAGATGCGAGCAGCTCGCGAATGAGTAGTGTGGAGCCGCCATGTACTCTTTTAAATGGATGTCATAAGGTTTGAAGGAATTTAAGATTCTTCTGAATTTATTGAGTCCTTCATGTGGTCGGGTGGTTGCGAGCGAGGTCGGTGCTGATCACGCACATTGTGGTTGAAACATTAATTTTGATTCAAAGAGGCTTTTTTCGATAGAACTCTGAATCTAGATGCACTGTTGATTTCACTATACCGCTCCTAGTGGTTAGTGCTAGAATCTTTCGACAGTAGATTACTTGGATACTAATATTTTTAGTGAGTTCAATACGATTCATTCAATTTTTGAAAAGTTGAGACAGATGGAAGCCGAAACGCCCTCAATTGTCTGAAATTTCGCACAATTATTGGATATTTGTGAGGCAGAAGCTTAAAAAGAAATGGTAAAGTGACTCGGGATATTGCGGAGATAAATAGAAGGCAGAATAAAGTGGATGATCGGATTATCCAGTGATTAAGAGCGCCTAAAAATAGATGGGATGAATTAAGAAAACACAATTTAATGAAAACTTCATCAAAATAGTTGTTTATATCTCTTCAAATTATAATAGTAGTTGATTCACATGCTTATTTTTGGACCTGATACATTAAGATAGTAATAAAGTTATGTTATTTGGCTTCTGAATCTCCAAATCTGAAACGAGTGTTAAAGTGTGTTACGATCAGAATTTGACCGAACAATAACAACAAAAAAACAAAAGAAAAGAACACACGATCTGCTGCTTGCAACCAGTAAAATTGGACTATTTGTACTTTTAATCACCTCTTATCAAATGTAACCACTGTCCGGTCCAACTAAACAGTGGAACAAAAGGAATACTCTTAAACCTAAAAGGCGATATTGTGTTATTTACCATATGAATCGATAGATAAACATGCAGACGATCAAATCCAGCTCTGTTACAGCTGCTACTCATGCTTATAAGCCAATAACAGGGATGAATGACAGTAAAATATCTAATTCCTTATTAAAAAGTAGAAGGATCTGTATCTAGAGGCACGATCTTGAAGCTTGACGTAGGACTTTGGATTGGTAGGATTGGTTACAACTCTTTTTGAATTATGTTTTTGTAATTGTTCAGAAATTCGCAAACTTAACTCATTCAACATTCCAAATGGTGGCCCTGGAAAAATGATTTGTTATATTAAACTGAATCCGGAATCATGATTTATTGATATATTTTCAATAGTAAATTTAAATTAAACATAAATAAACTGATTCTGATAAAAACTAAAAAAAAACTAAATCTACAATAATTAACTGATGAATTCACGATTGAAAATGAAAATTAATTTCATTGACACCACAAATCAATACTTTTATTGAACTATTTAAATAAAAAAGAGGAAAACAATGATTTTTGAACCATCGGTTAACTTTGAAAAATCATAAGTCAAAAACGAAAAACAAACGCCTCTCTAGTTTCGATATATGTCATGTGAAAAAATCTCAGCTTTTCAGAAAAAATATAAAATAACTAGCTGTACCCTGCCACGCTTTACTGTGGCACAGTGTGGTTGCATGGTTGAGTTGAATTTTTCATTTTTTTATGTTGTTATTATTACTTATGAAAACAACACAGTGCCCTTTTTCATACACGTTTCGAAACTTTTGAGCTTAAAGTTGTAAGTATTTCCCTAATTCCTCTGTGAACGATTTAGAAATTTAAGTACACCACCTCAGTTTGTAACTAATTTGAAACGAAAAAAACGTGCATACAACTGGGAAATAAGGGTCTATTTATTAGATAAAATAGTTATTTGTCTTCGGTTGGTGGTGGGGCACATTCGGACACTGTTTAATACCTCATACAATTTGTGTCTGATTGTTGTTATTTAACAAACATCAATTTAGTCTGATTCTAAGACCTAATGATGGTTCGAAACTACAAAAAGAAAACCGATAGAACCAGTATCAACGAAGATGAGATGGAAAGAGCTTAGTTTGATAGTTTCGAATAGTTCGTTTTCATGATTCCAGCTCCAGGTCCAACTAGGTCCATTGTCTTTGCTAATTTCCCAACAAACGGTTATATAACGGGAAAACTGTTTCGCAATGTTCTGGAACATTTGAAAAAGGTAGCAAAAAGCAACGTAAAAAGCAATTTCAAAAAATCAAAAGTCAATTAAAAAGTCATTGCACTTTGGAAACAATTGAATATTGTCGAGAAAATTGCACAAATTATGTATCTTTTCCACCTTATGTCACAAATTGCTTAGAACCGCTGGATGTTTCAGTTATGGGCCCTTTCAAGCAAAAGCTCTCAGTTTCCCAGAACGATTGGCTACTCAACCATCCTGGAAAACTATTTCTATACACGACCTTTCAGGTATAGTTGCATCGGCTTATAATGCTTCTTTCAATCTGAGTAGTATCCTAACTGGATTCAAAATGACAGGTTGCTATCCATTTTCAAGAAAGGTTTTTTCGGACAAGGATTTTTAATGCTCAAATGATTTCTCCTACGGGAGCGGAGGTTGTAACTGACTCATCGGGTAATACAACAATGCGTCTACAGCACAGATAGATTTTACTTTGGCAACTTTGTCCCCGAAAAACGTTGAGCCTTCTTCCAAAACTTCATCGCGGAAAACCATCAATTGAAAACGGAAGAAAGAAAAATCACGAATTTTTACTGACTCTCATAGTAAGCAGATTCCTTTCAAAAAAAATACTGATAAACAGAAAAATGCAGAATATGCTGGGAATAAAATGAAACGGAGATAATTGTTGATAAACATAAAATTTTAAATTTGTTTTTCGTTGTCCGAAAGTGCCCCAGAACTGTCCGAAACTGCCCCACACATGGGGCACATTCGGCCAAAAAGGCAATTTTCAAAAATTCGAATAAACCATTCGTAATCGCATCAACGCACACCTCTTACACGCTCATATGATACATTGATGTCCAAATGACAACCAGGATGAATTGAGGATTTTTTTTAAGTTTACAAAAAATATTAAAAATCAAGGAAAAAAGTGTCCAAATGTGCCCCCCTCTCTCCTATATTGTACCATAGTTTGAGCTCGATCGGTTCCGTACTTTTCGAGTTTTTAACGCGCACACAAACGAACAGAAAATTTTTATGTATATAGAGATAGATGAAGGAAATCGATAAATTTTAAATCACTTCGGAACACAATTTCAGTTCATGATTTTGTGAAACACGTGGAAAAAAAAGATGTTTCCTTCCAATAGAACACATATTCATTACTGAATTGTCGATTTTCATTAGAAGCTCAATTTCAGAAACGCACTCTGGTCATATATAAAATCATTTTTCTTTTAATTTTCCAATTTTTTATGCCGTAACAACACCCCTTGAAGTGGATTGTATATTGTGTACAACTTTGTGCTCAATCGGTTTCGTACTTTTCGAATTTTTAACGCGTACACAAACGAACAGAACATTTTTAAATATATAGAGATATAGCGCCCTTGGTCCCGAGACTACGAAAACAATAAAAAACGAATACAATCAACAATAACGAGAACAGAATTCGAATTTTCTGCGAGTATAGTATTTTTTTAAAAAAATACCAGGCGATTAGCTTTAATTTGATATATCGAAAATAAAATAAAAACCCTATATCGGTTTGGCATGGAATGGCTGATAAGGTATATGCAATGATAATAATCTTAACCCAATTATTGTTAATCAAGATCAACTTACAATTCTATTTATTAAACTAATTTCTTCTAAAGAATTGAATGTATGCAACCAGAGATGCCAACCTTCCTGATTTTTCAGGATTTCCCAGACTGATATCCTGACAAACATCCAATTTTCCCTGATTTTTATAAAATGATCCTGATTTTTCCTGATTTTTTACTTTTTGCTTAATCAGAAAAAAAATCCATATAAATATACTGGGAGTTTTGCTGGTTGTGTATGAGAACTGTCATAATAGTCTATATTAAAAAGCTTTCAGGTCCGCGCTTATATAATGCTTACTCTCCCTTTCGATTATACTTTATCTGTTCGCATTTTCGAAGGTACAGTCAATGTTGCTAATGGTCACCATCGTATGACTGTTCATGGAGACGTATGTGCTGTGTCATTAATGAACATCATAAAATGAACAGTCAAACAACCGTCGAACTAAAAATGTCATATGACATTTCGGCTTTTTTTCGTCCTATACATTAGATATCCATCGCCCCGTAATTAAACAACAGTGTTCAAGGGGAACGCTCCCCACTGAAAACGTTCATTCAACACATTCGCACTTGATAGGGGAGAGTTCGACGGTTGCTTTGATATAGCAATCCGTCTGAATACCATCCATCGTGTATGGATGTGTGAGTGAGCAGGTGGATGTATATGTGCAGCTACGCTTGAATGCAGAATAAAGGGAGAAAAAGAATGCACACCACTGTCAATGTCAAATGACATTAAAACTACAGTCATATTAGCCGGAATTGAGGGATGGTTATGAGCACGAATGGTAGAATGGTAATAGCATATTTTCATCGCTTTTCTGGGTACGGTCGACAGAAAGACAAAACATATAAACGTTCAATTGATAGTCGTGTTTGCGGCTGTGCGTTTATTTCTGATGTGACTGTTAGAACCGAGCAATGCATTCTTGGTTACATTCGCAATACATATTGAGCCGTAACTCTTGAGCAAGAGCAGTATGTGATGGTTGAGAGAAATGTCGACCGTTTACAACACTGGGTACAGTGTCGACATTTTTTGAATTTTGAAGTTAACGTGAAAGAAATATAATCTATAAAAATCATATGCCCGAAGGTTCTCGCAATTCAATCTCAATAAAACGAAGATTAGAAACAGAATTGGAACGGGAAAGATGAAAGGAATATTAGCGACCAAAAATTATGTACAGTTAAATAAAAACGATACAGGTTTCATTACATTTTCGCAGCAAATAACATCCAAGTATAACAATCGATGTACAAGAATTTTGAAGTAAGAACGTGTAAGCATCTATTTTTTATGAAACTGTAATTATTATTAAAAAAAATGTTTTATTTCTTGACGAATATATATTAAATTTTTTGTAAAGCAAGAAGTTGCAAGAATGATCCGTGAGACACGACAAATGAATTGGCAGGTTCACTACATATGTTTAAAATCTCAGTTCAAGTGCATCAGTTGAAACATGGTTACGTAAATCGTTACGACTTGTGCGTTTCATCTATGCATGGTTTTTTTTAAGCAAATCGTGGCGGCTAATGAAAACGAGTCATTTTAAACAATCCGACTGACCCGGTCTTCACCTGAAAAAAAAATTATGATCTTGTTCAGGTGTTATTGGAGAGGAATTCTGTATTGTGAGCTTCTACCAAGCAACCAGTCGATACATTCCCACAAATACTGCTCGCAACTGGACAAATTAGCTTCCATAATTAGATAATGCTTAGAATTGTTTGGCAACCTGAAAGATTTCAGAACTTCCTGAATTGATTGCAAAACAACACTGTGCAAATTCAAAAAATAATACTTTTGTTTTCTCAAAAATGGGTACGAACTTTCCAGACAACCCAATATGAGTTATCCAGATTTTCCCTGATTTTTTTTTCATTCTCCCTGATTTTTCAAAAAAAATTGTTGGCAACTCTGTATGCAGCTATATAGGTCTATAATAAAAATTATCATTAATCTATTCTAGGTATAAAATTTAATATACCCTTATCAATTCATAAACTTCGTCTATTCATCAGTTCATAAAAAATATTTGCCAAACAAAATAATCCTGAAGAACTCAACCCATCTTCAATAAGTTATTGTTATTCAACCTTCTAAAACGATCCCTATATGATCGACAGTAGAATAAACAATTAATGCCTTTAAAGCTATCTATCAAATTAATCTTACTAATGACAAAATAATCTTACTATACCCCTCCTATTAATCTAATTCTAATTCATCAATAATTTTAGTTTATTCCTGAATTTGGTAAAAATTTTAAAAAATAGACCATAACCTCCTAATTTTAATAAAACCCCAGCTCAAATTATATACCCAGCAATTGGGGTCTCAACATGCGCCTTAAGTAACCATAAATGAACTAAAAATATAGGTATTTTTCCTAAAAACGCAAAAATTATACATAAATATAAAAGTTTTGAATTATAATATTTTGAATAATTCAATATAATTAAATTGATAGTACTAATAATACTAATAGTAGTAATACTATCAATTTAATTATATTGAATTATTCAAAGTATTATAATTCAAAACTTTTATATTTATGTATAATTTTTTCATTCCTAATGAAAAAAAATCAATTAATAATGGCAAAGAAACTAATAATGTATAATATAATAGATAAATGCCAACTTGTAAACGCCCTCGCTCTATAATCAAAAATAAAGTAGAAATTTATCTTCTTTCAAAAATAAATAAAAAATAAATATTCTTAAAGAACTAAAAGTGAATACTAATATTAATAATGACAAAAAAAAATTATAAAAATAAACAATTTTCTATAGTTTAAGACACGATAGATAATCTCCCTAGCTATTAATATGAAAGCACAAATTCAAAAACTCCATATAATAAACCCATAAGAAGTTATATCTAACCCAAAATAATAAGGAATTTCGCAAAAATTATAACAACTTAAAATATGGATGTAGTTCGTCCTAAAAATAATAAACTATGAGCCATTCAAAAACTTATTTTATATAATAATAATATACAACGCAACCCAACAGACTTTCGAATTCTATTATAATTTGGATCGTGTAGAAGAAAGTTGTCAATTTCAATCAGTCGCCATAAAATTCATAGAACAAGATATTGAAATATGTTAAAAACAAAAAAAAATAAAAAAGACATATAATTCAGTAACATATATCATATAACAGTTGTATAACGCAATGATATTCTACAGCAATTATGAGAAACAAGGTCACTCGAATCCCATTTATATGGATAGAACGTTTATCCAAATGATAAACAATCCCGAATGAAAAAGAAAGAAATATACAAAAAAAATAAAATTTTGTTAATTATCCCGATAATGAATTTGTTCGCGACCAACAGCGCAAAAGTCGGGCAAGTGATCCAAGTCGCCAGATTACAATTTCAACACCTATCCTTATTCCTGCTTCAGTCGAAGTATAATAAAAATTATTATCCGCATTTCCCCTCCGATGGTGAGAGCCACCACTATTAAAATCAGTTGAACACCACCCGACAGTGAAGCTTATGAAGCATCAGGCTCGAAGAATCAATAACTTTCTGTAATTGTTGAGTTAAGATATTCACCAAATCATTTATCAAATATTTAGAACGAAATAAATAAACGTGGAAGAGCAGCCTAGATTAAAGATGTACAAATTCTATAAAATATAATTTTTTTGGTTCTTATGTATCAACACCACCGCAGCGCAATTTTTATTAGAGTAGATGATTTTGGTTTGTGTTTTCACACTACACTCTGCCCAACTTCTATAAGAACACCGTGATTCTATTTCGTTGCAACACAAAAAGTTAGAATTTCAACAAGATACATACATTGCTGAATGCTTAGAATAAAGTATATTCAACGACAACTTCGTTCAAAAGAGTTGTTTGTTTATTTATCGTGCTTAAATATGATAATTTCAGCTGTCCAGTTTCTATAAGACCACTCCAAATTCATAAGTATTATCAAAGAAAAATTCAAAACAATCGACTGATTTACATGTCAATAATTAGCAACCTTGCCATTTCGACTAATTACCTAGAAAATTCGTGTTGGAATACTATTTACCAAATTTGGCTGAACGGATTTCTCGATATTTCTCCGGAAACATGGAGAAATATCGAGAAATCCGTTCAGCCGAATTCGGTAAATAGTATTCCAAAATTCCAAAAATTGCGACCTTGAGCTAATCCCCCTATGATTTCCAACAGGAGTCAAGTCTGGACAGCGAGCCGGCCAGTCCAAAAAAAAAAAGTTTTTGATCCATAATCCATTGGTTAGTTTCCTTGCTGGTATAAATAGTAGCATTGTTTTGCTGGAATGTGATTCTTTGTGTCGATATCCACGAGAAAAAGGGCAGGAGAGAGGATTCCAGAACATGTATGTAATCCTTGAATGATGTGAGTGCTATCTTGAGCTTTCCGGTTGAACAGAATCCCGCCCAAACCATGCTTGAGCCTCCACCAAAATTCCAGGTTGAATAATACTGTTCCTTCTTCTGTAAATCACGTCAGTACCCGTTAAAACCATCAGGACCATCCAAATTGAACTTTTTCGTCACAGAATGATCTATACATCATGACCTATACATTGAAGAACTTTTCGTTATGGTATATAGCAAAATGTATTCTTTTGGAAACATTTTTGTCACAACATACCATGTCCCAATCTCGGTTCATGTGAGCTTTGGCAAAACTTAGAGGCCTTCCGATGTGAGATGTTGTTAAATGAGGAATTTTAACCTTTTAAGCCTTCTTTATGTATGGATTTTTTACCAAAACTTGACGAATACCCGAGTAACATTCAAATTGAAATATTGCTTTATTCGCATAAGCGACTTTGAGGTATTCGAAGCTCTTCTAGCTGTTTCCCGCATATCAATCTCAGAGAGTTTCGATTTACGTGGAGCTCTCTCCTTCTTACCGTGTCCTTGAGGATTCGCCAAATAATTGAGCACTACTTGATGGAATCGTCAAATCCGACAAGCAATTTCTCTAATACCAACGTCTTCATGGTGAAATGCATCGATTTGTCTTTCTTTTCTCTCCGTGAGCACTTTTCCCTTCGCATTTTCCAAATTCATTGATCAATACAACTAAAACAACGGAAAAATGTAACTGATCTTATAAAAACTTGACACTTGAAAAATACAAAAACATTCGTTTTCGCTCAGTGCTTGCACATACACATATGAAAATCATGAAGTGTATGGTAGTCACCAATACCAATAAACTAGAATATAAATTAAACCATTGTTTGTTTACAATGACACAAAGCAGCAAGATCATCACCTGGTCTTATACAAGTTGGACAAAGTGTACCAGTAAATGAAAAACGATTAATAAAAATCACATATAATCAAGACGAGTTAGGGTTTCTGAAAAGCCCCAAGTCTCTAGTTCCTAACAATACCATAAAGCGTTCAAATTATCCAAATTTTTATGTTTTTTAACGACTTTCTTCAAAGATAAATTATGATTATGGTTTGTCCACTTCTGATCATGGTTTGTCCGAAAAATGATGAAATGGTTTGTCCGGTTTTAGGAAACACCATTTTTGAAAGAATAAATTCGAATTTTCAAGTAGTTGTTGCATTTCTTTTTGCTAGAGTTTACTGTCATCATATTGATCCATTCATAAGGCCCGAAGGACAACATAAACAAACAGCAGCACGCCAGGCGACTGCCATAGTAACGATGTGGACAAACCAACATCAGCGCATTGGACAATCCTTGATCAAAATTGAGTTCTTTCAGATGCATTAATTGCATAAATTTGATCTAAATGGTGTTCTGAATTCTATGTTTCAAACTAACCGGGCAGATTTGCTTGCGAGAGGCCGCCGCTTCCGACTGCGGGTCAACGGCCGACTTGGATTGCGTCACCTCGGTTCCTTATCCTGAATAAATGGAGATATTGCCCCCCATTACATCTACCTCACAATACATTTCAATACGACAAAATAAATTCATCATAAAAATTGCACTGCGATGGGGTTAATACGCAAGTACCATTTTTAATACCAATTCTTTCCACATTTTCATGGCACATAATTTATTATTTTCGAAATATTCCACAGTTCGTGTTCATTTCTAAATGATCTCTCAGTCTTGAAGAGCAATACGAAAAAGAAAGAAGACGATATGTTAAATATGCCTGAACCTATTGCTAAAAATGATACAGTGAAGCCTCCAGCATCATTTTCAAATTTCCTCATTACAATTTTCCATTTAACTTCGTATTCTTCTTGCACTTTTATGTTATTTTGATATAATATTATTTATCAGCAGGAGATTCGACGAAACTCATAATCTGATTTGTCGGAATGATTCCTTCTTCATTCGAGTAAACGTTACAATCGGGTAAATGTGCTCCGGGTAGACGTGCTTCGGATAAATGTGACACCACCGCTTTGGTTGGGTTGTTACTTGCTCACTAACACTTGTAGCATTCCCGAAGACGGATTCGCTCTCGGCATCCAGTTTTTTGTCGAAGCATAATCCGAGTTGGGCGCTTTCAACCTTGATTCTCTGAACAACCACACCGACGCTTGGTTTGCATATTGCGGGTAGTCAGGAGAGTTTCCTTGTACTAGTCACAGTACTTTCAGGATCAATCCAGCAGTTTCGCCAACTCTTAGTTGAGGAGATAACTATTCACAATTCCGCATGATGATGATTATCTTAGAATCACGATAGTTAAAAACTGCGAATACCGAAAAGAACTTTTTACACAAAACACTGTCAAAAGCTTACATATCCGACTACTGGGAGCGCCACCATGGCCAAAATGAAGTCCTCCTATCAGGGCTTGGAAATATTCAGCTTGTTAAGTAATATTGAAAATATATTTTTATCAGTGTAACGCGTTTATTTTGCTTGTCGATGCTGCCGTCATTCATTCGACGGCAAACAAATTTACAACTGTGTTCATTCATATTCATTCTGTGCTACCTGAGCTTTCCTTAAAGCTCGAGTCATGAGAATTCATTCACATTTATTCATTACCATTGAATTGTCAGGAATGTTGTGAATGTTCATTTTCAATATCCCGATATGTGTGTGATTTTCTCATTGAGTCAGTGCCTTGCTTATTCAGTTAATTTTGAAGTTACTCCGAAAGGGCAACGCAAATCGGTGGCGCAAGCGGAAATGCCAACAAAAGAGGAAGATCTGCATGCACACTCACAGCTAAGAATTGCATAGGCTTGGACGGCGAGGAGGCATTCTGCAGAATCGATCCAAGTAGCAAATGCATACTTTGTCAGCCAAAACTGAATGTTGGAAATTTCGTCCGTTAATCCTATAGCACAGTTTGATCCGTTTGCAAAAGGTAGCTGGAAATATTCCCATTGCAGTCGTGTCTTGGACACCACCATTTTATGTTCGTCTGACTCAAAAACTAAATGTTTGAAATTTGAGTCAAGACGGTATTTTTTTTACATCGGAATTGGAGTCTTTTGAAGCATTTCTGACAAATGGAATTGGAATTACATATTCACTATGTAAAATGAAAGCATTTTAACTGAGACGGAAACCTTGCATGCTTGAACAATTTAATTTCTTGTCACTATTATGAGCATTCTTCACTTCGTTATCTTCCTCAACGAATTTCTCCGTTTCGTCAGTGTCCGAGAACGGTGCTGATAGTGAATGAACTGGTATATTAATATCAATGAATGACTAAACTAGGGATATTTTCTTTTGCTCACATTACGTGAACGCAGAACAGACCGAAAAAGAGAATGACCCTAACTGGATGAATCAACTGTAAGGAGCTTGCTGTGATTGTGAGGTTTGACGTTGGTTCATTTTCGGTATCCCGAATGCAATGGTACAATGATCAAATGTGGTCGGAAATCCAGCTGAAAAGATTGATGTGATACAGATATTTCCAAGCACTGCCTCCTATACACTACTAAAAATCTAATTTATGCATGCTTACAGTTTTGTTTCCACAGCTGTGGATGTGAAGTGCAGTGTCCGCGCATGAATTAAGAACAAAGTTAAGCATGGCTATTCGATCACACGACGTCGCAGCCATGACATTAGGTCTATACTCGAGAGGTCCACATGCTCTCGTCCCAATCAAGAGTGATTCTACTATCCGCTCGGAATCTCTCTTTGGTACTCGCAGCGACTTACTGAAGCGTACGGACGGGGGCGAATGGACTGATTCTCTTCAGCGCATCGCATCGCATTGGAGCGCCGCATGAACGGGCTCGACCGGTGTCAATGATTCATAGTAACCTCACTTTCGATTTCATTCTGCCCCGGTTTCCCTCCCTCCCGCTATCGTACGCATTCCCGAGACACGGATACCCATTCAGAACGGCGGCTGAACATCTTCGAAGGGTTTTTTTTCTCTTTTTCGACCGGTGGGTGGATGGTTGGTTGGATGTCTGGAAGCAGGTAAAGCTCCACGTGCAACTGGAAACAAAACGTGACCGCTGTGGCACTAAACGCAACACATTCGTCGCAAGACACGGTTCAGATGGTCAGATGTGGACTATCTAACCCCAATGCGCTGATACATATTCAATTGCCGATATATGTATTCGGATTTTACAAATCAGATATTGCTTCTCAACGTGGTATAACTCCAAGTCTTATCGGACTACAGATCGCTGCGTACTCGACCACCCGTTTGAAGGTCAATCATTGGAAATAGTTTAACGATAATAATAGTAAGGTACGAGTAATTACACTGCTACAAGAATCTAATTCCCTCGTCCTCGGCAAAATTGTTTATCCCAACTGAAGGAATCGTACATCGTGTTCAATTTTATTCTAACACTCACCTATCACATCCATCCATATCCATCCTATCCCACACCCAGAGGTATATTAATGCCAAACATCGTGGGGTGATTGGACAAAGCAAATATCAACAAGACATCAACCACTTCAGCGTCTTGTTCGGAAGTCACTCGTTCTTACATCATCATCATCATAAAAGTCTTCATCGCGATCATTACCACACCCATCTCCAGCGACCGCAGCATCGCTTGGATCGATCATATCGATTATCATCTCCGCGATGCATAGGCACCCATAATACATGCTTAATGCTCTGAAGTCAAGAGTCGCATGCCATCGTTCGCTCTCTCTCCCTCTCAACCATCCGTGAAGTTTCCGGGAGAGCTCGAAAACCTATGAATCTCCCACAATAAGTCGACCGCTCAAAATTCGCTCACCTATGCAGGTGGTTCGTTTCTTATCCAACCGCTTCTCGTCCTCTGCCGCAGCCGCCTCCACAGGCGGACTACCGAAAAAGGTGTTCAATGTATCTAAAATTAAAACAAAAACATAACAACAACAACAACAACAACAGCAAAAAGAGCGATAAACCTTCGCGGCGTGAGTTATGTGTAACCGGAACGAATTGGACGTGAGTGCTGTCTGGCGGTGGTGGCCTGGGCTAGAGATTCGGAATGAGGTTTTTAATAATTATTCAATGAACTCTAGATATCGCGTTTACGATCGGATGACGCACCATATGTTCGAAGCGTTTGAAGTGGAAACGGCCGACACAATGATATAATTATACGTGATACATATCTAAGATTTAGAAAATTTGAGATTCTTGAGATTCTTGTACGTTTATCTCGTGGTTCTAGCGATGAGTTGTGTTCGTTGTTCGATATTTCCGCATATGTATTCAGCCTTTTGCGCGTGTGTTCGCGTTGGTCAATTGGTTTATTTCTGCAGAATGTTAACACGAGAAGAATGGATTGTTTTGGTTGTTTATCGACAAATAAACTGCCAATACAGAGGTGGCTTTTCAAGATATAGACTCGTCATCTCATTTTAAAAACCATGAATAAAAGATCCACTGCATACATTTTTTGACGTGGGACTACGTTCAGCCGGAATATATGGAGGTGAAATGAAAACCTAAACACAGAACATGCAGGAAAAATTAAAGATTTCGGATGCTTATAACACGTACATTTCTTAATAGATTGGAGAGATGTCTGGATCAATTGATAGGAAATATTTCTACGCATCAATCAATGAGCAAAACGTTATTTTTCATGTGATAAACATTTGAGTAACTGTTGAATGTCCATCATTATCTGAACGCCCTAACTGTCACGTTTTGATTGGCCCAATTTACGGTTTCCCCAACACAGAATTCAAAATCAATGTACCTGAGAGAATCGGCTTTGCAAATACATGCAAGTAGGGGGAATTTTTGTTCCCACCGAAATGTGTAAAATACAATGATCGTTTAACAATCCATATTTTGGTAGTCCTAGACATCATATCAAACGTGAAAGGACGCTCATCAAATTTACTTTTAATGAAGAACATAATCTATTACAATGCATGAATTGATCTTGCATGTTAATTGTTCAAATTCTTTAATTACAAAGCCAATATGCTGAATTCAATTGAATTCGAAAATTGTTTCATTCAATCAATAAATTAATCAATACAAACAAATGCTTACTAAGCCAACGGTAGTCCCACGTCAACCTTGTGGTTGTATCATAGATATAACCCACCCATTTTTCGGTTAATCAAGTGTATTAGTTATATTCATCGAAATTATGAGTTAAAAAATATATTTTAGTGTAATTATCGTAAAATTGATTTTATTTAATTACTATCAACACGTTGACTCCCGCACTGTTCATGTTGCGCTTTTCATTCAACCCGCATCAACTGCTTATCAAAAACGATCCCAGCTTCCAAAAATTGTAAATAATAAGTCAGAAATTTGATTCGAAAGTAGTAACATATTACGAATACGAAAACAAAGCATATATTTTTTTATTTACTTTGTAACTGTCAGTCCCAGCGATCAACGCTCTCTTAACAAAAAGATTAGTGCCGATTTTTGAGAACCAATGTGGGGACCAACGCTGCTGCCCGATGCTTTTTAATTTCTTAAAACCTTTGGACATACTACATGGGCTGAAGAGTCCCGGGATTTTAATGAAAACAATCGTTTTTTGGGCAAAGCTGTATTAATTCCTCAACAAGGGGCTAAGTCTGGAGAATATGGTGGGTAAGCAATCAATTGAAATCGTAATTGGTCCAACTTGGCCATCGCTTTTAAGGACGTATGCGACGCTGCGTTGTCGTGGTGGTACAGAACTTTTTTCTTCGCCATATGGGGTTCTTTTTTCTTTATTTGTTCGCACAGTTTGTTCAATAACGCTGCATAATACTCCGGTTTTACGCCTCTGCAGATAATCGATGAAGATTATGACATGCGCATCCCAAAAAACGGAGGCTAAAACCTTCCCGGCCGACCGTTGGCCTTTTGACCGCTTTGGCCGGCTTTCGTGGCTTGTCAGCCACTCTGCAGACTGCCTATTGGACTCTGGAGTGTAGTAATGGATCCACGTTTCATCCATTGGTCCAAAACGTCAGAGGAAGTCTTCTCGATTACGCTTCAACAACATCAAACCGGCTGTTGAATCATCAACGTGCTGCTGTTTTTGGTCGACGGATAGCTTTTTCATATCCAAAATGTCGTGCAAAATGTATCCTACTCGTCCTTTGAAATGCGTACGGGCTCAGCTAGCTCGCGTAATTTCACTTTAGGATCGTTCAAAACGAGTCGATGCACTTGTTTTACGATTTTCTCAGCTTAGCAATCATTTGTTTTGTTAGCTTAGCAATTGTTTGTATTGATTAAATTTTTAATTGAATGAAACAATTTCCGAATTCAATTGAATTCAATATATTTGCTTTGTGAGTAAAAAGATTGAACAAATACCATGTAAGGTGAATTCATGCATTATGATAGATTATGTTATTCGTTACAAGTAAATTTAATGACAGTCCTCTTCCGTTTGGTATGATGCACGGTGAAATGTGAAATGTGAACGGAAGAATTTTCAAACGATTATTTTATTTTACTCTCTGAAGTTTTGCTTGATTTGATTAACTTCCGGCACTCATTTTCGATTTTGACATGTACGTCGAACACATATTATTTAATCAATAGGCGTTATCGCAGCAAATGATTATAAACATTTTTCCTAATCACCAAATAGTATGCGTAGTGGGCAGAACATATCCTTCAATGCAATCTTGAATAACCGAGCCAAAGCGGTGTGTTCGCACCCGCTTTTGTAATCCGTGTTAGAAAAACGCTTTTCGTAGTGCAAAACATAACATGCGGGTGCTGAAGTACCTCCGGCTTGCATGAACTTCAACTTCTACTTTTAATACTACATATGTTTTAAATTTGAAAGTTCATTCGCTTCTAGTGTCTACACGGTTTTCCCAGGTTGCTAAGTTTAGAAGACCGTGTTAGAGAAACATATTCTAGACTGCACGAAAGCAAGCGAATATAAAAGTACTCGCAGTTTGCATTTATTTGCAAAGCCGGTTTCCCCACACATCTTGGTTTTGAAATCTTAGGAATTAGGAATACACATTTCAGTAGGAACAAATATTCCCCCGACTTGCATGACTTTGCAATGTCAATTTCCCCAGACCCCTTGGTTCTGTAGTCTGTGTTCGGGAAACACATTTCAGTCAATGCCAATTTCTCCACGCATCATGAATTTGAAGTCTGTGTTAGGGAAACACATTTCAATCAGAACAAAAATGCCCCCGACTTGCATATATTTGCAACGCAAATTTCCCCACACTCCATGGATTAGAAGTATGTGTTAGGGAAACACATTTTAGTCGGAACAAAAATACCATCAACTTACATGTATTTGCAATGTCGATTTCCTCCAGGCGAATTAGTTTAGAAATCTCTGTTAGGGAACACATTACAGTGGGAACAAAAGTTCCCCTACTTCCATGTATTTGCTATGCCGGGCCAATCAAAATGAGTCAGTTAGGGCGTTTAGATAACGCTTAACATTTTACAGTTATTCAATTGTTTATCTGATGAAAAATAACATTTTATTAATTGTGATAGATGCGTAGAAATATCCCCTATCAATTGATGCAAATATCTTTCCGATTCAGTAAGAAATGTTCTAGTTATAAGCATTCGAAGCCATGCATTTTTTCCTGCATGTTCTGTGTTTAGGTTTTCATCTTACCCCCCATATATTCTGGTTAAACGTAGTCCCACGTCAAAACAATATTTGATCAAAAGCGATATTCTTCTTTTTCTATTTTCTATACGAATGCTCAGGTAGTCACCACTAAACAACTGTAGTTTGAGAACAGATAAACTGAATGTCATGAAACTTCACACACAAGCTGGTGACAGACGAACCTCTCGAAATAAATCTTGTTTTAGTGGCGCCATCTGTTGAAAAATCCCGGGACTTTTCAGCCCATGTAGTAAGGTGATAGCTGACTGAAATCACGGCCCTTATTCCCGTATCCACTTACGCTTACATTTTCGCTACTAATGCACCTCATTTCACTTTTTTTGCACCCATTCCCGGTTACACGGATCGTGAAGTGTAAGAATGAAGTCCGTGTATTGAAGACAAAAGTGGAGTGGAAACTAGAATGATCCTGTATTCGTTTCTAACGTTTATAAAGATGCTGCCCCACGGCGCATAGATTTATGATAAAGTTCTCTGTAACATAGAAGTGTGATAGTCATGGTTCTACGAGATTTCGGAAACAATTTTTGGAAAGTTTAAGCTATGAAATAATAGAAGCTATGTAGTAGAAAACTATCGTTTAGTACTATGACCTAGAGTTTTTTGGTGTACACACCAGTAATTTTTATTTTTCTGTATTGTTTGGTTGACAGCCATACATAATTCAACCTATTTTTGTGAGTGTCATCACAGAAATACTTTTATCACAAAATAAACATTGACATAAATCTTAAACAGAAGAAGAAAAAAATCGCGGCCGTTCTGATGTACATACTTCTCAAAAAACTCAGAAAATCCGCAGATTCTTATTTGGTTTTGACCTACATGGTGTGATGACTCTCGGAATAGGAGATTGAACTTCTGCACCTGTAGTTGAAGTGGGAGGCTGATTCCCCTTTGATTCCGACGAGTCTTCCACGTCTGATAATTATTGTTTTTTGGGTGTATCATTCTGAAACAGAAACAAGCTTTTTAGGTTATTTTTTATTTTGGAAGGATCATTGATTCAGCGGAGTTTTGAAGACTTTTGAAAAGTCTCGATGAGTAATAATGTGCTATTGGTAGCATCAATGATTGCTCTTTCAGCACTAAAACAGTTTAAACAAAAATACTTCAATGTAATCACTGTGAAACTAATATTCCGAGAAGAACTGGGAAGCGAATATTTCTTTTGATATTATATAGGTTGCTATCAATTCTGACCTAGTAATGATCTAAAGATAAAAAACGAGAGCAAAAAATCTTGCTACGACATCATATTGATGGACTGATGCTGTACAAATAAACGAGTTATCATTTAAAAAAATCAAATTGATAACTTATTTTTCCAACAGACTGAGCACTCAATTGGATATCTGTTGAGCACAAAATAAATCTTCTTCTTGGTGTTGTCATATGCTACGTAATTGAAAATCGAAATTTCTCAACACGTTCTATGTTTAAATCCGAAATAAAGTTAACTACCCTACTCACCAGTGAGTCGAATTCTCCCGATTCTGATTTTCCTCGGACGAGAAATGTAATGCAGAATAATATATCCATTTGAATATATACAACTCGCTGCCACCAGTACCGCTCTTTCCACCTTTGCGCACTTTAGTACACTCCCCTAAAATCAGTTAAGGTCATTGAACATTAAAAAAAGTAATAAATTTTATATTTTGCGCAAACGGTCGGGGTTTGTAGGATCCCAAAGAACGGAATGCTGCTCCCACAATTCAACCAATAAGAACTTCTGCTCCCGGTCCATCACAAAAACGCGCAAAATTAATAATATGTTGTCAGAACAACAAAGCCAAAGCGTGAAAGATTGAACTGTCAGATAGCTATGACATAGAAACTATGAACTTTTCCGTCATGACGGAACAGTTGATAGTTAGCAGCTATGACATGAAAACTAGTACTAGAATTCACAAACGATAAAATTATTTTCTCTATGTTATAGCTAAAAACTATTACTTGCAAGTCATAACTATTAACTATCACCTCATAGTTTTGGTGTTTCACCAATGCTATATCTTAGATTTCTATCACATAGCTCACTATATACTAGAGATAGCGTCCGTGGGGCAGCACCTTAAGATGGTTTGTTTTGGTTTTAGACGTAGGATTACGTCTTTCGGGAATATACTGGGGTACAAATTGAAAATCGAAAATCAAGCACATCGTGAAAATTGTCCAATTTCAAACGCTTATTGCTCAGCCATTTCATGGTGGATTGATGAAATTTTTGCGTCAATCGATTTTGGCTCTCCATAACAATTTTTTATATTGAAGAAAATTATATATGTCATGAAACTAACTATCGAACAATTGAAAAATCTCAACCCCTATCCTAACAGAAATACCCGCTTCTGATTGGTCGAAATTGAAAAACAAATGCGGTGGGTCCTTAACAGAGACATCAAAACCAAGCTGCCTGGGGAAAATCGGCATTGCAAATACATGACATTAGGGGGGCTTTTTATTCCTACCGAAATGTGTTCCCTAACAGAGACATGAAAACCAAATCATTATCAAAGAGTTTAACGATATAATTCTTCAAACATATCCAAAATCAACAGATATCATAACGGAATCCTGCGTCAACTATGCGGTCGTGTCTCGGACACAACCCTCCTCTAACTTTTTCAGTACAAAATGATTTGTAAGCAAGAAACTCGTATTTGTCGAGGATATGTCGTTATTGGAATTTCAGATTTCAAAAAAAAAATAGACAGCAGCCTTGTGAATAGTTATGAGAAAAAGATATAACGGTACGGAAAATATCGCAATTACACGCTAACAACTTACGACAAATTGCTTGTTAAATTGGACCGCTGTGAAATAATGTGGCGAGAGAATACTCAAGTTTTTGTGGGGATAGTTTTGAAATCATGAAACGGAGGGACAAATATTTTAAATCGGAGGAAGAACGTTTGAGATTCTCAACGTTTAACAGCGTTCGCGTTACGATAATCCGAGGGGAAAGTTTCTAGAATGCGAATGTATCAAAGAGGTTAACCGGGAGCAGTGAAATAAACGGGAGGAATGAAAGCTTAGGATTTCCAGAGCAAGCATGAAGAGTTAAGAAGGTCGGGCTGGCAGTCCCAGTATCAGTACTTGTACATTTTTCCATTAGTAAACAGACGTCCATATCTGGAATATGCTCAAAGATTTGAACAGTTCGAATTTCGCATTTTTGAAACTGAGTGATCCACATGAGAAGTCTACTGCTTTCGAAAAGGTCAGTGAAGATTTCCATGATCAGGATTTGCAATACGATGGAAGGTCTGATGTCGGCTCAGAAGAGGCGCTCGCGATGGAAAGCTAAGACATGCGCCAAAGCCTAGACCAGAGATTGTAGTCAAACAAACCAGCACATTGAATTCAGAAACATCTTCATTGAGAATTCCGAGAATTATCTTAAACACAACAATCCGAATCCGTCTTCGCTTATGCCTGAATTGCCTGGATGAAGATAGAAGGCCATAACTAGGGGAAGACGGGGTAAGACCGTCCCCCTAAGAAACCCAATTTTCAGTTAAACGTCCTTCAGGATTTCCCTATTTGTTGTGCTACATATCATTGAGTATATAATAATCTACTACTAAAAAATGTGTAACTGTTGCTTGCATAGCTTTTTTGGCGTTTTTTCATTAATTTTTGAAATGATAAAAAAACACTTTTCATTTTGCTGGCGAAGCAAAAAGGACCACCCGCGGGGTAGACGGAGCGATACTTTTTCCAAACAGTTTAGTCTAGTAAAATTAACAGGAACAGTGTTGTCTAAGGTGCTAAATATTTAGGATTGTTCATAAAATACACACAAACTTCTGGAAAGGCCATCCACATTTCACGTGCAGAGTTTTGAAAATATTCGCTTTTGCCCCGCGAAAATGGCCCGTCTTCCCCAAGAGCGTCTTTTGCATTAATTTGCACTTTACACGTATTTTATAATATATTTTAAATATCTTTTAATGCAGACAGAACCGGAACAATCTACTGATGGACTGGGATACTGGCAACTAACGGAATATATAGTTTTTGCTGGAGAAATACTTATTTTTTGTTACCTTGAAAATTAGATCGCTTGCAACTGCAATGGACAAAAAAATTTGTTTTGTTGACTATTTTGTGCGCTCAAGTGTTGCAAAGTGTTTCGAAATGACAAAAAATATGCTATCAATGTTTCTTGCGTAGCATATTTCCCAAAATACTGAGAATTTCTTATAAAACTAGAAGTGGACCGTCTTACCCCGCCGGGCGGTCTTGCCCCGTCTTCCCCTACACATACAATCGTAATGCACTTTTTTCTGTATTTTATTGTTTTGAGAGTATATATATTTAACCCTTATTCCGAATGCCGGTATGGTTTAGCGAGCATTCAAATAATTTTGCATAATTGTGGTATGATTAGGGTTGAATTAGATGCCATACTGCCATACAAATGAAACACAAATTTCTGCATAACTCAAATACCAATCAAGCGAACGAAACCAAATTTGGCATGTGTAGATTTTAAGGTGCAATAAATGTTTCTATTGTAGTAAGACACTCTTCCCCCTCCTTAAGGGAGGGCTGCCATACAAATGAAATATAAATTACTGCATTACTCGAGAATTAATCAAGCAAACGAAACCAAATTTGATATGTGGAGGTTTTAGGAGGTAAGAAACGTTTCTAAGCAGGTTTGACACTCCTCCTCATCCTCTCTACTGGAGGGGGAGGGGGGTTTGGTAGGATATCTCGAGAACTAATCAAGCAAATGGAATCAAACTTGGCATAAAGAAGTTTCAGGGATCGATAAACGTTTCTATGGTGGCTCGACAGTCCTCCTTGAGTTTGTTTTCAATGATGTTTTATTAATTTTCACTTATTTATCTATTTACCATCAATCAATTGTACACCCGAACTAGCGTTGGCTAAATTGGCAGAAATGATGCCATTTCGTGTACTGGAGGGTCAAATGCTTAAATAATGAGCTGTTTTAAAAGCTTAAAGATGGTTTGTATGTATGCGAGCAGACATCTCTTTATGTTTTCTTTTCTCATTTCATTTGGGATTGTGCAAAAAAAAAAGTCCATACGACGTCAATGGGGATCGAACCAAGGCCGGCTGGAACGCAAAGCTATTTCACACGACCACGCTATCCATATAGTTACCAAGGCTGTTATAAAGAAGCTTGATAATATTACACCTCATCATAACATGAAGTTGTAAAGTGTTTTCTAAGAGGATATAGAAGAACATGAACGAGAATATATCTTTTGTGAAGCTTCCGATATTCACTGCAAGGGTTCCTCAATGCCGGTAGTATAAGCCTACAGTGAAATCACCCGATACAGAGAGGAAATATTAAGTGTGGCTTACCTATTCGACCGTTGTCTGCTGAAGGAGGAAATGATGTGACATGTGTGCTACTACTGCTGCTATGATATAACACCAACATCACTGTTATACTGTCATCTGCTAGGGGTAGGGCATTGTGCATTTAATCTCTCTTCTACGCACCTCACATCTTCCTTCTTCCTTCTTCTTTTTGTGTTGTTTTCCTTTTTTTTATCTTTTGTCTGTCATTCCATTTTTTTTCAATCTACGATACGAAATACTCAAAAAAATGTTATAAAAAATATTCAGCTGCGTGAATTTCCTCTGATTACAGTCCTCACGGTCAATTTTGACCTGGATACTCTATCTATCACTAATACAGTTTGCCACATGTCCACATATTTTATAGGTTTGGAAATATAAAAAAAATGACGACAATCTGTCTAGGTGACATCTGTGTACTCAACACGTAGCGATAGAAACAAGTACTGCACGCACTCAATAACAAACCAACTGTCAAAATTCATTAATATCACTAATATGTGCTTATCCCCGGTTCAATAGTGCCAAACCACCCTGGTTTTTCTTTTTTAGCATGACTTCCTCTGAAGAAGCTCTGGTGGTTGAGTGGGCAGCAGCATTATGTGGCTGTATTGCAGCCTGCAGCTCATCATTGTAGTTGTTCCCGATTGACGATGCGGTTGACATTGCTTTATTAACAATTCTCATAAAATTTTCGACTAGCCCATTTTGTTGTGGGAAAAATGGTGTAGAGTATATCTCTGAATTCTGAGTCTGAATTCCTCTTCCACGAAAAAAGCTTTCAAATTCTTCACCATTGGTATCGAGCGCAATCGTCTCTCAAACCGTTTTAGTAGAGAATATCCTTTGCATTGGAGTTGGTTTCACCGGTCTACCATTTGTGGCACAAGTTTCGCATGACCCATTGATCAGCATCTGTGGCCATGCCAGGTCACCACACTCGCACAATTGAGTTTTTTCAATATTCCGTTCTTGATGGATAGGTCATTCGAGACAGCTTAAAATCTGCTCAGATACTTCGACCACTTTCCTGACTACAAAGCTTCCACTTCCCATTGGGTTGTCTCATCTTTTGCAGTTGAATTTTGCGTTTTAACGCGTTTCAGTCGGCAGGACGCGGTCCAAGTTGACCGCATTTACTGCATTTCAATTTTATAACGGGCAGAACCTGTTGCGGTGCGCCCTCTTATTACATCTGGAACAACGTTCCCGACGACTCCTAGAAAAAGCAATGCTAGCACGATATTCTTTAGTCTAAATTCTCTGGTTTATTCGTTTCCCGTCCTACGCTTCAATGGAGCTTTGGTAGAGCGTATATGATTAATTGAAGTATCATTGTACAAGCTGTATCAATATGATACACTCCGTCTCTCGTTGCCGATTGTACGATGAATTTCGCTTCGCCACTAAATGTGCTAGCAATTCTAGCAAGTTCGCGGTTGAACATGTCCTTGAGCAACTGAGCTTTGACGAAACGTTTCTGATCTGCTGCAATATACTCACAAAGACGTACATTCTCATTTGTCTGGCATGGAAGCTCATAATCGATTCTCCTGATCGTTGTCGCGTGCACGAAAATGCTTCGTGCTCAGCCGCAGTGTCGATTGTTGATCAAAAATGACTTTCGATGTTCTTAACAAAAGTTGTGTAGCAACGACCTTCCTTCAGGTTTGGCCTCAACTTACATGCTCGTACAATACCCTGCAATTCTTCACCCATTGAAAGATAAAGCAGTTGTGACCGTTGTATGTGTCACACACGTTGGATAGAGACGCTGTGATCTCAGAGATTCCAATATATTTGAACCACTCTTAAAACCACTTTGAACCACATTTTGTTTGCAGGTACGTTTTATGAGAAAAGTTGGATTTGATCTCATCGGACGTTCGTATTACTTGTCGTCGCTTCATACGCCGGAATGTCACGACACTTCCAGCTATCATCTGCTTCAGTGCATACAATGTTGTTTCCTGGGAACTATTGTTACTGATCGAGCATTTTCCGACTCGTTGTTTCTTTTCGATATTGGGTGGTTTCTTCGACATACCTTTTTTTTCAAAAGCACGCCCCTTTTTCCAAGCGGTTGTCCCAACACGCAATCTTTCAGACGGTTGTCCCGACACGTCACTTTTTCCAAGCGGTTGTCCCAACACGCTTTTTTCAGACGGTTGTCCCGACACGTCACTTTTCCAAGCGGTTATCTCAACACGCAATATCTCAGGCGGTTGTCCCGACACGCCATTTATTTTCACAGGCGGTTGTCCCAACACGCCATTTTCTTGAATTTCTTTCCTCTATGCCGGGTGATTTCACTGAATATTTAATGTATTGTTTTTTTGACAAAAAACATAAAATGTCCAGCAGGATCGCCAATGTGATGCTTCCGATATTCACTGCAAGGGTTCCTCAATGCCGGTAGTATAAGCCTACAGTGAAATCACCCGATAGAGGAAATATTAAGTGTGGCTTACCTATTCGACCGTTGTCTGCTGAAGGAGGAAATGATGTGACATGTGTGCTACTACTGCTGCTATGATATAACACCAACATCACTGTTATACTGTCAGCTGCTAGGGGTAGGGCATTGTGCATTTAATCTCTCTTCTACGCTCCTCACATCTTTCTCTGTTTGGGCCGTGTAATTGGCAAATTATACGAAAAGCTTTCGTATGCTTCCATTTAAATGTGTCTCCTGTTTCGCTCGCTCATATTGGCTCTAGCATATATATTATACAAATGATATACATGTATTGGGGAGTACAACATTTTCTGTTATTTTTCAGCTCATTTAATGTAATAAATAGGGATGCCATAACATGTGCTAAAAATTAACTTTGGGTGTATAAAGGAAAAAATTACGAGAAAGATTAACTTTTACTATACTAACCATACTCAAATTTAAAAACAAAATAAAGTAATCTGAGTTCTTTTTTGTGCTTCGATAGAACGCACAATTTTAAAATTGAAATGTACGCTATATGAAAGTTTCCCTGTAGAGTAGTGCGGGGCAAAGGATTTCGACAACAGTGTAGTCACTTGATACATTAGCAGGTCACACATACAAAAAAAGGTACATTTCATGAAAGTGGCAAAAAGTTATGAGGTAAAAAGAGTTTTGCGATTTTTTTATCTAATTTTTTCAGTTTTGGAGATGACGATTTACTTACCTAAAATAACTGCAAAGTTCGAAACTACACTTTCAAGAAAACCTTCATTCTATAGTAGATGATAGTGCGTATTCGTTTTTGTGAAAAATTTCAAGAGCTTTTTCTAAAAATTCGATTAGTTCAAAAACTGCTTGCGGGGCAAAGGTGCGCAGTGGTTGTGGTGCGAAAGTTCGCACCAGAGTTTTGCTCTGAAAAACAATTCTAAAATGTCTTCAACCATCTTTTTTACGGGATCCACAAGAAGGAAACTGATTTGAAGAAATGCACTCCAGAAATGCTCAAATGGCCCGCTTTGGGAGGGATTCTTGAAGCTCGGATTGCGGCAGACCTCGATATTTCAGAATCAGCTCTGAGGAAGAGGCTCATATTAGAAAGTGATTTAAGATTCGAATCTTCTTTTATTGACATTTCTACTGGGATGTGCCAGCGAGCACCTAGGGCGGTTCAGATGGGTATTTACGAGTGAGCAGTCTGAGGATCTGGTGGACCACTGCAGGGCACTGGACAAAGCTTTCTATGGTATGACTCTCAAAGATTTACGGCGTCTGGCGTTTGATTTTGCGGAAGCTACAAATTCCTCCAGCACGAATTCAACCATGTTGCAAAACAGGCAGTAAGAGATTTTGATTCTAGTTTCATGAGGAACAATCGTCTATCTCTTCGAACCCCACAACAGTAAAACGAAGCATCAGTGCTCCAAGGCAAAGCGTCGGAATTCTCAGAACCGAAATCCAAGATGAGGAATAAGAATAAACAATTGCTTAAAAATAATTCGAAATCAATTTCAAATAAAAATTTTTTTTATGTTCACCATGCATCCAATTCAATAACGGTTATGCTTCGTTTATGTTTATGTTTTCAAAATAAACTTCAAATAAATATTGTTTTTTTCCAACAATGAGTTTCAAACAAATCAAGTGAAGGTAACTATGTATTTATAAACATGATCTATATAAATAAAAATGATCTGGTGTCCGTTCCTCACTATTTAACTCAATGGCGGAGAAACGGATTTAAACAGCCAGTATCAGGAGTGATACGTCTTAGTCTGCATCAGTTTTATATGTCAAAAAAGAAATTATATACCGCAGGTATAGATTACGTACATAAAAATAATTTCTGTGAGAACTTGAGTGTTCGAAATGATTTATATCAATATATCAAATGTGGGTAGGACGAAGTTCGCCGGGTCAGCTAGTTTGTTAATAAAAACGAATTCTGTTCGATCATAACATCCACTCATAAAAAAAACACCCATGAAAACCATAGAACACCCCCATCCTGCCTACTGGACGGTGCCTACACTCTCTAGTAATGATGCTTCTCCCGCTTCTGATGATAAAGCATTGATTTCTGGTATAAGTTATCTCAGAAGTTCGATTCAATAAGTGCGCACCTTTGCCCCCACTATGGGGCAAAGGTGCGCATTTGTCTTTTTGTATTGAAATAGGTATTCGTCCAATTACAAACACAACTCGAGAAATGCTTGTACTACGTTTCGAAGGTAATACATATAGTTACAATTTGGTAAGCAAACGGAATTTTATTTGCTTTTATTTCAAGAGTTTTTGGACAACTACAATTAGGTGCGCACCTTTGCCCCGCATTACTCTAATCATTCTTATAAATATTATTATATATTATTTTATAATTTATACAGTATCTTGAATGCTTCAAATAAAAAAATTGAATTAATAGGGACAACAGGGGTCAATTTTCAGACCTCGTCGACCCCCACAATCAGTTTTCATTCACGTCGACCACTGGGAAACCAGTATCGACCCCAAGGGGTTTATATCGACCACTTAGTGAATCCCTGGCTTAGACAGTATGGTTTCTTTCTTCGATGTCACGTTGCATCGATCATTCGATTTTCGTGAATTCGAGCATTGTTTCCGGGTTGAGAGTAGTGTCAAAGTGCAATACGTTTCAAGCCGGACATGAAAATGGTATTCCGCCGTGGTAAGAGTCATGTTCTTCGTTGAAGGTGAAAATTTGTTTCGCATCGGTTGCTTTCACCGTCGCCGTCATTGCCACCACACAATCGATTCGGCTCGAATTTCCTGTTATTTATCTGGAAATTAGGTATTTGAGAGCGTTGCAGTAGTAATTTTGCTAAGAGATACTGAATAACTACTTGGCTATTCAGTAGGTGTTATAAATTGACAACCTGGTGCGGTTCTACGTCTCCCCGATTATGTCCCCGACACTTCCTACCCATCTTTTTAAATTCAATAGCGTACATGAATAATAAAATTAGTATTCAAGATTGATAAGGCTCTGCTATTTTTTCAAACACAATTATAGAAGACATGTTGAAATAAATGATCGAAATCGTATAATTGCAGAATTAGTCTGATCAATGTTGTAGATGATAGATACTCTACCACATTCGTGTGATTTGATCCACTTAAACCTCAGCACCACCGACAGAACACAAACCAAGCCTCCGCCTATAACAAGTTGAGAACATATATATATTTCTTTCTGCCCCAATAGATCTCATTTGCATCGATATCGAGAAAACGATACACAGAAGGGAAACACACTTAATTTGAACTAATTTTTCGCTTTGCATTTCCTGCGAACACTGCAGCCGCAACTTGTTTCATCCAGCTTCACTTATAATTTCTGAATGACGCTCCCCGCTCTCCGGCTGTGGCAAGGGGCAAACAAGCAAGGGGAAAGAGTGTGTATATGATTTTCTGTTGTGTTCATTCCATTCGTTTGGTTTATGTTTATATTTGACGTTAATAATAGCTAGGCTTTCGTTTGTATCGGGATCCTCGTTGATGGAGCAGTGCTTTGCTCTCACGGGCACTCTGCCCCACTGTCTGACGGTGAGCGAACGAGTGAACGACGAACCAAAAAATGAATGTTGTACAAGAGATCTCTTACCACCTTGGGGAACCCGACGGTCGCAAGCTGAGCCCGACTTGACGTCTACCCAACCATCCGCTTGCCCGCGCGATCGGCGAAAGGAAGGCATACAGCGGCAAGACGCACCTTACCTCAGCGCCCCACACACGGGGTTCATTGAACCAAACTCGATCTCCGCGGCCTGAGTCTGTCTATTTCTGTTTGGGGTCTATGCAGTATGTAAGTAACATAAGTCATATAAGCAGCCACATCGATCGGCACCGATGACGACGACGACGACGACGGAGATGCGAGCGGATCATCATCCGTCCGTCCCTTGTTTCATCTTTGCAGCCGATAAGTGGACGCCGTGAACGATATCCTGGACACGGTGATGCTCCGTGGGAAAGTGGCCGGCCGCAACTGAATTATCCATTTTCAACACCACATGTTTCATAATCACATCAGCAAAGTAGCCGCCGTTCCCTTTATCAATGTCAAATTAGGAAGGATTTTCGCACCGGATAGGATGCACTTCAAAGGCTTCTAGCTAGACTGGTTTGAGGAAACAGAGCACCGAACAGCGAAGATCGATTAAAGCATAGAATATGTGTGCAATTTTGCCTTTTAACTAAACCAATCAAATTTGCTTCAACTTGAGGGTGATGTGGTCAAATTGTCGGAGCTGAGGCAGCACACGGATCCGACGACTAAAAGTTCATCTCTTACGGTGGATTTTCTAGTTGATTGCCCATTGCATGTTGATTTTGTTCAAATAATATGAGATTTCAAAAACAAGAAAACTATAAATATAGGGTTGGGGAAAAAGAGATGTCGTATTTCTGATCGAAATTTGACGCTTTATTTAACATACTTAAAATTATCCAATTTAAGTCAAATATGCGCCGTTTTGTTCGCAAACTTGTTGTAATTTAGAAGGCAACTTCATTATCCCCCCTTATAAAACCCATCCTCCTTATTTTCAAAAAAAACTCAGACAACCAGTATTCGCAAGCCTCTTTTGAGGCCAACTTAGTATCACCAAGAGAGTTTTGCATGGACCGGAAGAGATGATAATCACTTGGAGCCTGGTCCGGACTATACGGTGGGTGCAATAGGACATCCCATCCGAGCTTCCGTAGCTTCTGGCGGGTCATCAAAGATGTGTGAGACCGAGCGTTGTCCTGGTGGAAAACAACACCATTCCTATTGATCATTTCTGGCTGCTTCTGGTCAATCGCCTGCTTCAAACGGTCAAGCTGCTCACAGTAGAGAACCGAGTTGAGGGTCTGGTCATAGTTGAGCAGCTCATAGTGGATGATTCTCTTCCAATCCCACCAAACACACAGCAAAAACTTCCTGGCCGTCAATCCGGGCTTGGCGATGGTTTGGGCCGGCTCACCGCTCTTCGACCACGACTTTTTTCGCTTTAGGTTGTCGTACGTGATCCACTTTTCATCACCATCTTCTTCAAAAATGGGTCCAGTTCGTTCCGTTTCAGCAGTGCATCGCAGGCGTTGATTCGGTCTAAAAGATTTTTTTGCGTCAATTCGTGTGGCACCCATACATCCAGCATTTTTTTGGAATCCAATCTTCTGCAAATGATTCCAAACGATTCCACTCTACTTGGATGATTTCAACGATTTTATCGGTTTCCACGAAGATAGTATGACCCGATGCGATAAGTACAACACAAGATATGTTTGAGTGTTGCCATATTATGACAATATACGACATTTCTTTTTCCTCAACCCAATATATTAGGCTGTCTAAAAAGTCCTGCGGTATTTCCGCGAGGTGTCGTTGTAAGCGTGTAGTTCTAGATGTATTCATTGTATCGAGTCATACTATAGCTTGTTGGAAAGGTATTTTTGCGCGCTATAATATGGACCTTGACAGTGTTTCGTTTGGTTAAGTCGTTCGTGAGTTATAGTGTCGCAAATATGGAGCAAAATAAAGAGGAAATCCGACATATTTTACAGCACTACTATTACAAAGGCAAAAATGCATCTCAAGCTGCCAATAAAATTTGTGCAGTTTATGGACCCGATACAGTTTCCATTTCCACCGCACAACGATGGTTTCAACGTTTTCGGAAGGCCTGTCGTCGAAAATTGCGACAAAATCGCTGAACTAGCCGAGAAAGACCGGCATAGTAGCAGTCGTAGCATCGGCCAAGACCTGGGGATAAGTCATCAAACCGTTATTAACCATTTGAAGAAGCTTGGATTCACAAAGAAGCTCGATGTATGGGTGCCACACACGTTGACGCAAAAAAAAACATCTTTGACCGTATCGACGCATGTGAATCGCTGCTGAATCGCAACAAAATCGACCCGTTTCTGAAGCGGATGGTGACTGGCGATGAAAAGTGGGTCACTTACGATAACGTGAAGCGCAAACGGTCGTGGTCGAAGCCCGCTGAAGCGGCTCAGACGGTGGCCAAGCCCTCATTAACGGCCAGGAAGGTTCTGCTGTGTGTTTGGTGGAATTGTCAAGGAATAATCTATTATGAGCTGCTTCCCTATGGCCAAACGCTCAATTCGGACCTGTACTGCCAACAACTGGATCGTTTGAAGGTAGCACTCATGAAGAAGAGGCCATCTTTGATAAAAAGAGGCCGCAGTCTTTCATCAGGACAACGCCAGGCCACACACTTCTTTGGTGACGCGCCAGAAGCTCCGGGAGCTCGGATGGGAGGTTCTTTTGCATCCGCCGTATAGTCCGGACCTTGAACCAAGTGACTACCACCTGTTTTTGTCCATGGCGAACGAGCTAGGTAGTCAGAAGTTAGCCACAAAAGAGGCCTATGAAAATTGGCTATCCAAGTTTTTTTGCCAATAAGGAAGCGAACTTCTATAACAGGGGTATTATGAAGTCGGCATCTCGTTGGGAACAAGTCATCGAACAAAACGGCGCATATTTGACTTAAAACAGATGATTGTAACTAATTTTATGAACAAATGAAAATTCAAAAAAAAATACCGCAGGACTTTTTTGACAGCCTAATACATCAGCGAGTAAGTTATTTGGACGCGTCCATTGCTCAATTCGAAACGAAGACATGTGTTGACGCGAAACAAGGAAGAACAAGCTGTTCATTGCATCGTATCTAGAACGACACTGGAAGTTTGCCTCAGTGAGATCCAATATTTATGCTCTAGGCAAATATTCCCCTTTGTTCTTCTTCTTCTTTTATTTGTTCACGGTAACTTTAAAACAATCCCCTTCATTATTCGCCAATAAGTTACACGTTATTGACGGCATGGGTAGGGACGCTCACAATTGAGCAGAACAAATGTATGGGAAAATGGAAATGCTTACAGTTTTCATCAATTTAAGCCGTTTACACACCAGGAGATCGTAATATATAGCATAAAAGACAAATCTTAGGGAATTTCCAATTCGATTGATATATGAATCGTCAATATCCATTCGCGACAAAAATAATTATTGACGTTAACTTTATTTCATAAAAACGTGACCTGTTTTCTGATTTGGCACCCTCCCTGAAAGACGTAGTTCAACGTCAATAAAGGTGCGAATTGCGTTAAGCCATTCCAATATTGTGGTTATGACTGTCACAAGGTGGATTGAAACCTATAGTTCACTGATAAAATATGTCACGTCAATTCATCATTTATAGTAAAAGGCTGCCGTTTCAACTTATTCCGTGTTTCAACTTGTTGCGGTGTACCTTATACATTTCGATGTCAAAGGTGCTAAAAAACAAGAATTTTAAGTGATGAATGGCCGTTGCAATTTAGGGGATCGGGTCAGGGCCACCTTCCCCTAATAAGCGAAAGTTAAACAACTACCGTATATTGAATATGAGTTCTTTTCATATTTATCATAAGTATTTTGATGATGGAAATGTCAAATGAATTTTAAATACAAATGTCATGTGCCATATGACATTTTTTAAAAAGGGATGTCGAATGAACTGTATTTACGAACTTAAGTGACAAGAGACGGTGAACGTTTTAAAAATTGTGTCAATGAACATGAGCGCATACAAGCCTGATTGAGAATTCTTGACATATCCTTCATTGATGATATCAATATAAATTCTATGCATATGCTCTACCTTGTTTACTGATTCAGTTTCTGCCACAAAGGGACATCCTGATAACTAATTGACGTTGGATTGGATTGTCACGGGACCATTATCTTTATTCCAAACTCAACAAACTTCATCAAACAACCAAACCTGATATGTCTCCGGCTTTTTCTCTTTCCAAAACTCAACTTATCACTCGTTTACCACTAAATGTAGCAGATGATTTGCAACAAGATTGCAACACGATTCCGGAAATTGTGTATGATTACGAAGGACGCCCACCTTGAAGATGATTCCGCTGATTTGAATTTATAGTAACGAGTCTCACATTAATGACTTGCCAACTTATTTTTTTAATAAAACACAGGTTTTTTAAAACATTGAGTTCAAATTTATTCTGGTTGCAGCTCATCTCTTAGGGTCCTCATACACTGTTTGACCGATGCCAAATACTTGACCATTTTTGACAGATAAAATTTGATCAACGTGTACTGATCAAATATATTCGACACAAAAACATGCCACGCAAATATTCAGTTATTGGATGCGAAAAATATTTTTTCGGTTAGTTCTTCGAACCTGTCAGTACATGATTACGTTACGTTGAATATTTCAGTCCAATTTTTTCCATGTTCGATGTTTGACATTGTTTAAAACTATTGATGTGGCAAACAAAATAGTGTTTGTACAAATTTCAAACCAAACTTTATCTGTCAAAAAGTGTCAAATATTTGATCCGTTTACAACGATCGATCCGTTGGATCCAACTTTCCACTACTCGGCCACACATTTCGACCGGAATGTTGCGAGTTTCGCGTTGGAAGTTGTCTTTGTTGTTGGCTTTTCTATTGTTTCTGGCTTGTTGGCATAGACCAGTGACTTGACATAGGCCCATAAAAAGAAATCCAATGGCCACAAATCGCATGAACGAGACGGTCAATTGACAGGTCCATTTCTCGAAATAACATCTTCACCAAACTTACTTTTCATTAAATCCATTGTAACGTGCACTGTGTGACAAGTTTTTTGGTCAAATTTGGTCACTAAATTATGCACAGCCTGCCGGCTAGGATGATTATTACGGCCGAAAATCGGAATAAGCGCTCTTAAAATTGCGAGCACCGATTCAGAAATGTGGTAGTAATTTATAATAATCATTAAGCGTTGCTCTCCTACATGGGACTCCCCCAGGGCTCATGTTTAAGCCCCCTTTTGTACAACTTCTATGTAAGCGACATCGACAATTGCCTTACACAAAATTGCAGCCTAAGACAACTTGCAGATGATGGAGTGGTGTCTATCGCAGGATCAAACGAATCCGACCTGCAAGGACGCTTACAAGATACTTTGAACAATTTTTCAACCTGGGCCATTGGCCTAGGGATCGAATTCTCCACGGAGAAAACAGAGATGGTGGTTTTTTCTAGGAAGCATAGACCAGCAAAACCAAAGCTTCAACTTTTGGGTAAAGCGATCACTCATGCAATGTCATTCAAATATCTTGGGGTCTGGTTCGACTCCAAATGTACTTGGGGGGCCCATATTAGGTATCTGAGTAAAAAATGTCAACAAAGAATAAACTTTCTCCGTACAATTACCGGCACCTGGTGGGGAGCCCATCCCGAAGATCTTATAATGTTGTATCGAACAACTATTCTCTCAGTGATGGAGTATGGCAGTTTCTGTTTTCAATCAGCTGCCAAAACACACCTCATTAAACTCGAGCGAATTCAGTATCTTTGTCTCCGTATTGCGTTGGGATGTATGCCCTCAACGCATACCATGAGCCTCGAGGTTTTGGCAGGCGTACTCCCACTAAAAGATCGCTTCAATTTATTATCTCTTCGGTTCCTCATCCGGTGTAAGGTTATGAACCCATTGGTGATCGGAAATTTTGAGCAGCTGATCGAGCTAAATTTTCATTCTGGATTCATGAGCTCATATCATGAATTCGTCTCCATGCAGGTTGATCCTTCTTCGTATATTCCCAACCGTGTTTGTTTTCCTGACTACATCAATTCCTCTGTGCATTTTGATCTGTCCATGAAGCAGGATATCCATGGAATTCCAGATTATCATCGATCGGGGATCGTTCCTACGATTTTCGAAGCAAAGTATGGGCGTGTCAATTGTGATAATATGTACTTTACTGATGGGTCCTCTATGAATGAGTCCACAGGATTTGGAGTGTTCAACAATTTTTTTAGCACCTCACACAGTCTTCAGTATCCTTGCTCAGTGTATATTGCTGAATTGGCAGCAATACACTGGGCGCTGGACAGCGTCGCCTCACGACCTGTTGAACACTATTACATTGTAACGGATAGTCTGAGCTCTGTCGAAGCTATCCGTTCAGTGAGGCCGGAAAAGCACTCGCCGTACTTCCTTGAGAGAATACGAGAAATTTTGAGTGCTTTATCCAGACGCTGTTATGTCATTACCTTTGTCTGGGTCCCTTCACATTGCTCAATTCCGGGTAATGAGAGGGCTGACTCATTAGCAAAGGTAGGTGCAATTGAAGGCGAAATTTATCAGCGTCAAATCGCCTTCAATGAATTTTATTCTTTAGTTCGTAAAAATACCATCGTTAACTGGCAACGCAAATGGAACGAAGATGAATTGGGCCGGTGGCTCCACTCAATTATCCCTAAGGTTAGCCTCAATCCGTGGTTCAAAAGTCTGGACTTGAGTCGGGACTTTATTCGCACCTTCTCCCGACTCATGTCCAATCACTGTTCGTTAGACGCGCTGCTTTTTCGTTTTAATCTTGCCGACAGCAATCTCTGCGGTTGTGGCCATGGTTACCACGACATCGAACACGTTGTTTGGTCGTGCGAGTTGTATTTTGTCGCCAGATCGAATTTAGAAAACTCCCTTCGGGCTGGAGGAAAGCAGTCCAATGTGCCGGTGAGAAATGTGTTGGCTCGGTTAGACCTTGATTACATGTCCCATATATATGTTTTCCTTAAAGCTATCGATCTTCGAGTGTGATTGTTCATACATCCTTTTCCCCTCCTTTTCGTCCTTCGCGAGCTATCGGTTCCCTTCCTACTAACATTAGAATAAGTTAAATTGTAAACACATATTAAATGTAAGGATAGTTTTAAGAATTGAGTGTGAAGTGTCAGTGTGAATGAGAATGTGAATGTGAATGTGAATGTGAGTGCGAGTGTAAACACACATCTCCTTACATCCCATCCTTTTCCTAATGAAAATGTGTCACCCTTTTAAACTCGAGTCGACCGCGAGTAATCGGTTTCCTATTTCATTAACCATAGAATTAAGGAAACAACATTTTGATATATGCTAGTTGAAATATAGTTAAGAGTTTGGCTCCATTAAACTTATGTAACTGAGCCTGTAAAAATAATCGGATTAATAAAAAAAAAAAATTAAGCGTTGCTCGTTTGTGTACTTTACCACGATGAAAATGTTGATTTTGACTAACGTTTTGACATTGACAGATCATCAAAACGATTTAAGATTGGATTTTTGACATAATGTAAGTCATAAAGAAAGGAAACAACATAAAATCGCGTTTTTATCGTGTCACTCCAATGTTTGTCAACATCAATCAGTAACGAATTATTGCTACAAAATATTCCCCCAACGAATACAAAGTCTCGGATGCATATGATCGTTTCATTGACATCAGTGGATAAGGCAATAAACTGTTTGATCGATTCAGCTAGCAGATTCGTTAGTATGGCGTAAGGTACTACTCGACTGTATCATATGCTAATTTTCGCCACCGACAAAGATAAACAACCAACCAAAACAACCCGCCGTTCAGAACCCGAAAACCTGTCAGATATCACGTTTACTCACGACTCGGAAAGTGTACTCGCGAAACAAAATACAGATACAGATATACCCACACATGCATGCGAGGACAACGCGCGGACGCCCCGCCGCACGATTCCATATGTGTGTCTGTCGGTCGTTGATCGACATCGGAAAGGAAAACATACATATCCTCGGTCTTGAACTTTTGACGACTTCATTCTTACGAGAGAGAGAGAGAGAGAGAGAGAGAGAGAGACGCTTAGCGCCAGCAACAGAGGAAGAGGTGACGGGAATGTTCACAATCGACTAAGCGGAAACTCGGGGTGGACAACGTGATTCTGCAGCAAGATTTCATCATTTTCGAAAACATCCCGCTAAATGATTTGCGTTGCACGGGCTGAATGCTATGGCGGTAAAAAGATGATCGTCATGGATCAATTCATTCAGCGGAATGGGTGACAGATTAACTGCTGCGCAAAATATCGCACATACGCTGCGTAAATTGATTTGACCACCCCTAACCGCTTGAGTGCGTTAAACTCCAACCAAAGCGTAAGTGACGCGATTCTCCGGCTGTACACTATGAGCTGTATACTCATCATCATCATCATCACCATCATCATTCATATATATGCGTTCTAGCGGTGAGCCTTGAGGAATCTGAACGACTCGATTTGTTTCCTTCCTTCCGTCTTGTTTGTGCTTCCTTACTTCCACCTACGAACATTAAATGGAATCAAAATTTGATGGGATCAAAATATGTGCAATCTGGACATATAAGATATTCACAAGATGGACCCTAACTGGGTCAAAAGTGTACATTCGCGGTTTTCTCAAATATTCGAGGTACCGGAAACTAATTGAATAGATCACATGTTAAGGGGAAGGAAACAACTGTTACGACGCAGAGCACAGCATGCGTTCATTCGCCCCGGCATAGTAAATACGATTAGTGATGTCCGTTTTTTTTTTAAATTACAGTGTGTTACATGTAAATATGAAACGGATATCCGGTAACTATTCGGTATCCGGCCAGATACCGGATGTTAGAGAAAGTAAATAATTTCTCATTAACAGCTCATTAACATAATTCTTACATAATTATGGATAAGGATTGATTACTGGAATGCTCATAAATGCTCTGAAAATCTCAGAAGATTTATTGCAAGATATTTTATATATTATAACAAGATTTTTCTGTCGGGCTGTTTCTGTTTTATTTCAAGAACTCCAAATAGTCTGATTCGTATCTCGGGCCCAAAAAGGCTAAAATTTGTTAATTTGAATCTTCTCAATCCAATCCAGCGTTTAAAGATGCTCTCATGTGAGGTGTTCTATATCCAGTCTCATCCTTATCCGAATTCCGTTTTTATGCAGTAATAGGCAAAATTACCTTGTATTTTTTGTTATTTCTTTAAATGCCTAAAGATGCCTAATGCACTGCTCCAAAAAGCACCACTGCTGTGTCGTCTAATTAGTGAGTGGGTGTGCCTTTTCTCAGATTATCATCCCTGAAGACAGTTCTAAGCTTTGACCCGACCAATATTAAAATTATTTCAAAATATCCATAACAAACTTTAAATTTCTACGAAATGTAAAATGAAATCTACGAAACAGTATTCGTAGATTTCTTCTTTCCCCGACAATATCCCATCTGTAATTTTGAAGATGTGCTCTAGCAGCCTCTCTTCACCGTTGACCATCTTGTTTCGTCGTTCCACTATGCGAGTAAAAAGTGGCACATTCCGGAATGCATGAAAAAAGTCTTTCGTCTTCCCTGTTTTCAAAAAAAGGTTGCAAAGAGGATGTTAAGAAGTATAGAGGAATCGCATGCCTATGTACCATCTCCAAGCTTTTTATTAAACGGTTTTATTTAGCTTGCCCTGTAATCTGTTTGTATGTTTGTATGTTTGTATGTTTGTAACATGTTTGTTTGTAACATGTTTGTCTGTAGCGGGTGGGTTAATAGAAATTTGACCCCCTTCCTGTGACCGATTGATCTGAAATTTGGAACACACCTTTATCTCTGTAGTCATTATGAAACTGCATATTTCATGATCTTGAAAATCCTAGATGGCGGCCGTTACAAAATGGCGGATTACATATTTTCTCAAAACCTCATCAATATGGGTATCAAATGAAAGGGCTTGTCTAGTAGAATACGGTTATTTATGATAAATGTTAATCCAAGATGGCTGCCACTACAAAATATCAAATTTAAAAAAAAACATTTCGCTGAAAAAAAATTATTTTAAAAATTGAAATTTATTTTTTTCAAAAGCGTATTTTTTTGAATTCCCAAAAAAAATTATATGAATAGCTTATAGAATTTCCAACAAGTCGTGCATACTTTGGAAGATGGGTACTTTTACAGGAAAAAAGTTTTTCCAACAACAACTTTTTGTTTGAAGTCAAGATAGTAATATGGTGTATTCAACAAAATTTTAGGTCTTATTAAAATATGAACTTTCGTCGAAGACATCAACTTTCTATCTTTTATAGTTCATGAAATATAGGGCATTTTGATATGGAGACTCCTGAAAAAAATAATGTTTTACTCGTTATATTTTGGTGTGTAAATTCTCGCGTTTGAGATGTTCTTGACATGTTTCTGAATAGAAAAAAGTTAGCAGAGCGTGTAAATAGCGATAATTTAAACATACAAATGTTACGAATTGAACATTAAAAGTAAGTATTCAAAGAAAAACATGAAAAAGTTTATGTTCGAAAAACTTTTTCTCTGTAAATGTGCCCATCTTCCAATGTATGGATGACTTGTTGGAAATTGTAAGGGCTATTCATATCTATTTTTTCAGAATTTTTAAAAAACATATTTTGGAGAAAAATTAATTTGAATTTAAAAAAAAAATTTCAATGATTTATTTTCAACAATTTACTTTATATTTTCTAATGAAAACTAATAATTACCTACAATTCATTCTTTGACTCAAATTTTGTAGTTCTAATAGATTTTGTGTGAGAAATTACTTGAAATTTTGAGGTTTTTTCAACTTTTTTCCGAAAAATCTTACTTTAAAAACTATTAGATCTACAAAATGTTGGGGAGGCGGTCTGGCGTAGTGGTAACATCCATACCTCTCACGCAGAGATCACGAGTTCAATTCTCACTCCCGACATTCTTCCAAAAATGGAAGTAAAAGTGACGAGCCAGCCGAAATGTGTTGAAAATCACCATAATAGAGAAAAAAAAACGAAATGTTGGTTAATGAATGAAATTTAGGGAATTATTTATGTTTTCATTTAAGAATATCAAGCACATTTTTGAAAAAAAAATTATTGAAAAAAATATTTTGAAAATTAAAACTTATTTTTTTTTTTTGAAAACATTTTTTTTTTAATTCTGATAAAATAGATATGAATAGCCCATACAATTTCCAACAACTCAACTATACATCGGAAGATTGGCACTTTTACAGGGAAAAAGTTTTTTTGAACGTTTTTTTTTCATGTTTTTCTTTGAAAAATTACTATTAATGTTTAATTCGTATCATTTGTGTGTATAAGTTATCACGATTGGCACGCTCTGTTACCTTTTTCCTATTCAGAAACATGTCAATAACATGTCAAATGCGAGAATTGACACACAAAAATGTAACGAATATAACATTATTTTAGGGGTCTCCATAAAAAAATGCCCAACATTCCAGTTACTATAAAAGATAGAAAGTTGACGTCTTCGACGAAAGTTCATATTTTATTAAAATCTAAAACTTTGTCGAAAACACTATATTGCTATTTTGACTTTAAACAAAACTAGGATTAGTTGTAATTTTTCAAAGTAAACATGAAAAAGTTGTTGTTAGTATAACTTTTTCCCTGTTAAAGTACCCATCTTCCGATGTATGGACGACTTGTTGGAAATTTTAAGGGTTGTTCATAGAATTTTTAGAGAATTTTAAAAAAATACGTTTTTGAGATAAATAAATTTTAATTTTTAAAATATTTTTTTAGCGATTTTTTTTTCAAAAAAATGTTATTTTGTATATGTATATTAAATTCAAACGATTTTCTACATTTCATCCTTTGATGCGAATTTTGTAGATATTATAGTTTTTGAGTTATAATTTTTTTGTAAAAAATCAAGAAACAAATTTCAGCTCTTTTAAAAAAGTAGTCTAATTATTTTTGGAATATTTCAAGCATGCAAAGTTGTTTAAAAATGGTATGGTGTTGTTTCTAGGACACGATCGCATATTTTCGACGTAGAACTACACAATTATATTATGCAATCCACTTGTTTACCACTTCGAATATTAGTTTAGAATGCATCGAAATTTTTGTAATAGATTATGTTCTACGTTACAAATAAATTTGATGGACGTCCTTTTACGTTTGATATGATGCCTAGGACTACCAAAATATGTGAACGGAAGAATTGTCGAACGATCATTGTATTTTACATTTCCCTCTGGAATTATTGCACATCTGATGTTTACGTAGTTCTCGAACAGCGAAAGTTCATTCACCTCTAGTATTTGAAATGACGATTTTCCCAGGCTTCTCAGTTTAAAAATACGTTTTAGGGAAACATATTCCGTTCTGCACAACGACAAGCGATTACAAAAGTACTCAACACCAAAAAATAACCCCCGACTTGTTTGTATTTAATTGCAAAGCGGATTCCCCCAGGTACATTAATTTTGAAGTCCGTGTTAGGAAAACACAGCTCGGTGGGAACAAAATACCCCAGACTTGCATTTATATTTGCAGAGCGGATTTCCACAGGTACATCGATTTTGAAGTCTGTGTTGGGGGAACCGTAAATCGGGCCAATCATAACTTGGCAGTTAGAGCGTTTAGATAACGCTTGACATTTTACAGTTATTCAATTGTTCATCTCTTGAAAAATAATGTGTTATTAATTGTGATAGACGCGTAGGAATATTTCCTATCAATTGATGCAAACATCTTTTCGATCTGTTAGTAAGGGTAGGGTAGGGTTAGCACACAAATCGGCAGAACAAATGTATGGGAAAAAAGGAAGTTCTTCCAGTTTTCATGAATTTGAACCGTTTAGAGATTAGCGAATTGTAATGTATAGCATATCAAACAAATCTTAGAGAATTTCTGATTCGATTGGTATGCAAATCATGAGAATTCGTTCACAGTGAAAATAGTTATTAACGTTAACATTATTTCATAAAAACGTGACCTGTTTTCTGATTTGGCACCCTTCCTGAAAGACGTACTTCTACGTCAAAAACCCATGTGTTTACACCCACAACGTTTCGCTGCTATTTGAGATGGTGCTGCTAACGACCAGTCGAGTTGGCATGAAATTCGTCATATACCCTTTCATAGCTAGTTCTATTGAAAAAAGACAGCTGATTATTTGTAGATTAGTAAGAAGGTTACGTTCATTAGGACACTTATGTGAAACCTGTTGACGTTGACGTTTCATGATTAAATGAATTAAATATATAAGTTACAATTTATGTTTTAGTATTATATTTACCATTTATATGATAGATAGATGTTTGTGCGTATAGGAGAGATAGTTAAAGCTCTATCTTCTATTTATTAGAATTTTATTGTTTATTTGTTTACTGTTCAGGCACGAAACATTAAAAAAAAAATTTCAGTGTTTTATAACTATAGAACCAGATGGAAAAACTCCCACTCCTTTGCAAAGTTAACGTCAATTTCACATGATTTTCTACAATTTTCCAATTCGTAGGTCATCTTTAGATCTCAATAAGTTCAAATAAACCATTCGGGGTGGTTCCGATCAAGCTGCTTCATGTAGTGAGTATCTCGTTCTACGCAGAGGATACTGCTCGTTTAAGCTCTTCAAAATCTCTCATATTGCCTTCAAGTGGCATCTTCTATTCGTACGATCACTCCTCATAAGTTCTTGATAGGATTTTGATCTGGTAAACAACCTGACCAGTCAAGAATCTGAAGCCCCTATTCATTAAACCATGATAAATATTTTGCTACGTTGAAGATGGCTTGGGTACGAGCTGGACCCCCAACACGTTGTATGTTGATTATCAAGGCAAAAGGGGGTAATATTGCTATTCTGTATTTGTTATTTGTTTTTTTTTTTTGTTTTTTATGCCATACTCTAAAATTACCCATTTTGGAACAAAAGTCATTTTCTGTTTACTAATTACTTACTTTTACGTAGTATTGACTGGAATTCCGATAAGTTTGGATTTTTTTAAAAAATGGAACAAAATGTTTTCAAAAGGGGGCGGATTTTCATGGGGGTGGATATTGATTGTTTTTTATTCATCGCTACAAATACAAATTTGAAAAAAAGTTCTTCTCAAAAGGTGAGGTTTATGGGGTCCGCTCCAACGTAGGCAAACTATCTGTTTTACTCACCTGACAATAAAACAAAAAAGTTTTGTAGAGCCAACAACTTCCCGAATGAAAACAAAACATTCTTATAGTTGAATGTTTTGTTTGCAGATTATTAATACTTCCATAACATTATTTATTTATTTACACCGTCTTCGCTTAATTCGTACAGACTGATATGAATATTTCTTATTTTATCTCCTAATTCTACTAATAAATTCATGTTTCGACAATGTTAGATTAAAATATTCCCCTACTTCATTGAACACGCGGAGATACGAGTCGAAAGGACTATTATGACCGTAGTTAGTTCTGTGGGAAGGGATAGTCAATAACGGTGAGTAACGTAATCGTCTGGGAGGCACGTAAAACGGAATTCGTTTGAGCAGGGCGGGACAATCAATATTACCTTGCACTAAGTCGAATACGAACAATCGTCGCTGATTTATACGTCTGGCAGACAGAGTCTCTAAACTAATAAGCTGACACCGATCAGTAACTAAAATGTTTTGTTCATTAGGACATTTATGTGAAACCTGTTGAATACACGTTGGGCCCAGCAGAACTAGAGCAGCGTCAATGGATTTTTCACTATCGGATCCAGCCTGCGGATCGATAGTGGACATATCCCAGCTCTTACGAAACAAGTTGAAAAAATCGGATTTTTGAATCGATTGTTCATCCGATTACCGGACATCGCTAAACGAAGTGTGACGTAAACACGAACAAGGAGAGCCACTTCTGAGCGCGACACAATGAAATATCTGATCGGGCCCGATTAGGGTTTAGCTCCGGTGTCATGCATCTTCGTCGGTATGTGTCTACGAGTGCTCAGCTTCCGCGCCGGCGTATGGCCCATGTTTTCAGCGAGCACTGAGCCCTTGTTCCGCAGTACGATCAGGTCAGCGACCTCCGCGTGATCGAAATCGTGATCACGCACCCACGCATCTCACGCTCGGAAGGAGGATGAGGAGGAAGCTTTGTCAGATGTTGTACCTTTCCGCGTGCGAAACTAAACACTGCAGTGCGCCTAAAACAAGACGCACCTCTCTCTCCCTCCCCGGGAGCTACCACCCAATCCCCGCGGAAGATGCAAAGAAAAACCGACCAACTGATCGGCCGCTGCTGTGCGAAGGAGGTACGGGGAAGCAGGGCTTAATGTATACATATTTCCACTTACCTTTCTTTAATAACTTCCTCATTATGTGAATGCAACTATAAATCAAACGAGCTGAGGTACGAAACGGCCGAAAACGCGAAACCTGTGCGCTCGAAGAGAGGTGAAAATACGAAACGGATGGCAAACAAGCGATCAAGAGAGAAATAATGAGAGCGAGAGAGTGTAGAAATTCGTAGACGAGAAAAATGAAGACCTGCATGGAATCATGAGAAAGAGAGGCCACTCACGGTTCGCAGTGTGAAAGAGACAGAGAGCGGAAGAGAAAAAAAAGTCACTTTACTGTCACTCGATGTGAGAATTAAAGCCTTCTTTCACCTTTCCCTTCGAATTCGTTTTTGGAAATTAGCGAAAATGTGTCAAGGATCAGATAATTTCGGCAACAGAAAAGTAGAGAGTAATTTGAATTTATAATGTTTTTTTTTTAATTTTCCGTTTTCAATAATATGTTCAACAATAATAATAATAATAATATAATATTAATAAGTTGATTTTCTCTTCATGATACAATTTTAGCGCTGAATGGTCAATGTTTTTTCACATGTTTCGAACATTTATTTCTGTGGAATACGAATTGTGAATGTATAAAAACACAAACTCAGTAAACATTTTGCTATCGTTTCCTGTGGCGATTATTTGTTTTTTTACCCGCGTCCTACTAATAAAATAGATTATCTCGGTTTAAAAAAAAACTCTTATTTCATACTCTAAATATCCATTGTTCGTGCTGTTACGTAATTTCACTAAATCGTTTTTCATAAAATAATAAAAAAAAGGTTGCTTTTACGCTATAAGGGCAGTTTCGGGTTTCGTTGAACGTTTCTGCTTTTGTTCCAGTACTTTGTTTTCACTATTTTTGAACACGTTCGAAGCGAAATAAGGAGGTAAATAAGGTTAAAACTTAATATAAGGCATACGAGTGATTTTGAAACATCAAAACAATTTACAGATTTTCCCCCGAAGCGACGAGGGGAAACAATGCTAGGTTTGACACGGAAATAGTTTTAACTACTAGGGGGGATAGTATGGGGGTTGAAGGAGGGAACGCTTAAAAACTAATTAAATTACCGTCCTCTGGAGTCAGCGCCCCAGAGTTGCGCCCTAATCGATGCCACCGCTGCTGGCGGGTGGCCGGCGCCGGGAACTTTCTTCTGCGCCGACAGCTGGAGGTCTCCTCACGGCCACGTACTCTCCGCTTCCATAGATTCCGCCTTTGAATCATCTTACGGCAATTGTTCAGTCGGGAGCAACTAAATCACATTTAACATTTGCTGTACGTGTGCATCCACAAGCACACATACACACAGGACCCGCGCCTTCTTGCCTAGTTGTAGTGACCGGAGCATCGGGCACTCAGTACATTTCGGTTGGATCCAGCTTATGGCACTTTGCTTGCTGCTGCGTGGGCTTCCTATACATTTCGGTGGGGTCCAATTTCCCGCCTTGGGTAGACACTATCTTGCAGGCCTGCATTTTTGCTCAAAGGGTAGATTCGCCAAAATAAATTATGAAACTAACGAGGGTCCAAAAGATCTATTATCCTAGTAACGATGCTTTAACGGGTAATCAGTTCTGGCCAAAAAGCTGGCGGGTGCTTTTTTTCCTATTCTCCAAAACAGCAACAACAATATAAAAAACGAACACGGTGTCAAGTCTTGTCGGGAAATTATGTGGCAGGTGTCGTTCCACGAGGCGAGATGTGATACTCTTCAGTAGTGACCCGTTGGGTCTAGTTTGCGGGCCATCTTGGAGTGTTTACTTACTGTACACTTTCTTCTTAATACGATACGATCAGTAGTGACCGGTTGGGTCCAGTTTGGGAGCCATTGCTGATGATTTCGTTGCAACTTTTTGGTTCATCTGAGGTGTCAATAGTGACCAGTTGGGTCCAATTTGAATGCCATTTCAAAAATACAGAGTACAGATTCAAGTACCGGAAAGGATTGGTGCGCAGTTATATGTCGAAGATCAGTAGTGACCAGTTGGATCCAGATCGAAAGCCATATTGGACGATTTTGACATACAACACGATAACAAACAATTCTAGCAATCAATAGTGTCCGGTTGGGTCCAAGTCGGAAGCCATTTGGATGTGTTATAATAGTCTCTCAAAATGATGAAATTACAGCACCTAGTAGTGTCCAGTTGGATCCAAATCGAAGGCCATTTTTGATGAAGCTTAATAAGTGCTTAGTAGTGTCCGGTGGGATCCAAATCGAAAGCCATTTATGAATAATTTTTTGACTTGTGGTTAATATTGATTTCAGTAGATCAGATGGCTCCTTTCGACTTCACGATTCAGCTTTGCCTGTAATTCTCGATTCTACGGAAACTGCTTCAATAGTTTCCGGTGGGATCCAACTTCTTCATCATTTTGACGATATTCACTGATTTTTTCTTTACTGAATTACTCACACTCACACTGCACCCGGGTTGATTCAAAAGTTCATTTAGCTACTTCTTCGTAGAAAGTTCTTCAGTAATAACCAGTCGGGTCTAAGATCTGCATTTTTAGTTCACTTTAACACGCGATCACGGTATCGGATTTGTCGGTTCACTGATTGTGGTGCGCGGCTACTGCTTCCGGTACCGATAGCGATAACTGCTCGCTGGCGAATGGTGACCGCCTCGACACGATCACTTGCTAGCCCAACGCTTGCGTGGTTTGTTGACTCAGAGAGGAATATGAGTGAGCGCGTGTGGCTTGATGCTCAACTGCTCTCAGCTAGGCTCTCGTAAAGCACGTGGCTCGGGTAAACGACGAAATTGAACAAGGAAAAATAAAGCGCTATGACGAAATCACTTCGTATTCGCGAAACAGAAAAATACTAAATAGACGAGACAGGATTTGAGGTTTACTTTTCTGTTGAGAGATAGACGAGAGAGATGTGCCTCGATCGACTGACTTCGTGCTTCTGACTGAATGAGCCTTCGTGCTCAAGCTTAAATCAAGCTCGGTTCGGCTTTTGCTCGAATCGATCGCAGCGCCAGCGGTGATCACCCAGGTAAGCCCAAACACAACACATCCGGCAGCTTGCACGCGGACTTGTATGCGAGCAACAGAGATCTCAGCTGTGGCGGCGGATGCATCTTCCCGTTTCCGTCTCGCTTCCACCGCCGCAGCAGCATTAGAAGATTAGACTTTGTTTTTGTCTAATCTTTCGCTCGCTTCTTTTTACCGATTTACTTTCGTGCCTCGATCGGCACCGAAGGGAGAAAGAGAGAAAGCACCTCCTGCCTTCGCTTCTGCCTTAGCCGACACAGCTGCTCGACTACTATTCCAGACTCGATCCCAGGAAGCTGCCAACACAACCATTGGCTGAAGAGGAAAGGAAAATCTTCCTTGGAGCTTCTTTCTCCCGGTGGTCTTCATCTCTATCGGGTAGATCTCTACGATTTGTTTGGCCAGAATTTTCAGGCCTGATTCTGATTCGTTGGGAGCGAGGGTTAAAATTTGGGCAGGGGTGTGATTTCTTTCGTTTATCTTCTCTTGCGTCCGCCAGCAGTGTGGCTGTTCTTGAGGAACTGCTCTCACTTGATCCTGTACGTATCGAAGGATCGACGCGCTGGCCAGATAGGGATGGTGGAAAGAGGAAAACCCCGAACCCGGACAGATGGTTTGTGTGTGTTTAGAACGTGTTTTTTTTGGTTCTTTGATTCCCAAGAATGCCCACATAGATGAGTTTTTGTAACGCCCCTATTTGAAGATGTTTGCTCTGGTGGTGATCAGTTACGGAGAAAACAGACAGATTCGAATTAAGAGACCACGCTATAGATGAGGAATGCTATCAGCATTTGACACTTTTCCATCTCAGAACTGATTTACGGCAACGCATTGGAAGTAAGTTGTGTACTCGGGAGAAGTTGATTATAAATTTTCTGAAAAGATTGGATCAAGCAAAATTTATTAGGATAGCGGACTTTAAATGGACTTCCAATGAACACAGCGACCACACAGGGTTTGTGCTCAAGCGCCATACGAATTTTCAAGCGCCTATCAAATGTTCAAACACAAAGTGTGTGACTTTGAGGACGGGGAAATTATTTTTACAGGGTGTTAGGTAGTCTATTCAGAATCTCATAAGGGGTGACAGAAGATCATGTTTGAGAGGAAAAAATATTTTACGCATATGATGAAATCGCAACCATTCTAGTGCGTCTGTCTGATTCTTTCTAGGTTTTGGCTAAGCTTGCCTCGAACTCATTCAAAATTTTGAATAAATGTCAAAATTAATTTTCTCACTAAAATTAATTGTTAAGGCATTAATTGGTTTCGGTTTGAAGTGTTCAGCCATGGTGAGGCCACTTTAAGGGATCAAATTGCCGTTTTTGGAAAACGAGTAAAAATTATGTGCCAAATGTTCTGCTACTATTCAAAATTATTCTGCCTCGGCATAGCGAAACGGGCCTTAAGTGCAGTGAAAATGCGATACAATATCGTGCTTATCGTGGGCTCGACTTGCGAATTTGTCACTTTTTATGATTGTTAGAACTTTTAAAATCAATATATATTGAAAAAACTTCGGAACTTCGAACAAATTGAGGATCTTTTATTACTAACTTCTCTGCGTGTGTAACACATGCACTCTCCGTGCACACAGGAAATTTCCCTTACCTTCTATTCTACGTACTTTGCGTCCTTACAACGAGAACAAGTTGTACAAGATTGATGAAACAAATTCATATTACTCTCAAATGTGATTTCAATTATATCTCGAACTCAGCGAATTTTTTTATATCTTGTTGCTCCTATTTTGATTGCGTTGTTCCAACTTTCTGATATGGGCAGAGGCTACTGTCAAAACAACGCGAATTGGTACTTTTTCGCAGCGAAGGCTTAGGATGATCTATCTTTTTTTGTCTATATGCGAGATGATAAATGTAATAGGCTGACAACTGGTGGCGACATTTGTGTTTGGGAGGCAACTTACTCTCTACCAAGGCGCTTAAATCAATGTATAACAGGTGAAGCAACATCTTCACTTCAATAAGAAGGGGATTACGGTTTGTGGAGCGTGGGTTGTTTGTTTAGTTGTTGCTAGGATACACCAATTTTGCATTTTCTCATGCGAGAGTAGTGGAAATGAGAATGAAATTCTACAGAATATCCCTTTTTTTTCTCATAAATTCGCGAAAGCCGAACATAGTAGGCATCGTTCGAAGCGTCGTAGCAGTTTGTAGAGAACCGCCGGCAGCGTTCTAATGATTTTCCTGTTCTTCCGAGAGATTTTCACCAGAGTTGTTCGTAAACAATACCGACAGCAATTCCAATATGGCTGGAAGTGCATTTCATATGATTGTTTCACCTGGTGTATATAGAGGCGCCTTGCTCTCTGCCGGATCAGGAGGATCCAATGTTCCGTGAGTATTTTTAACGTTGTTTTGTTTCTTCCATATACATTTCATAGAGAACGCAAATGATTACGACACGAAATTTTGCATGCGAATACAAGTATACTCCGCCTACTGCTTCATCTTGATATATACCTTATTGAGAAGGCCCGAAGGCAGTTTTAAATTGTTAATTTTTGCATGAAAATTTCGTCTTCATATTATTTAATTTCTCAAGACACGTAGTCCTGATACTGATTCAACCATTTGTTTATACATTTCCAGATATTTCCACATAGTCTTACTATTATAATATTTCAATTCACAATTTGCGAAAAGAAACTAACCTTTATTACATGTCATAAATACTCATAAACAATCATTCATAATTTTTATTTCGAAGTTTTTCATTCCATCTGAAAAACCATAATCATTTTCGCCTTCCAATCGAACCACACGAAGTTTAATACCGCCAACGTAAATACACTTTTTGCAATCAGAATCGGAACCCGATTCCGATTCCAACAACACGACAGCAGAAGTAGCAACGTCAATCGACTTTGCAACGTTTTCCATTTTCATATACTTTTATTTTTTGATTGTCCAAAACAATAATTCCACATCTTGACAGTTCATGTGAATTGGTGAACCCGACCGCTAACCCATGACAAAACTCATGGCTGACCCCCATCAGATTTCATATTGGAGCTAGTGTGGAACTAGGTTCAACCTAAGCGAATAAAAATACGTTTTAACAGCAGTTAGATAGGAACACGTGCGAACCTAGGTTGGAACTAAACAACAAACGAACTCGTTAAGGGGGTATTCTAGTGTAGAGACACGAATTTCGGACGTTTTTTCGAGCTCCGTAAGAATATAACAAGGAATATTTTAACTATCCATTATATCATTATTTGTTCATCTATCTTTTAACAATAAAACAAAAGTTGGACGGAGAAAAAATATTCATAACTAGAATAGTTAAGAGCTGATGAAGTGAGAGGGTTCAAAAAAAAGTTGTGCCATGGCGTACACGATTCCAGCCCTTCTGGTTATCTGAAACAAAAAAATCGAACAGATTCTGAATCAGTAAAGATGTCGCTATCGCATGAACCTCGGACAAGTCAAAAACATGCTTTTTGGCAAAATGGCGGCCGTCAAACGTCAAACAAAATGCGGCTTAAAACGTTTTCTCTTACGTTTCCCGATTTTTTAAAAATAGTAAAATTTTTAAAATATTATTTTTTAAGAGGTTCATGCGATAGAGAGATGCCTGCAGATTGTATCCATATAATTTCAACATTAATCGGTTCAGTAGAACTTGAGATATTGTGTACGCCAGTTTGAAAAAACTAGTTTCGAGAAAAGCGCGTTTGAAGTTCATTGTTATGGCCGTAAGGTTAGATACCGCATCACAAAAATGGCTCCAACTCGGTAAATAATAGGATTTTCGATAAGTCCTTTCTAGGGTATATTCTTGAATGCCTAAACTACTAAAATATGGAGGAAAAAATTTTAGATTTTTTTCAAATTTCTAGACCAGAATACTCCCTTAAAAGGTTATCATTACATTGATCACATTGTACTGCCGTAATCTCGCAAAGTAACGCAAGCGCCAGAGGCGAGAATTCTGAGAAAAATCAGTTTTATGTAAGCTATGTTACCAAACTCAGTTTGTAACCAATCGATTGGCGTACATCCATCAAAGTATGCGAGAATCTGTTTCCAATTATTTTCTCCAAAATACCGCCGCTGAGCGGAACATGAGGAAACATCAGAGAGAAGAGTTCTACACATTTTCCGACTTTGTAGCATGCGTCGAGCAGGCTCACGTAGTTAAAAACCCGATTGTAACACTTATGGACAGCACCGATTTTTTCCAATCCAAAATGCAATTGAAAACATCCGTCTTAAATAAGATAAATAATAATACGATGTAAATCAGATACGCGAGGTTTACGCGAGGATGTTTTGAGTTCCGTCATAAGAGTTATAAGAGATTTTAGAAGAGTGCAGCTGTTCACCAAATCCGACATTTACCCTTCGATCAACACTCAGCTTCAATTCATCCGAAAGAGAAATTGAGCAGGTAAGGTAAGTAAACATAGTCAAGGAGCCTTTTCCCTTGATTCCTGAAGATAGAATACACTACACCCATACCTCGCATGATTTGTAGTTCTAAAACTAAATTGCTGTTACAAATGTAGCACTGCATGGGGATCGACTGTTTTTGATGTTTGAGTTTTTGGCATGAGGCTCTCGTTATCCTGAACGTCCATTACAGAAGATGTTGGTATATGAAATTTGCTGTCCCTGCTCGTTCACCCAAATTGCGTCACATCATAAGGGAAATGGAGCTTACGCCACATCACAGTGGAAATGACGCTTTCGCAACTCCATTTTCAAGCTCTTACGGGGTCATTTTTTCACATTTCAGTAAAACTTCGCAGTTGTTCAAAAGGATTTGGTACTTCTTTATCGATTATCGAGATTACGGCAGTGCATTCTACATTCTCAAATTTATAATTGCACATTTTTAAGAGGCGAAGTTCGAGTATTGCCAGATGGTTGTGTCACATTCACCCGAAACACATTTACCCGAAGCACATTTACCCAAATTTCACACATATCCGAATGACATTCACCCTAATGTAACAAATACCCGAACGCAACATTCACTCGAATAAACATCTGTCGTCACAACAACACAATCACTTGAGCCCTCAGGCAGTTCGCAACCGATAAGTGCGAGCATCGCTGGTATGATTTACGAATTGGTTATCTATTACCAAAATGTCGGTGGTATGAATTCCACTATTTCTGACTATCTTCAAGCTAGTTCTGATGCTTCTTACGACTTCATTGCACTCACTGAAACATGGCTTAATAGCAACACACTGTCTGAGCAGATTTTCGGTCCACTTTACAATGTCTACCGACTGGATCGATCGACGATGAACAGTAATAAACTTCATGGAGGTGGAGTCCTTCTGGCCATTCATTCAAGAATTCATTCTCGTGAATTGCTTCCCCCTAATGGGCCTAAGATTGAGCAGATCTGGATGACTGTCTCACTGAGCCTCCACACTATCTTCATCGGAGTTGCATACGTTCCACCTGACCTCACAAATGATTCATCTGTGATTGAACAACATATTTCATCGTTAATTTGGATTACTGAACAAATGAAACCTAAAGACAATATTATCTTGCTGGGTGACTATAATCTACCAGGCATTAAATGGATCCTAAACACATCGAATTATTATCACCCTGATATCCTGCATTCGACTATGCACCGCCAGACCGAGTGTCTACTCGACAGTTTTAGCTTCGCTGGACTATGTCAATTGAATGGAATCGTCAATGCAAACAACCGCATACTTGACTTATGCTTCACCAATACTGAGCTCATTTCAAACACAACAGTGATCGAGTCACCGTTTCCTTTGGTAAAAGTGTGTCATCATCACACTCCGCTCTTCATTTCGTTGCTTGTCTCGCCACCACTCATGTTTGCAAGCACAGCTGAATCGGTCCATTACAACTTCAACAAGGCTGACTTTCTATCAATGAATAGATTTTTTCTGAACATTGATTGGAACGCCATTTTAGATGCATGTGATGCTGAAGCTGGCTCTCTTGCTTTATCAAATGTGTTGCTCTATGCAATTGACCAGTTTGTCCCGAAGAAAAGAATCCATAATATTCAGCAACCTTCAGCAACATTTGAAAGCAGCGAAGAGATCCGCTTTGAGCAATTTCACTAGATTTCGCTCGTATTATTGGGAAACCCGTTACGCGCTGGCCAACAGCAATTATAAACATCTCAACAAAGTTTTATTTGCCAGTTATCAGAACCGCGTGCAGTCCACTTTAAAATGTAACCCCAAGAGATTTTGGGAATTTGTCAACAACCAAAAGAGAGAGTCCGGTCTACCGACTGTGATGACACGTGGAAATGTTGTAGCTTCCAGCAGAGAAAGTATCTGTGAGCTGTTCCGGTGCCAATTCAAGAGTGTTTTCGTCAAGGAATGTCTTAATCATGAGCAAATTGTCTCCGCAACCGCTAATATACCTCATCTTGCAACGTTTGGATCACCACCTATAATTAACCAGAACATCGTTAAAGACACCTGCCATAAGCTGAAACGTTCTTCCAACCCTGGACCAGACGGAGTCCCCTCCATTGTTTTGAAAAAGTGTACCGATAGTTTGTCTTACCCACTGAGTCTCCTTTTCAATCTCTCCGTAGATTCTGGCATATTTCCAGATATATGGAAAAAGGCTTATGTCTTCCCGGTTTTTAAGAAAGGAAGCAAGAAAGAAGTGCAGAACTACAGAGGGATCGCTTGCTTATGTGCAATATCTAAGCTACTAGAGCTCATCGTCTTGGGTTACATCTCCTACACATGCAAGAGCTATATAGCTGAACAACAACATGGATTTATTTCGAAGCGATCAACAACCACAAACCTAGTTGTTTACACATCATTTATTGCTCGTGCTCTACAGTCGCGTTATCAAATAGATGTAGTTTACACCGATTTTTCGGCGGCTTTCGATACCATCAATCACCAGTTAATAATTGTCAAACTTAATCGTCTCGGTTTCAACAGGTCCTTTCTTAAATGGTTGCAATCCCATCTGGTAAATCGACAGATGTCTGTTAAAATTGGTGACACTATTTCCAAGACCTTCAGTGTTACTTCGGGTGTTCCCCAAGGAAGTCACTTAGGACCATACATTTTCCTGCTATTTCTGAACGACATCAATTTTGTTTTGGATTGTCAAAAATTGTCTTATGCAGACGACTTTAAATTGTACTATTTAATTAATAGTGAAAATGATGCAGCATTTCTACAGTCGTAAATCGATGCATTTGCTGCATGGTGTGACAAAAATAGAATGATTCTAAACCCCACCAAATGCTCAATTATTTCATTCTCGCGTAAACGCACTACAGTCCACTTCAATTACAAGTTGCAGGGCTGTATATTACAACGAGTCAATTGTGTCAAGGACCTAGGAGTTATGCTCGACTCTAGGCTTACATTTCGTGAGCACATTGCATATATAACGACGAAATCATCCAAAATGCTCGGATTTATGTTTCGTGCAACAAAACACTTCAGGGACATGTACAAAGGCCGTATATTGCTCCCTCGTTCGTTCGATACTCGAGTATGCATCAATTGTTTGGTCACCATACTATCAAAACAGCATTCTGCGGCGAGAAGCTATCCAGCGCAAATTCGTTAAATTTGCTCTACGGAATCTACCTTGGAGTGATCCCAGCAACCTTCCCAGTTACAAACATCGCTGCAGACTCATCGGGCTTGATTCTTTGTGTAATCGCCGCAACCTTGCCAGAATATGTTTCATTTCCGACTTGATACTGTCGCACATAGACTGTTCAGAGCTTTTACAACTTGTGAACTTTAATATCCAGCAAAGGAATCTTAGATCTCATAACTTCCTCCAGATACCGTTTTCACGCACGAATTACGGATACTACGAGCCAATGTCGAGTATGTGTCGAGAGTTCAATAGACACAGTATATATTTTGACCTCGGGATATCACGCACATCACTTAGAAAGAGATACATCTCTTCGATCACAAATATTCCGTCTAGTTATTAAGTTTTTAATTATAATTTAGTACGTAAGCGTCATTTGGGTTCTGTATACCCGTTGGTTTGTCGAATAAATAAATAAACATGTCATTTGCCCGATTGTAACGTTCACCTGAATGGAGAAGGAAAAATTACGACAAATCAGATTATAAGTTTTGTCGTTAAAATGAGTCTCCCGTTGATAAATGAGATTAAATCGAAACAATATGAGAGAGCTACCAAAATACGAAGTAAAATGGGAAATTGTAATTTGAAATGATGCTGGAGACTTCACTGTGTCAGTTTTAAAAATTTGTGTAGACACTAGGGCTCGTCTTAGTCAAATTCAACTGAACATAGTCAGCGGTCTATGAAGAAATTTCCCTTTGTATTCAATTGGAAAAGACAAAAAAGTTTCTCCGTCAATATGTCGGGCGTTTAGTTTCTATCTCACTCTATGACTCGACCATCGCATTTCATTCTTCCTCCTCATTCGTTTTCATTCGTTTCTCTCTCTCTAATGTATCACGTATGCATGTATCGATGTTTGAGTTCAACGTGGTTTGACATATACTATATGTGAGCTAGATTTTTTTGTATAGTACACGAAAATTACTCACACATATAAAATAGCGGACAGTGTTGTATTCAGGAACACAGACAAATTTGTGAATTTTGTTGATATAAACCCGTTTTTCTGTATGTTTATTTTCACATAATTGTACTTGGAGACAAAGTGAACTAAAATGTTGTTCAGAATTCCTCCCAAACTGCACGCTATTCTGCACGTTTTTTACTAATACTAACGCGTCGACCTTTTTTATAGCATACCTGATAACTGTCTAAGTTCGTTGGTTTGAGTTCACGGTGGGTAGACAAAAAAAAATCGTCCATTAATGGTATAACTACTTGTTTGCATCAGAAATCAAGTTTTCGTTTCACTTTATAAGGACGTAAAAATAAGATTGTATACGCGGGTAACAGGATTCATGTCAGGGGGATTAGAAGTGTGCGTGCACCCGTGGCCGAGTGGTTAGCGTCTCACATTATCATGCCGGGTGTTCGGGTTCGATTCCCGTTCTGGCCGGGGGATTTTTCGTCGAAGAAATTTCCTTCGACTTGCACTGTGGTCACGCGTATTCAAGAGCTTGCCCCTCGGAATACATTCGAGACGTGTTATTTGGCTTAAGAAATCTCAACTATATATTAATCAATGCCGCTAGTTAATGCATACGTGAAGACGGCAAAAGTTCCACAGGGAACGTTATCGCCATTCAAGAAGAATAGCATATTCAATTAACCTTATCAACCAGCTTTCATTTGATACCTATAACGTTCATATAGGACCTTTCCATACAGATATATCCCCTAGTATATCTTCAAAACATCTGTGAACGTTTCATATTGATACGTTTAGCCGTTTTTTTTAGCCGATCGATCAAAGTTTGGAGTAAATTAAAGAAGCGCTTCAACGCATATTGTACCAGAATTTCATAATGCTATGCGTACTCTTTCGGTTTCATGCATTTGTAGGTTCTAGAATTGCAAGAAGTGATGATACTCACACGTATGCATACGCATTCTTACATATGCATGCACTCCTCACCTACAAACTCATGAAAACGAAAGTTTATTAAAATTATTCATCAACTAAAATTTTTCATTCAACTAAAAATATCTCTGCGTTGAAGGACACGTTATAGCGATCAAATGAAAGCTGGTTGATATTGTTGAATGGATTTGCTATTGATTTGGTTGACAAAAAATTGTGTTAATTCACAATTTTTTTCTAAAAGCAGAAAGAAATCGATTTTTATACCTTCTCTATATTTTTGTCCACTACAACTACACACACCAAGAATACGATATGTACGTGAAATATTCCAAAAGCTGGAGGTGTGACTTCTTAGCGACGAGTCTAGACACTTTTTTCCAGTCCTTTTCAAATTGTTGAATGGTTTCTGCTGGAGAGACATGTTTCCTAAGATGTGCCTTCGTCAATGCCCAAAATTCTTCAATAGGGCGAATTTCCGGGCAATTAGGGGGATTCATGTCCTTTGGAACGAATATTATATCTTTTGAGGTATACCACTCTACCGTTAGTTTCGCGTAATGGCATGACGCTAAATCCGGCCAGAAGACAACAGGATCGTTGTGGCTACGAATCATGGGTAGAAGCCGTTTTTTTAAACACTCCTTGATGTAAATTTCGCTGTTCATTGAAGCAGTTGTAATGAACGGTTGCGAAATTTTACCGCAGCCAGAGATAGCTTGCCATACCATAGCCTTTTTACCAAATTTTTCGACTCGAACGGATGTTTCAGACTTGTCTAATACTTGCCCTTCTCGCGCCGTATAATACTGTGGCCCCGGCAAGGATTTATAGTCGAATTTAACGTATGTTTCATCGTCCATTATTATGCACTTCGAATTCCCAGCAAGCATCGTATCGTACAGCTTTCGCACTCTGGGCCTGATCGATGCTTCTTGTTTTGGGGTTCGTTTTGGCTGCTTCTGCTTCTTATATGTTCGCAGATTCAAACGTTCTTTTGCGCGATGAACGTTTGATTTCGACGTGCCAACTTTTTTGGCCACATCCCGTTCGGATACCTCTTTCTTTTGCTCGAACGCCTTCATTATACATTTATCCAAACGAGGACTGGCAGGACCTTTTTTTCGACCTGTTTTCGGTTTATCCTCACTGAATTTCCTGATCGCTGTTCGTACGGCTTTCTCACTAACACCTTCGATTTTTGCTAACTTTCTTAATGACAATCCGGGTTCTGTACACCATTTGTGCACAATTTTTCGCCGTTGTTCTGCTGAAAGGCCACGCATTTTGGAAAAACACTGCTAGAAAAAATATGCCACTGCACAGGTGCTGAGAGACAAAAGTAAACAACTGGACGCAGCCAAAAAAAGGACCAAATATAAAGTATTGTGAAATGACAGCGGTTTCTGACTGCGTCCATACTTTCTGGGGCAATCTTTATGATCTTCTGAGCTTTAGAATGATTTGGAGGACCTATCACGTCTGATGCTAAGACGTAATATAAACTACAAGCCATTACAGCACGCGGGCTCTATGAATTTTGGATTTTTTTTATTTTGTTATGGACATTGTAGATCAATTGGTCAGAGCGTCAGAATGTTTTGGAGGACCTAGAACATATAATATTTATATAAAATCAAAGACATTGTAGCACGTTGCTGCTCGGTAAGACACCCCACGCACTGCGCGCTAACCGTATTGATTTTCGGATGTGTAAGCAGGAGAAAAATAGCACTGAGAATGCGTAAGAAAAGAAAAGATACACTTTGGAACGATCGAACGAAAAATGTCAAAAAACAAAATTGGCCAAGGAATAGGAAGGCTGAGGGAGAATGTTTATGCATAATGAATATATTTTAAAAAAAACTTGGTAAAATGAAGCAACCATATAAGAAACTGGATAAAACTGGACAATATTTTAAAAAACTGGAAAATTTTAGGGTTTAACTGTTTAACTGGATCGAAGAAAAAAGACTGGAAGAATCCAGTATGACGGCTTCTCCAGGTGCCTAGATTTTGAGTCCGTGTTCGGGAATACATTGCGATAACCAATCATCATCAATGAGCTAGATTGTTATGATTTCAATAGTTTGCTTTCTAAGCAATTTTGAGGCTATGTAAACAATTTTTTGAACCAATAAGTGACAATCATATAACTCGTTGACACTTTATCTTTCGAATGAAGTGATTATTATACCACTTCATTCAGCCGGTAAAGAGGTATTAACGTTCAAAACCTTGCAGTCCAGCGTCACTCTCGCTTTCGAAACTTCGAACTTACACCCCGGTACAGAAATTAAAGACGTAGTCCTACGTTAAAATCGCGAAAATCACATACTTTTTATAATGTTCATAGTGTACTCAGATTGACCTATACATTTTCTCCTCGAACTTGACTTGAAATTTGGATTTCGTTCGATTGAAAATCCTTAATCCGCACAGTTCTAATTGTTCTCAACATGATTCCAAAAGTGCTCGATGATTGTGCATAATTGATGCATACATACAAAAAGCAACCAAAAAAGCTTCGTCCCATCTTCGTCACAAAACAGCAGCGTACGAAGAAAACTCTTTCTTGCCGAGAGAAGAAACCTTCATTCGGTAGTGAGCACGAAGGGATACCACGAAAGGTGCCACTCCCACCGTCATAAATTACAAGATCATTTCCCTCGTTCGCCGCCGCCGTCGTTGACGTCTTGGGTTTGACATGGCCAAGAGACACGAAAGCTATAAAACAGTATCGAAAAAAAGGAGCAAAAGGAAGCGATAAATGAAAGGGTTACCGAAGTGCAGTGGCGTAAAGATGGGATCGGAGGCATTTTTCGGTGAGTCGAGCGCGGTGAGCTTTTGTCTTGGTATTGTTGTGGGGTTATGGTTATTTCATCGAGAAGATTTCCGATGCAAATTTTTATGACTTTATTAGCCGAAAGGGTTGTTGCATGGTTGGAGACAGTGCTTTCGCATCGGTCCTGTGCGGTATAGTGAATGAAGGAGGGAGGAGGATTGCCGAGTTGAATACTGACGCAGTAAAAGTCATTAGATTATTGTCACGGAGTGTGACCCACGAAAGGGTTGGAAATGAAAATTACATATTTCCCCCGGTTGTAATGTTGGCTGAAATTGTTTGTTGGCAATGAGATTGAAAGAGACTGTCTGTTATATTGCTCATGAGATCGAATGCTAGGGGTTCCATTTCGGCTATTTAGGCGAAATGGAACCCCTAACCCCGTGTTAATGATACCTGATCTGTTTTGCTGGGGGCAAACATATTTACACCAACTTTTGTTTGACAATTGATTTTCATTATGGAGGGTAGTACTTGACAGGTAATAATGTTCAAGTCTGATTTGTACATGAATCGCATTTCACCGGAGTGTTTCTTCCTAACGAAGAGATCATATTATCCGTGACTCAACTACTAGTAAACGAAAAACCGTAGAAAGTCGACTGCATTTTCGCAACATTGTTTCGTAACACAACTTATGAATCATAGGACAATGTGGCTCACGCCAGTGTGGGTTCACATATCAAAAGCTTGAATGACTAAAGTTTGTTTTTTTTTCTTTTGAATCAAAAATCACGCAGATGATTCGTCGTGGTGTATCGCCACGTTCCGTTGATCGAACGCACCTTGTCGAGTGGTGTCCGGTTTAATGCGTTCATTGCTACCTGACGCAAAAGTAGGCCAACTATTGCCGTGCTAGAGCGCATTTCGGCTTCGGCGTGAACCGTTGTCAACGAACTTTTTCCCGCTCTCGCTCGTGGGCCATAACTACAGTGTACACGCGTATGCCTTCCCGAGGGAACTTGCCGTCAGGTAATCTGTTTAAGTGTCTGTTGTTTAATCTCCACGGGTCATAAAGACCCGTAAGGTGAATACTCGGACGCTGGTCCAATTTATTTGTTTTACAACATTCGAAGGACCAATGTTTACGTTCGAGTCATAAATGATGTTCATAACTCATTGTATTTGGTACTGATTTTTTATTATTATTGTCATTTTTATCGCTGACCTCCCGTAGACAGAATGGAAACAAATAAATAGACCGGAGGTATCTCCAGAAGTGACATATTGCTTTGTCCTTCTCAATATTGGAAAGTGCCCTGATTATGTTCCCATGGGCGGGTGTTTGTTAAATGCATCTTTATTCTGAAGGTGAGGATGGACATTTTGAGGAGTTTCTTTCTTGAATATCGTGCACAAATGGGAAACCATTACTGAAAATTATCATTTACTTGTCATATTTCTATTTATATACGTGTCATATTTTTAACGCCCCCTCATGGGACATGCGTCGAAGGTGTCTGAAAGGACATGTACTTGAGAGTTCTAGGAATACGTTTTCTTAGGTTTTTCATTGGTCACCAACACATTGGAACGATTCGCAAATGAAATGAATATTTCATTTTTAGAACCGACTCCGTTTTTTTCCAACAATCACTTGAAAAATGTGATTCTTCAGGTTTCCAACAACAACAACGCTCTATTGTTGGAGCTTTGAGTCGCTATAATTTCGGCACTTAAAACGTCAACAGTTTCTGAATGTCGAATATCTTCGTAAGTTCTTCGAACCACGACTGTCCAAAGGTTTTCTATAGGATTGAGAGCTTCCTGTTTTTCACCAGAACGAACTAGTTTTGAGGTAGGACTACGTAGGACTTCTGTCTACGCAAACTCAGAAAGTCATGTCACGCTTTTAAAATTGTGAAAATAATTTCATCGTAATAAATATTTTTAGTGCTGAATCGCTCGCTCGAAATTTAAATGCAGCGTTCGTTCGTACCGATACTGTGGAGAGGGGAGATATTGAAAATGAATCGCGCCTTTTATAACTTATTTAAACAACAGTTTCTCCTAATGGTGATGTCACATAGAGTGAAGTGGATAAGTCCAATCGATCAAACATTCTTAGATGTAGGTACCTGGTTCGTTCTCTACAGCGAAATAACATTTATAAGATGAAAAGTCTTTGCGAAGAAGCTTATGATTTTTGGAAATTTTATCATAACATTTGTCACATTCCAGAGCAATGCTCTGTTTGTCTATTATCATAGTGTTTATGGTTTCAACATCGAGTCGTTCCTTTTCTGTTGTTCAAATATTGATCATCGTAGAAAAATCTTTTAAAATGATGCAGTACTACCAGGCAAATACAAAATATACTCAGTAAATTTCACGAATTCTTTACAATATTGAAAATTGTTTTCTATTTCTGAAAATATTTGCGCACAGCGATTTGCAACTGGTATGGTTTTTTGTACCATCCTTTTATCTTATTAATTATAACTTCTTTATCCTGTACGAACAGGAAGTTTCCAACACTGTTATATGTCTCCTAGTGTTACGGTACCATCCGGCTAGTCATCCTTTTCCGGTCGGTTGCGTACGATCGCAGCAAACTGAAGTAAAAAAATATGACATTCTGGCAGAAGCGTCCCTAACATGCAGAAGGCTTTTTAACGTGATACAAGTTATTCTTCGTTATAGGAACCTTTAACATTGAAAATTCACTTACTGATTAGCGGAGGTAAGGGAAGGAATATGTTAATTTATATTTGAAAGGGAAACTATACGATATCATACGAATTTAGTGCATAACCTAAACTGAAGTTGGACAGACCAATTGAAAGGGCTAGTATAGAAGAGGTCGCTGAAATGTAAGTTCAGTTATGATATTACGAATTCTGTTGATTTAAATTATATTCTAATTTTAGTTTGGAGCATACATAGAATAAAGTATCGCTATCAAAAACGGTGAGTTGCCTTTGGATTGCTGTCGCAACAAAGTTATTCTTCGTAAAAAAATTCGTTCTGAGAAATTCAGCTTCCTGTATTTCACCAGAATGTACTAGTTTTGATGTAGGACCACGTAGGACTTGTGTCTATGCAAAATCAGAAAACATTTCACGCTTTTAAAATAGTGAAAACAATTTTATCGTAATAAACATTTTTAGTGCTGAACCGCTCGCTCAAAATGTAAATGCACAGTTGGTTTAAATCGTACCTCACGAATCGTATGCTCACCGTTAACGTTGGGTCGGAAAGATCGGAACAATTTTCGAACCTGTCTGGCGTGCCACAAGGGAGCAATCTGGGCCCTTGCTATTCTCATTTTTTATTAATGAGCTTTCTATCGTACTACCATCTGGTTGCCGATTGTTTTACGCCGATGACGTCAAAATTTACGTGGTCATCAGAAGTTTTGAAGACTGTCATGCTTTACAAAGGCTGCTGAATCGTTTCTCTGAATGGTGTACACAGAACATGCTAACACTATGCATTCACAAATGCAATGTTATTATGTTTCACCGCAAGCTCTTTCCGATAATATTCGATTATACAATTGACGGACAGTCTCTCGATCGTGCCCCTAAAGTTCGTGATCTTTGCGTTATCCTGGACTCAACATTTACCTTTGCATTGCACATCATGTCTAAAGCCAACCGGCAGCTGGGATTTATGTTCTAAATATCCCGAGAATTTAATGACCCACTTTGCCTCCGGTCTCTATACTGCGCTCTGGTGCGATCGATTTTGGAATCAAACTCTCAAGTATGGTGCCCATATCAGCTAACGTGGACCGCTAGGATCGAATCGATACGAAGGAAATTTGTGAGATAAGCCCTCCGTCGTCTTCCGTGGAGAGATCTTGTGAACCTACCCCGATACGAAGATTGTTGGGACTTCAGACACTGCAGCAGAGAAGGAACAATGCTCAAGCTGTGTTCATTGCGAAAATTTTCAACGGAGAAGTCAACGCACCTGAATTATTAGGACAACTCGACATTTACGCTCCTGAATGACCGCTTCGTCAACGAAATTTTCTGCGGTTTGAGCCCCGGAACACTTTATACGGCCTTCACGAACCAATGCGCTTCATGTCGGCTAGTTTCAACGAAGTCTTCGTCCATTTCGATTTTGCCTCTACTGCGTCTGCATTTAAGCACCGGCTTCAGGAACTGATTATGTACCACTGACAACGAAGACTGCACAGTTCCCACTCAGTTTCATCTGTTTTTTGTTATGATCTGACTACAGTTTATGCTCACTGTTATTTTATTTACTTTCATTATTTTAGATGTCGCGTTCAAAATTTACTGTTTGTTTGTATAGATTGTTTGTAAATTTTGTTTGTAATAAGATGTGGGGTTTTTCCGCCTTCTCGGGCTTTTCCCCATCATATTTTCATTAAGACAACAATAGTCAGATGAATAAATAAAGAAAATAAATAAAATAAATAAACGAATAACAGTCTCTTCTAATGGTGATGTCACACAGAACGGTTCTACTCAGTACAAAATTCAAGAGCAAAATCACTTCGGAGGATTTTTTTTGAAAACAATAGGTTAGCGAGGAAGGAAATTTGGAAAATCGATTTTTTTTTCGATGCCAAATGCATGAAACTTCAAGATCTGATGTCATCACGAAATTTCGGCGGAAAATCGACCTTTTGGGACTCAATCACCAAATCAAAAAATTCAAAATTTGAGTGCTTTGAGGCACCCCTAAATGATGTCCGATTGAGCTGAAATTGCACAAGTTTTTTTTGGCCAATAAACAAATTGTACATGGTCGGTTTTTGAAATTCGATGATGATTTTTTTCCCATACATTCATTGGTACCCTAACCAACATACACTATCATTAATAGTTATCCTTATAACGCGCGAAAAGATCGTTTTTGTTATTTTTTTGGCCGTCTATGAGTTTTTGTAGCAATTATCATGAAAAAGGAATCGATTGAACTGCGACATACAGTTGACTGAGAAATTTCATTTCAATAATTTCCACTCTGTGGACGAACTGGACTTTCATCGTCTACAGTCTACCGTCTAGACGTGTGCACTCTGTTCAACTTCTTTAAGACTAGCAACACCCAAAATTAGCAACACCCAAAAATAGCAATTTTCAGCTCATGTTTTGTCATCCCAATTTATGACATTAAATGAGACATAACATAACAGAAAATGCCATGACTCACAAATACTGGTAAGCATTTGTATAATATACATGGTACAGCAATATAAGATTAATACGAGCGAGCGAAACAAAAGATAAATAAGCTTTCCGCATACTTTGCTACATACACGACCCAGACTGAGATAGATATTGTTCTCCTTCATGCGATCCTTTTTTACTCTTAGAAAACACTTCCCAACTTCATTTTATAATCAGGTGCAATATCATCACGTATTTGCTGAACAGCTTCTTAAGCATCATTAGCCATGTGGATGGCGTGGTCGTATAAATTAGCTTTGCATTCCAGCCGGCTTAGGTTCGATCCCCATTGACGTCGTATGGACTTTTTTTGGCCCAATCCCAAATGCATTGAGAAAAGAAAACAGAAAGAGATGTCTGCAAGCATACATACAAACCATTTTTAAGCTTTCAAAATAGCACATTATTTGGGCATTTGACTCAACAGCACACTAAATGGCATCATTTCTGCCAAAGATGGCATGTTTTCTGCCAACGCTAGTTTGGGTGTAGAATATACAGGGTGGCGCATAAGTCACGCAACCGATTTGTACAAAAAATGTCTCACGATACAAAATCTTATTCGATCCTCTTCTTACCGTATCCTTGATTCGCCCAATAATTTAACACTTCCTGGTCACCTGGTCTTATAGAAGTTTAAATCGTCTATGTCACACAAATACATACAGTTAGTTAAATTACAATCCACGTTACGTTATCATGTCATTTGAATTCTGGGTGCGGTCTAATATGTCAAAGTTTTGACGTAAGACTACGCCTTACATTAATGGTGTCAAATCAGAAAACAGGTCATGTTTTTATGAAATAAAGTTAACGTTAATAACTATTTTTGCATCGAACGGATTTTAATGACTTACATACCAATCAAATCGCAAATTCCTCAAGATTCTAATCCTAATCCGTGAATGGTAAAAATTGACAGCATTCCCATTCTTCCATACATTTGTTCTGCACAATTGTGTGCTTACCTTCCCATGTTGTCAATATGGTTCTACTTACGCATCCGTGAGTTACAATATTCATAAGGCAAAAGATGGTGATTTGTCCGATTTTGGGTGTGTTCACGCAACTGGTAAATGCAAATCGATTTTTCTTCATGAGAATCACATGTAATCAAGACGAGTTTGTTTTTTTAACCCATTTGTTTATTTATTAGGCTCATTAGCATTTTAGCTGTAACAGAGCCGGGTTTTATCGTGTACATGTACATATGTTTATGTTTCCATAAATTGTAAATTACACAGTAGAAGTAGCCATTTAGGCGTTAGGTTTTGTGTTCCATAACATTATGGTAAATTACCCATTAGTAGCCATTTAGGTGTAAGGGTAGAAAAAATACTTCCATTGTTCAACAGACCGGACAGCGATATTGATCATTGTTGGGTTATTAATAGAACAGCATCTGATCCAAATGGTGTGCAAACATGATGTTTACAATATTCGTAAGTGTTACAATCCAGAAATACTATAATAAATGAATACGTACCAAATAATCATCTGGTGGTTGATTCAAAGTTAGCTCAATTGAGGGGCGCTTTGACACCAATAGATGTTTGACTTTATAAACCTTTAAAACATGCGAATTCGAAAAAATACCCTGTGAAACTGCTGTAAGTTATGAAAAAGACAATTTTATTTATTTGTTTGGAAACATTTGATTACCCGATTGGTGTAGGTGCGCTAAACTAGAGCATTCCAAATCGGCAATTGATCGTGAGCTCACTCTCAGAATCCTCCATTGAAAATGTTCTAAATAGCTTTATACTTACTTTTTCGTTCGGCGAACTCTGTGGAAAGAGGAAATAATGCAATTTAAGTTCTGCCCAAACTCTATTCAACAGTCAGTCAAATCACTCATCGTTATTTCAAAGAAATTCCCTCATTTCACTGTTGGAACCGCTTATCAGTTGAACGTTTAATCAGAAAGACACTGTACTTCCAATTCACACATTAGTTTTGAGCTGTGAAAACGATAGACCGTGTATATTTGTTCACGAGCACAAACCGCTTTCAAAAGCTTGCCTATCCCACATCTGGGTGCGCTGCTAACTCCAAAATGATGTGTTCCATTTTTAAATTATCTGAACTCTAATTAAACTGAATTCTGAATCTCAAGCTTATTTTTATTTGTTTTTATCTTAAGAAATATGGAATATAAGAGAATCTCTGCGCAAAGGAATGACACCATAAAGTTCATTAGGAATAATTATTTATTAAGGGGGTGTTCTAGTATAAAGACACGAATTTCGGTCGTTTTTTCGAGGTCCGTATAAATAAAACAAAGAATATTTTTACTATCCATTATACCATTATCTGTTCACCTATTTTTTAACAATAAAACAAAAATTGAGCGAAGAAAAAGTATACATAACTAAAATAGGAGCTGATGAACTGAGAGAGTTAAAACAAAAGTTATGCATTTGCGACACTATTCGACATGAAACGGTACAGTAGAACTTGAGATATCGTGTACGCCCGTTTGAAGTTCATTGTTATGGCCGTAGCAGGTTAGATACCGCATCACTAAAATGGCTCTTACTCGGTAAATCATAGGATTTTCGATAAGTCCTTTCTAGGATATATTCTTTTTTTTTTATTATTTAAATCGTTTATTTTTACAGGCTCAGTTACATAGGTTTAAAGGAGCCGAACTCCCCAAGGATATATTCTTAAATGAAGGAATTTTTTTTTTTGAAAATTTTTAAATTTCTAGACTAGAAAACTCCCTTAACAGCTAGAGAAAACTTCCAGCCAACTAAGCGATCGACTCGGTTCCTGGTTATTAGTGCGCTCGCATAAATGCATGAATCGGAGATTGGAATTTTGCGGCAGAACACAGCTATAGAGACAAAGTTGTACCAATGCGGCCAGTAAACATGCTGCATTTTTCCAGCGAAAGCATTTAAACTCTATTTTTTCCTTCCAGCCGAAGCCCTGATTGGTGATTCCTGTTGCGTTGCCGCATTTCTTCGATTCCCGGGAAGGCTGAATTGGTCAGCAGTAGCAATCGGTCGGCTGGTCGTCCAGTCGGTTCGGTGTTTGGTGTTTGCATAACTTATCCAAAGCTGGAGTTCATTATGCAAGTCACTGACTGAATATCAATCAGATGAAAGTTGGCATACGCGTCCCCGTTTGCATTCTCTGCAGGAAGAACCGGAGAAATGGCCAACAACTGGTCGCCGCCACTGTGGCATACAAATGGCCCACTTCATAGCGAAGTCTGTGGTATATGGCGGCTTGTATATGAGTTAATGTCTCATTGGGTCTATATGTCTATCAATCGATCGAAGAGGAAAGTTTCTAGAAATATGAGCGTTCAGTCCGTACTATTGCGCCGAGTCCTCAAATAAATTCTGATATTTTAGGAAATCTCAGAATAAGTCACACCATTGCGATGGTTCCAACTCACCCTCTGGCCCCAAGCAGATTGTCTCGAGCAACAATGGCAGCAATCACGTGAATCTTCCCCACAGCGTGCCAAAACACGGGCAACGCGGCGCAGGTCGCGCGAAGTCACGTTTCTTAGCCGCTGGTATTGGTTTTCCGAATTCTAAATCCCATCATTTTCGACCGTCTCCATTCCTAATTTCGTCAGACGAAACCTCTGCTGCGTTCGAGGAGCACCAAAGTTCATTCACCGTGTCCCCATTTCTATTCCTTCTTTCGCGCTGGACGTTCCCGCGAGGCCTGACCGAACGAAGAGTCCCGAGTTCTCGATTCCAATTTATTTTCTTCTTTCGACCTCTCCCTATCACAACCTATCTGGCCGGCCGCGAGTCTATTCCGCGGACGCGCGAACGGGTGGGCTGGAGGTGGTTGGCGCAGCAGTTTTCAAATTTCCGTCGAAATTTGCTCAACTTATTAGGAGCGTTGTTGGATAGTTTGCTGCTGCAGAAGAAGAACGGACTGGCCGACGCCGAGCCGACGAGTGTTGTCTCGTCTGTTGACCCAAATTTCAAAGTTTAATGAACACATAAAAGTCGTCTCTATTTTATTCTATTTCTCTATCGCTATTTTGACGTGGTACGATAAAAAAAACTTCAGGTTCTGGGGATGGCAGAATTTTAGCTCGCTTGTCATCAGCTGTTGGCTCGGTGAGATTGGATTTGATTTTTCTTTAACCAATTAGTTCGGATAGCGATCACTCGTGAAATTGGCGTCTATTTTCTTATAGCAGCCGTTCTATGCCAAACCGATATAGTGACTCTCAGTGAAAAGTGGTAGTTTTTTTCCTTATCGCAAAATATTAGACCCGTATTTTTTTTACTAGCTGACCCGGCAAACTACGACGCGCCTAAGATTGATTGTTTGTTATCAATACCTTCAAACAATCAAGTTTTCTTACTAAGCGCACGTTCATGGGTCCAAACGCAGAACTGTCCATTGATTGATCTTCTAATCGAACCTTTACTATTTCCTTTTTGTTGCTTAGCAACGAGAAAAACAAGTATATGAATTTTAAACGCGTGTATTTATGATGGCACGGTTAAAATTTCCTGTAATTAATTACAATTATTCGTTATTAGACATTAATAAAATGCATGGTAGATTTGCTTACATTTCGTGGTTTCTCGAATGTTCTACCCGAATCGTAAATTTGTAATTATGCTCTAAATTCTACTGAGCCTGTTTGAATTTAATTCATGATCAATTGAATATTTCTTTAGATTATTTTCAATAATTTTACCTTTCTTTTATCGAATTCCATTATTTTTTTTCTTTGTCATTTCAGATTCGCGATCCTGAGGCTGGATGTTCGGAACCTGGTTAAACGAACTTAACTTCCTAGAACAAGCGTTATTCAATAATCTTGTTTAGCTTCAAACAATATAATTCGTACCTGATCGATCAATTCACAAAGTCTTTTTTGTTCTAATTCTGATTTTTGAAAATTAAATTAAATCTGTGAAAATTAACTAATTTCGAACGTACTCTTTCGATCGATGTTTCTAGACTGATTTCAAATAGATTTTTTTCTCTGCCTCAGCGTTGATATTTCCCTGCCTACTGTAACTTCACTCCGTTAGTGATAGTTTTTTAATCATAGGTTTTCCATTAATGTGTCACCGTAGTAGGTGCGGCGTCGCGTAAGGGGCGTACGTTTAGCGTGCAAACTATTATCGGAGCTTTTTGGATAAGGAATGATGTGTTCCGATCGAGTTGCGAACTAAGACTATTGTTTCTTTATTAAAATTTCAGTTTCAGTATAAAGGATAGGTTGAATACAATTGGGAAAAGGGGAAATAATTGCTGTATTGTTTTTCATCTTGTCGATCGGATGCTGTGAGTGTAGCGTCAATAAATGATGCGATGATGCCACAGTACTCCCCCTCTAGACTAGGTGTTCATTCAGCGATAGCGAAGTGGAATAAATACTCGTCGACCAGAACGAGTAACCCTAGTCGTTGGAGTCATTGTGGTAGTTGTAACAGCAGGTCCAGATAAACTCGATGGGTGCTGCTCTTCGAATGTGTAGGCGGGTTTCAGTCGATCAACGGAAACATTGACTGACCGTCCTTTGATATTCACCTTGAAAAATTTGTCTTTTCGGCTTACTACCTCGAATGGTCCTTCGTATGGAGACGATAACGATGGTCGCACAGAATCGTTGCGTACGAAAACGTATTTGCAGGAGTGTAGATCCTTATTAAAGAAAACATTCCTGCTACCGTGCCATGCAGTCTGTTTTGGGCGAAGATTCCGCATTTTTTTTACGTAGATTGGCGACGAATTCAGCTTCGTTCGATGTTCGATGTCGTCCACGAAAAACTCGGATGGTATTTTAAGAGTGGTTCCATATACCATCTCGGCTGGCGACGCTTTGATGAATAACCGGCAAGTGTTCGCTCCAACGATCGGGATCGTGGCACAAGATCGCCGATTTGAAAGTTCTGTGCCACCGCTCGACAATGCCATTCGATTGAGGATGGTATGCAGTTGTGCGTAGGTGAGTAGTTCCAAGCATACAAGTTAGCTCGGAGAACAACGACGATTCGAATTGTCGTCCTTGGTCGGTCGTGACGTAGAATGGTACGCCAAAGCGCGCAATCCACCCGGCAACTAGGGCCTCTGCGATTGTTGGTGCTGTCATATCCGGAATAGGAAACGCCTCTGGCCAGCGTGTAAATCTGTCGATGACAGTGAGGCAGTAGCGATGTCCTTTACTCGGCGGGAAAGGCCCAACAATGTCGATATTGAGATGGGAAAATCGACAGTCCGGTGTTGAATATCGGGTTACAGGTGATTGTGTGTGGCGTGTCACCTTCGAACGCTGACATTGCAAGCAACCCCTGGCGAAAGAAATGCTGTCCTTCCGGATGCTTGGCCAAACGAATCTCTCCGTCATCAATTTAGCGGTTGCACGTGTACCAGGGTGAGACAGATTGTGCGTTGCTTGTAACGCTACATTTCGAAAACGTTTCGAAACGAAAGGTCTGATGCGATTGCCAGAGCAATCACAAAACAGTTGTTTCGAGCTGCCTGGAACGGTAAAAAGTTTTAACTTCAACGAGTGTCTGGTCATCAGCAAGTGCGTCGATATTTAGCGAAGACAGGGATTGGATGGAAGCGATGCGAGAGAGTAAATCGGCAACGATGTTTTCCTTCCCTACTATGTGCCGAATATCCGTCGTAATTTGTCCGATGAAGTCCAGCTGGCGAACTTGACGATTGGAGGCTTTATCTGACTTCTGATGAAAAGCATAGACGATCGGTTTGTGGTCGGTATAGATGTGGCAACTTCGTCCTTCTAACATGAACCTAAAGTGCCGCACTGCGAGGTAGATCGCCGTAAGTTCACGATCGTATGTACTATAGCGAACTTGTGCTTTGTCGAACTTTTTTGAAAAAAATCCTAGCGGTTGTATTTCTCCATCGACGATCTGGTGCAGCACTGCACCTGCTACGATATCGGAGGCGTCGACCCAGAGAGACAACTCAGCGGATTTAGCGGGATGCGCTAGTAGTGCCGCTTGAGCGAGCTGCTGTTTGCATCGCTCGAAAGCTATTGTAGTTTCCTCACTCCAAATTAATGGTGAACAATCGTTTCGTTTGTTGCCAGGGGTCATTTGCAACAATGGAATTTGAGCATCAATGGCATTTGGAATAAACCTTCGATAGAAGTTTATCATGGCCAAAAAACTTTTCAGTCCCTTCACTGTGGCTGGTAACTGTAAACTTTGAACAGCTTCAACGCGTGCTGGCAACGGACGAATTCCTTCTGCGGAAACGGAATGTCCCAGGAAATCGAACTTGTCCCGACCGAATTCACATTTTGCAACGTTTATGGACAAATTGTGATCCTTGAGCCTTTGGAAAAGCTGGCGTAAATGCATTCGATGCTCTTCGGACGATGACGAAGCAATAAATAAGTCATCAATGTAGGGGAATATAAAATTCAGTCCACGAACGACCTCGTGAATGAGCCTCTGGAAAGTTTGGGCTGCGTTCCGTAATCCAAACGTCATGAAAGAAAATTCAAACAGTCCAAAAGGTGTCGTGATAGCCGTTTTTGGAATGTCGTCGGGATGGATTGGAACTTGATGAAACGCCTTCTGCAAGTCATCTTTGGAAAATATGGTTTTACCTTGCAAAATGGTCGTAAAGTCCTGTAGGTACGGTAGGGGATAGCGATCTGGTACGGTCTGGGCATTCAAAGCACGATAGTCTCCACATGGACGCCAGGAACCATCTGCCTTTTTTACCATATGGAGTGGGCGGGAACGGGAACGTGAACGACCACGAACATTTTTCTGGCTGAGCAGCACTTTTTCGAATTTCCTAGATAGCTCAGCGATTTCACGTTTCAGATCCTGCATCGGGTCATTGCATGTACTTTCCAGTACATTTGGAGCCGCCATCGCTGTATTTTGTACACTGTAGTCGATGGCGTTGATTTTTCGCAAAACCATCGAATCCACAATGGCGTCGGCGATAGTGATTTGGTCCGTCGCGTCTCCTCTTGATGCGATAACTGCTGCTTGGGCATGTGGCGGTAATCTGGATGCCCACAGATCAAGCAATACCGGTTCACCAAGCGAATTTCCTGCAACCCGCCTCATTTCGTTGAAGAGTTGACTCGGTTTCAGATCTCCCAGTGGCATATCGGACAAAACACGTTGTAGACGCCGTTGCTGACTATCGGCAAAATACTCGATCAATTTGTGCTTGATGTAGGTGTATTTGTCGTTTGCCGGAGTAGCCTCTATGATCGATCGTAGCTCTGTCAATTTATTTGGCGGCACCTGTGCCATTACAATGTTGTATTTCCGCGAGTCGTGTTGAGAATGCGTACCGATTCCTGATGCAGCAAACCAGAATTCCAACGACATGAAATATGTCTCAATGTTCGTTTCGGCCATACTGGGCGGACTGAGCCGTGGCGCGTTTATCGTTTCGACCACAGACTGACTAGTGCTGGATTTATCCTCCGTCATTTCGCGTGAACGTAACCGTACGATGAGAACTATTATAAATTTTCGATACGCGGGACTTGTTGTTCGAGGAATAGCGATTTTGTGACTGATCACGTCGGAGTCACCACTTTAGCGTGCAAACTATTATCGGAGCTTTTTGGATAAGGAATGATGTGTTCCGATCGAGTTGCGAACTAAGACTATTGTTTCTTTATTAAAATTTCAGTTTCAGTATAAAGGATAGGTTGAATACAATTGGGAAAAGGGGAAATAATTGCTGTATTGTTTTTCATCTTGTCGATCGGATGCTGTGAGTGTAGCGTCAATAAATGATGCGATGATGCCACATACGCAACACTTTTACTATATGTTTCCTAGTTCTTCTTTCTTCTTCTTAAATGGTACTAACGTTCCTAGAGGAGCTTCGCCGTCTCTACATAGTATTACTAGCGTCATTTTTACTAGTACTTAGTTGAGATTTCTATGCCAAATGACACGCCTTGCAATGCATTCTGAGTGGCAAACTCTAGAATACGCGTGACCACAGTGCAAGTCGGAGGAAATTTCTTGGACGAAAAATTCTCCCGACCAGAACGGGAATCGAACCCGAAACCCGGCATGTTTGTGACGCTAACCACTCGGCCACGGGAGCACGTTTCCTAGTTCCCTAGTACTTCTACCAAAACTCGTCATAATAATATCAAATTATTTTCAGACACAATTCTCGTTGAAGATTTTTCAATCACTTGCAGATAACATGTTTCTTCGTTATATGGAATACATGTTCGATACAGAAAATAGAATAAAATGAAGACATCTCAAATCAGACAACCCGTTCCCGAGTTTTGCGGTTACCAACACATTTGGAGATCCGTTTTTATTTATATACACCCATTCCATGCCAAACCGTTATAGTGGTTCTCAGATTTTCGTCAAAAATGGTAATTGTGTTCTTTATCGCAAAACAATTGCAGGTGCCTCGGTATGTTAAATTAGACGTAACTTACTGTATATAAATTCTCCCTTCTGCTCCTATTCCAATTCATGGTCACTGGAAGAGAGGATTTGACTTCCAGTATTAATTAGACAAATGAAAACAAAGATGCTTTGTTACTTCGGACATTTCGTGCGTCGGAGGAAAGTGGTGTCCGAAGTTACAGGCGTGTACTTAAAATCCTAATTTGTACATTGAACATTTTACGTATCGATTATCAAAAGATGAAGAAAATGGATACTTGAACGGTTGTTTTTTCAATACATTCGATGATTGAAAACTAATAGTGTGCATCCATTAACTCGATTTATTTTCATTTGTTACATTGGCTCTTTTTAAAAGTTACACGAGAATTCGGTGGATAATGTGCTCAAAAATATATTGAAATATATTGACCATGATTATTTCGAAAAATTTAAAATTTATTATTTATATTTCGTAGAGAATATTTGTCCCTGAATGGATTTGAATAAATGAATGACCTTTCCTTCCCTCTTTCAAAAGTAAATTTTAAATTTTCTCATTTATAGTTTTATAATTCTATTTTTATGTACTTTCATTTGTTTTCCCTGTGCCAAATCTTCCACATCACAGTTGCATCCTTCTACTTTTACTATTTTAAAGGGACCTATATAGAATGGGTCCAATTTTTTGCGATTTTCGTTAGTAATATATATTAAATCTCCTACAGATACATTGATTGGATTCAGATTTACATTCAAATTTTCAGTTCTTAATCTTTTTTGTTCAATTAATTTGTTTCGAGCTTCTGAATGACTTTTTTGTAACTTAAATTTCATTTCATTGTAGTACTGATCAAGGTTATAGATTGGTTCTATTTTTGTATTAAAGAGGTCTTGAGGTAAATTTGGTTTTCGTGCAAAAACTAACTCAAATGGTGCATATTGTGTGTCCGTATGTGGGGTTGTATTATATACAAAAGCGTAAAAGTTAATCCAGTCATCCCAGTCGTTATGATGTTCATTGGAGAACGATCTCAGATACTCATTAAGGCATCTATGATTTCTCTCCAAAGCACCGATAGACTGAGGATGATATGCGGTTGAAAATGTTTGTTTGAAATTTAATATTTTACCGATCTGACAAAGTACTTCATTGCAATATTCAGTACCTCTGTCCGATCTTAGTTCTAAAAAGTTTCCGTATGTCAAAATAAAGTTTTCCACTAATGCACGAGCAATGGTATTAGCTTCCTTATTTTGAATTGGTATTAGAACTATAAATTTTGTGAGATCGCACTGCAATGTAATACAATAACGATTATTTTTTCCTGATTTAGGCAATGGCCCGACAGTATCTATCGAAATAACATCAAATGCTCTTACTGGAGTAGTTGTAACAATTGATGCTTCTTTCGTTTTTTTCGTTATTTTGTTCGTTTTACAAAACTCACAGGCCTTTATGAATTTTGCTATAGAACTCTTCATTCCATGCCAGGCATATAGATCACGTAGTTTTAGGTAAAGTCTATGTTGACCTATGTGACCACCGATAGAACTGTTATGAAAATCATGTAAGATTTTCTCGATTTCCTCTCTATTTTGTATATATCTTGGAGGTCTGTATAGAAAAAATTCAAAATTTTTCGTTTGTTTAGTGGCAATTTCTTTGAATTTTTCCACTGTTATTAATGAAAACATTGTATCATTTAATGGTATAGCTATCCTTTTTTCATTTATATTCATCATAATTCCATTTAGCTCTGAAAGAGCAGACTCTAGTGTCTGACTTCCATTTAGTAAGCATTCTTTATTTATCTCAATTGTAACAAATGTTTTCTTTAAGTTTGCGCTTTTTATTTTTATGTGTATGACGTCGTCTTTTATTTCGGTTAATATCTTTTTCATAACCCTAATTGGTTGTAAATTTTCGATTTCACGCACAAGAAGTTGATCAGGCTTCTCGACTTGTATAATCGGTTTGTTTTGTTTTGCTGTTTCATTTTTCCTACTCATGGACCTTGTGTTTACCACGAGCATTGTTTTGTTTTTCAGGTCGTCAGATGACACGATTCTTGAGAGTGCATCTGCGCCTACATTGTCTTTTCCTTTGATATGTACTATGTCAAAATCGTAATCCTCGAGATCAAGACGCATTTGTGTTAACTTTTTGGTAGGTTCCTTCATTCCAAAAAGAAAGACAAGGGGTCGATGATCCGTTTTGATTGTGAATTTTCTACCATACAAATATGGCTTGAAATGATTGATAGCCCAATGTATGGCAATCATTTCCTGCAATATTGTTGGCTTTTTAGAATCTGCTTTGTTCAATGCTTTACTTGCATAGGCTATTGGCAGATCATGTCCGTCTACTTCTTGAGATAAGACTGCTCCACAAGCTGTGTTGGAAGCGTCTGTGGTCAGAATAAATTTCTTTGAAAAGTCAGGGTAACTTAAAATTGGTGGAGATAATAGGTTTTCTCTGAGTTGTTCAAAAGATGTTTGGCGTTCATCATTCCAAATAAAAGTTGAATTTTTCTTTAACAATTCGTTTAATGGTTTTGCTATCTTCGCGAAGTTTGGAACAAACTTACGATAGTAATTACAAAAAGCAACGAATCTACGAACTTCGTCCGCATTCGTTGGTACTGGATAATTTTGTATAACATTAAATTTTGTGTCATCAGGAAGTATTCCCTGATCAGAAATTTTATGGCCTAAGTACGTTACTTCTGTTTTAAAGAATTGGCATTTTTCCGGATTGAGTTTCAAATTGTATTGTCTCAATCGTTCAAACACTTTAGTCAGATTTTTAATGTGATGATTTGTAGAACATCCAATAACTACAATATCATCGATATAAACAAATGCACATTCTGGCGTCAATCCTGCCATGGCGATAGTCATCATGCGCTGAAAACTGTTTGGGCTTATATTCAAGCCAAACGGTAAGCGCGTGAAGGCGTAGTGCCCGGACGACGTAGAAAACGCAGTGTATTTCTTAGATTCTGGGTCCAACGGGATTTGGTGGAATCCTGCCATCAGGTCCAAGGTGCTAAAATATTTAGCCCTTCCTAACTGATCCAAAATTGTGTCGATTCTTGGAAGTGGAAATCTGTCGGCTAAAATTTTCTTGTTTAGCTGTCTGAAATCCACGACCATCCTCCATTTTTTATCATCAGTGTTCGATTTTTTGGGCACCAATAAAATTGGTGAGTTATAAGCCGATACTGAATGTTCGATTATTTTGTTTTCCAGTAATTTATTCACTTGACCTTCAATTTCGGAATTTTGTGCGTGTATACTCCTATAATTTGGAATATATACGGGCACATTGTCCGACAATTCGATGTTTTGAGTGTAGAAGTTATTTGTGGTCAAATAATCTTCTCCCAACGCAAAAATGTCATTATATTCTTCTATCAATGTCTCAAAATGTTTACTAGCGTATGTTGGTATTTCAGTAAAGTCAATTTTTTGTTTTATTTCATCCGATCTTTGTTTAATTTCGGTATTTTTATTTATATTAGCTATAATGAAATCATTCAATGGTTTAACTATGGGTTTAAAATTAAGAATAAGAACTGGTTTATCCGTAGTATTAATAAATTTAACATATGTCGTTTTCGGAGATACTAAAGTGTTCCCACAAAAAATTCCGTTCTGAATTTCCTGTGCACACACTAAAGCATCGTCTTCAAGTTTTAAATTTGGGATACGGCGAATAACTTCGCATCTTTCCGGAAGCAGTATTCCTTCATTAAGATTATCTTCAATTGGAATATTAACTTCTATATTATTAAACGTAAAATTTAAAATCCAATATTCATAGTTAATGCTACACTTATATTGTGATAAAAAATCTCTTCCCAATATTCCTTCAGTGCATATTGGGAAATCGTTATTGACCAATTGAAATCTATGATTCAATTTTAATACATTCTGAAATTTCAATGTAGTAATCGTTGAAGCTACAGTTTCCAATTTTTCACCGGATATACCAGAAATTATACATTTATTAGTTCTATCTACTATTTGATTATTAACTACCTTACCTATTTTGAAAATTGAAATGTCAGCCCCTGAGTCAATCATGAAAGTACACGTTGAATTGGCCATTTCAACGTATGCCTTCACAAAATTTGATGCAGTTGCATTTATTGTGAAAAGCTTCGGAGTTGACCTAAAAAATTTTGCTGTGGTGGTTGTTGCTGCTGCTGAAATTGGAATGGAGGTTGTTGGCACTGGTTCCAATTTTGCACATTCTGCGCATTTTGTGGTACTGGTGCCATACCATTTCCAGTTTCTGCAGTTGCGTAAAATATGCGTGGTTGCATGAATCCACGTCCATATCCTCTTTGCGATCCCCTACCACGTTGATTTTGAAAATTTCTTTGATTGTCGTATTGCTGGAAATTTCCTCTGCCGCGACGATTGAAAAAACCGCCACGGTTACTGAAATTATTTTGAGCATAAAAATTTCTATTCCCACGGTTTTGATTTCTACCGCGTCCCCGTTGTAAATGGCCACGACGGGTATACATTATTTGCGAGTTTTGATTCGCAGATGATGCTCCCTCGTTTTCAATCACCTTTTCTATCGCATCAGTTAAGGACGAAAATTGTCCCGCTTTTAGCAAGAGCTTGGTTTCACTGGACCTAACTCCGGTGCAAAGTGCTTTTACTCCCTGTTTAACAGCCATTTTGCAGGCCGTTTCAGTGGGAATATTTTCCGATATGTATGCTTTTTCCAACAGGAACACTAAGTTTTCGACTTCGTTGGTAAATTTATTGATATCACCAATCTGCTTCGTTTCTTGTAGTTTTGCTACAAAAACATCAGGAGATTTTTTCATTCCACAACATGTCTTAAGCTTATTTATTATTTCTTCAGTGTTTTGTGGTCTGTCTCCGACAGCTGCTCGAGCTTTCCCGGTTAGTCGAGTTTTAATAAATCTGATTACCGTCTCTTTCGCTGCTGATTTTTGTGCAGCTGTTGCATCAGCGAATTCCGATTCCACGCTGTCTGCAAACAGCGCAACAGAATCAATAAATTGATTCAACCCTTCCGGGTTTCCCTCATAGGTTTGGACGATAGCTGTTCCCGGCTTAATGTCCACCTTCGGGGTAGCCATTTTATTTTTCTTAAACAATTGGTTAAATGCTATTATTATTTTTACTAACGTCGTAAATTTTAATAACTGTTTTGCGGAATCAAGTTTGGAATTAATCAATACTTGAATACCGCCGAATAAATCTCTGGCCTCTAACACAATTTCCCTCTGCTCGTGATGTTCATAATCATCGAGCAGATATAAAATTGTGTTATAGACCTGTCTGGCATATTCTCTTTTGGCGAGTAAAGTATTCCTCAGGTATTTTCTGTTAGGACTCTTTTTTAGATTTATGTATATAGTTTTCAATTCGTTTAACAAACTTCGTTCCTCACTTTTCAATTTCTTCAGCATTGGCGAGGTGGAAAAATTTGGCACTTATTTAAGAAAATGAAACAAATGAAGGTACTTACATTGAATTCTTCATTTAATTTATCTTTTTCACTGATATGTGTTAATTAATCTATAATTCATATATAAGTGTTCATTGCACCACCGTCGCTCCGTTTCGCCGATGTTCATGTAGTAAAATTCTAGCAGCGTATGGAATGCGGCTCTCTGCGATTCATTCAAAAGATTGTTGCGAAGATATTCCAAGCATTTGTCACTCCGTTTCGCCGATGTTCACACGGGGCCGTCCCGCCTGTCGCCTGCTTCGTGGTTCTCGTATCCGTTTCGATTAGTGGCTTCAAGTCGGATTCTTTACAGCCGTTGTGCACTGAGTGGATATTTTCGGAACCCAGTGCTGGTGATGAAGGACAGACATAGTGGTGTAATTTGGTGCACGGGCGCGTTCTCGCGGCTTCGTCGGCAGACTGTATGCTGCTGGAAGACTGCTTCCACTTCCATATACAATTCAGGAGCACTGGCGCCCCACAGTTCATTAGGCAGCTCTTTCCCCTGTTCGCCACTCAGGACATTGTTCACTTAACACTTCAACATTAAAGAGGGATCCAGTAATACCACTTGAAAGTCAAGAAAAGCTAACATGTAGCGCATTGTCGCTACAGTCCACTGTCCAACACTAAATTCACTGAATTTTCATGAGGAAATCACATCCTCCCGCCAGCGACACTTCGAGGCACGGTGCAAAACAGCAGAACCGTCTCGCCCGCAGAACACTCTCACTCTAATAGTGAGGCTGCCACAGTCGCCATCTAACATTTTACTACTTAAATTGGGACTTTCTCTATTAGGCAGCAGACTACTCAACTCTAGGTTCGAATAACTAATGATTTATTGTTCTGATTTCATATCAGCGAGACCCATAGAGAACGCTCGGGCATCGATGTGGAGGGTCGATGCCATTGCTGACACAGCGTGTCAATTGCGCGTGGATGTTTAATTTACCAGTCGGCGCAATTTGACACCATGATAAAATAATCAACCGTAGCAACAATGTTGCATCGGTTGGCGACTTACAGTGTCGCTCAAAAGTGTTCACCACACTTCGTAATTTTTTAAATTTCTTTCATTTATTTGTTTTTTACACACTGTAATCCTTTTTGGCTTATTATTCATTATATTCTTTTAATGCTTCATGAAATAATGCGAAAAAGGAACACTGCATGGAACAAAAAACCAATTTAGATGAAATAATTAAACAGTGACAAAAATAAGTGCCCACTTCGAAAATCGATATGTTTTCGATAAGTTACTATCAGAATACCCCTCGATTGTTTATGTTTTGACATTTTGACTTGTTTTGCATCAAACGGCTCAACCTGATGCATTTGTACACTTGATCGTATTTGACTCGGTCGAAAAAAGAGAACGCAGTAATTTTAGAAACAATTCCCTTGTGTATCCGAAAATTGATGGTTCGTGATGTGCAACACGGCGAATCGCACCGGGCTGTCGCTAGGAAGTACAGCACCAGCATGGCAGCGGTTGGGAAAATTCTTCTGAAACTAACGGCGTTCGGATCAGTGGTGAATCGCTTTGACAGGGGTAGGAAGCTTGATTATGCACGAAGTCAAGAATAATCCGAATTATAACTGTCCGCGAGAACCAGGAAACTCATCAGCTATCAGTTTCCGATCGAACTATTCGTCGCCGTCTCGTAGCACGAGAGTTGAATAACAAAATTGCCTGGAAGCGCCCATTTATCAGCAAGGCAACAGAGCCAAACGGCTCAGATTTACTACAGAGCATGTTGATAAGCGCCTAGAGTTTTAGAAAACGATTCGGTTCTCTGAACGGACGAATCAAAATTTGAGCTTAGTCACTGAAATCGACGGGTTCGTTTATGGCGCATATCGGATGAGGGGTTTCATGAGCGCCACATCCAAAGCACGGTGAAGCATTGAGGAGGAAATGAGATGGTATGAGAATGTTCTTCGTGGGGAGGAGTGGGAAGTCTCGACAGGATAATGACGGCAAATTTCTATTGTCACATCCTACGAGGAAAGGAAGAGTTTTCGCTGATCCAGAGATCTGAAATCCACGTCTGAAATATTCAATTTGGAGTTTGGTATCTGTAATTTTGAAAACGATTTTTTTTTCTCTGAAATCAAAATAAATCTTTGTCAGAAATCCGAAATCATAATCAAGGGCATTGAAAAGATGTGCTTATTCCAGCAGGACAACGACCCGCATACTATCAAGAAGACCAAATCTTTCTTCCGGTTTTGTCGGATCAAACCGCTGGAATGGTATTCAAAAAGCCCGGATTCCAACCACAACGAGAATTTGTGAGCGATTCTCAATGGCAGGGTCGAAAAAACTAGTGTAACCAATAAAAATAACTATTTTGAATCACTGGAGCCCGCCTGCGAAACAGGAGGACACATGAACTATAAAATTAATTACTTTTACTCTTATTCCAGAGATAAATAAAAATTTTAAATTACTGTAGGTAACACAGAAAGCATAATGTCAAATCGTATAATGTATGGTTGTCGTTTGAAACGCCAAAGTTTCCAAATCAATGTAAGATTAAATGTATTGTGATAGCTTACCGAGTATCTAAAAATCCTTGTAAATTTTTTATTGTAATTGAAATTTCAGACTAAGTTACTTAGTTACAGACGTATGATACGTGTTGGCTGAAAGATGAAAAAAATCATCAATTGATCGTTTCGGTTTATTTATTATCAACACAACACTTCAATCCGATCGTTCTTGCAACACACATCGTAAATCATTCCTTTTCTACGCTAAAGCGCTCCTATCCTCCGGCAATGGATAACGAATTGAATACTTGTTAGCGAAATGGGCCGGAATAAGGGCTAGTAAAGAATGATTATATTGGCAAATGCTCCTTGTCATTAAACTTTTGTTTATTCTACTAATTTGCTAGGGTGATTCTCAATTCAAGTAGCTGCTGCCGGAATTCCAGGAAGTGAATTTTTTTTCTCTCAAATTGTAGCACAGTGAAAGCTCATCCCAAAGCACATCTATATCAAAGTGCCCAAAAGTACAAATCATTGAACAATGAGGGGCATAAGTTCTAGGAGGAGTCAGGGAATGCATTCAGTTATGTCGCGAGTGGTAGGCATCAATGGGAATAGGAATGCATCAAGAAACCGACGGTATGATGTAAGATCTCAAGATGCATATTCTCAAGAGTTCGTTGAAGCTGATTGTTTACTTATTTATCTGGTCCTCCGTTTCGCTGTGCTCTTTCTCCACATGCCTCGGCCTGGAGTCTGATAACTGGGCAATGCTCTGAAGTACGAAATGAGCAACTGCACGCGGACAGAGGGCGTGTGTATAACCAACTTCCACGGGTACAGCATGAGTGCATTAACTTATAGGTCTCATTCACATTTTTCCGCAATTCTTCGCATATCTACGAAGGGTTGCGATTAGATACAGCAGGAATGTGGCGTACATGGGGCAGACAAATTGAGTGCAATTATTTTCTGTGTGTGCTTTCGTCATTAAACCCATCGGAGTTCATTGTCTGACACGTGACTTTCGGACCTTTGTGCAATGCGTAGTATCATATCACAGAGTATTTGGCATCCGTGAGCTTTGAGTAAACTTTTTCAAAATCGCTACCTTCAAATTCGATCATATTACTGCCAGCAATACCGTCAAGCGAAGCTTCTTTTGACACTTGACACAAGTTTTACAAAAACTTACAGAAAACCATTTGAATTCGCTACCACTGCTTGTCAAAACCTTTAAAGTTCTGATAACCACGCGAAAGTGATTTACATTTAATAGACATTTGTCCATAAGCCTTTTTATCATTATTTATAAATTATATTAAGTTGAAGAGCATATTGAAAATCAATTTCAGAAATAAGACAAGAATGTATTAATAAAACTAATTACAAAACGCAAAATGCATTCCAAACCACTCAAACCTTTCAATAAAAGCAGTGAAAGACAATCCAAAAACTATGACACGTGTTAGACCTTTCCGAAAACCAAATGGCACACACCCACGAAATCAAAAGTGATCTTCGTCAAGATCCAAAACGATTCCTACAGCGGCACTATCATTACGAAACCCAAAAAATCATCGCACCCGGTGCCATATTTTCTCTCCTGTGTTGATCCACAATTTCCTTAATTTAATGATTCTTCCATCGGAACAAACAATAACGCAGGCTGGAAATTAGTGCGTCAAAAACCCACGTGCGCGCCCATTAACGTTTTCATGTCGGCCTCTCATATTTGTTCCCGAGATATCCGTGCGCGTCACCCACATATTGCAGCCGCCAGGTCCCGAATCGGAGGGACAGAAAAAAACATCTTATAAAAAAATCTTCCAGGCAGAACCAAACGCACTTGAAGACAAACCACGAGCGGAGAGGTTTGCTTAGCGGAACCACACCGAGAGGGCGGTGATTTGCGGAAATTGCATCCTCCTGACGAAGTTTTCGTCGACATGTGCGTGAAACCGAGAGTGAGATTCGCTTTCCACACACTCACGTTTGCCTTGCTCCCGGCTCCTCTTGGTCCGCTTTCTAATCCCGAGCGAAGAAGGATCAGATCTCTGCTTGTTTGCGATCTTTTTTCACGCTAATGTCGGTGTGGTATTTTTTTTCCTTCGCCACCGTATGGCGAGTTCTTTTCGATTTCATTGCTTCCTTTCGATTTTTTACAGTTTAACAGACTTACGCTTCCTTAGTCCTTCTGTGTTTATTGTTTGTTTCGGGTGCGTTTAATACGATCAAACGCTTCCTGATTGCTGCTGCTGTTAAAAAAGAGAGAGTGATTCAGCTAAAAGGGTAAGCGGTAGTTTTTTATACCCTATAAAAATCATGTTTTATAATTCTATTCTTGATAATAATAGTTCTGGAAACAGTAACATCCTTTTTTTTATACTCCGAATGAATTGTTATGTATTGGCTACTCGAGTTCTTAAAAAATGAAGCAGGCGTACACAAAATAGAGAGATTAGATGACTCGGAAGGCTCGGGATTAAATTCCGTTCAGAAAGTGTCTTAGCTAAGCTTTTCCAGCGAGTTTGGTTCATTTATTGGATAGATTCTAAAATTCGTTCATCTCTGTCAAGTCAAAAGCCAGTTTTCGACTTTCAGGTTGACCAACTTCTGGATGCCGGTCAATTTGTTCTCCATCTACAGCAACTTCAGAGCTTCCTGAAACGTTTTCGGGACAGTTCCAGTTCTTGAGACCTCCCTTAACCCCAACAGTTTGCTGAGTTCCACGGCTAATGGTCAGTACTTGCGTATTCTGCGGGCCACGTTGTTGTGGCGCCCGGTGTGGGCTGCGTTGGCTAAAACGGGCAGAATACCATAATGTGCTATTTGTTTTCTTCGGGTTGATGGCACATCCCGTAAATATCATCAACGTTTTAATGCCAGACGTACCTTTGGCAGTTGTGATGCTACTTAGCAGTTTTTAAAGACTCGAAAAGCACATTGTCGATTCTTAGATAGGTTCGCTCGCTAACACTCGGTCGGACCTAAGCTCCTATGTTCCAAACTAACCGGACAACCGGAGGAACACAGGTTTGCTTACGAGAGGCCACCGTTTCCGACGACGAGTCGGCGGCAGACTCGGATTGCGTTACTTACCCTTGTAAGATGCCGACTTTGCCCCCATTACAGTGATCTCAAAATCCATTTTATTGCAAAAAATAAATTCATAATCAAAATTGCTCTTTAGTGCCATAATACGTGTTCACCAAAACTATAAGCTTTCATTCAAGTAAACGGGCTGTGTCATCCATATGAATGGATAAACTTCATAATACATTATAAAACTGCATCCTTTCACTTTTCATTATTTTGAAAGTATTTTATTCAACGTCAAATCGCACTACCCACGAAAATAATTTCTGAATGGAAATGAATGTACGAGACAAATATGACCTTTATATATCACTGATCAGAAATAAATATACAAATAAATTACAGTATCCTTCCTGCAGGTAAGTGTCGCATTCAGGTAATTGTTACATTCGAGTAAATGTTTCATTTTGGTAATTGTTGCATTCGGGTAAATGTCGCATTCGGGTATCTGTTAATTCGGGTAGATGTTACATTCGGGTGAATGTCTTTCGGGTGAGTGGGTTTCGGGTAAACGTGACACAATCTCGCCATGAGCATCTTCACCTCTTCCAGCGTTTCGCCTGTCACTGTTAGTGAGACATCGTCCACGAAGCCAATGATTTCCACGCCTTTGGGAAGTTTCAATGTCAATACTTCGTTGTACATATCGTTCCAGATCGTTGGATCCAGGATAAAGCTTGATGGTTCTCCGAACGTTATATTCATCGGTACATGTCCCCTGCTCTTCTCGTAGACTAGAATGCGGTTTTGGAAATAGGTTCGCATTCCTCACGTCGATCGTTACGACCGCGCAGTGTCGGTTACCCCTCCGCTTTTGTTTTGATGACTTCTCAGCTTTTCCGATCACCATCTGAATGGCATCAACCGTGGACCAGCCTTTCCGGAAATCGAACTGCATTTTCGACAGACCATGGTCACTCTCCGTACTCTTCGTGAACCGGCTGAGGATAATCCTCTCCAAGAGTTTTCCGAGCGTATCCAGTAGGCCTATATAATGTTGGAACTCCCTGAAGCTTTCCTGGTTTCGACAGCAACACTAGCTTTCGTATCTTCCATTTTTTGGGAAAGTAACCATCATCCAGTCATATCTGTAGCACTGTTCTGAAGATGTCCGGGAACACTTGTAACGCCGCTTTCAAACCCCATTGGGGATTCCGTTGGGGTCGATCGCTTCCTTCGTCTGCAGTCTTTTAGCCACTGCTACCAGTTCCTCGTTGGAGACTCGTAAATGTTCAGCAGCATTCTCTTCATACGGCGTGGGTAGCCAAGTCGTTGGATCATGCCTCGGGAATAATCCCTCCACAATGACCTTCAGCTCCTCAGGACACGATTCGGCGGGCGTTACGACGCAATAAGCATCGCCCCATGGGTTGGCGTCTGCATCTCGACACAACTACTCAAAACAGTTCAATTTGATAACTAGCGTGAAGGCTGCGGAGTGTTTCGTTCCACCAATAAATTGGGCGTCGTTTATTTTTTGGTTCTATTTTTCTCGGCATGGTAGTATCGCATGCCTTCATCAATAGATCTGTCAACTTTTCTGCGTTCCAGTCTGAATCTCCACTGTCTAGACGAAGAGCTTCAACGAAAAGGTGCTTGTCGAAAGCATTCGTGTCCGCTTCCGCTCGCAACTTGTTGACATCCGTACTATCAGGTGATTTCGTTCACCGATTTTATACCGGATCGCCAGGTGATCACTATACGTATACGATTCGCACACTTTCCACTCCATGTTCGCCAACAACGACGGACTGCAAAAGGTAGCGTCGATGACGGATTCGCAGCCAACTTTCCGGAAAGTGCTCGTGGTACCTTCGTTCAATAACGTCACTTCCAGCTTTGCGAGAGCTCCCAGTAGACTGTACTCTCTTTCGTTGGTACATCTACTTCCCACTCCACCGCCCATGCGTTGAAATCACCGCCAATGACGATCGGATTACTACCGATAAATTCTGCGGTCATTGCGTCTAGCATCTGGTGGAACTGCTCATTTGTCCATCTCGGGGGTGCATAGTAACTACACATAAAGCTTCCGTTGATGTTGGCGTTCACGAAACCTTCCTGTGAGCTCTCTACCACTTCTTGGACGGTACACCTCCACATCACCAGAATTGCAGCCATCCCTGCTTTATCCGAAACCCAGTTACCGTTATCGCGAGAAACTTGACACGATTTTGCAAGTGAGAGTGATAGTGAGAGTGAGAGTGAGAGTGAGAGTGAGAGTGAGAGTGAGAGTGAGAGTGAGAGTGAGAGTGAGAGTGAGAGTTGAGTGAGAGCTGTGACGGAGTGCGCGTCATGTTGGAGGGCACTACCTAATCGGCGCTCCGCTGGGAAGAGAAAAACTGCGAGGGTGACTGTGACGGGGCGCGCGTCAGTTGGAGGGCGCTTCCTAATCGATGCACGTCTCGACAGGTGAGAAACCCCGCGAGGGTGACTGTGACGGGTGGCGCGTCAAGTTGGAGGGCAATTCCTAATCGGTACACGTCTCGACGGGTAAGCGGATGCCAGCGAAAGGACGTAAGCGCAGCGAACTGAAAAGCGAATAGAGAGGAAAAAATATTGAGAAAAAGGGAAGGACAACGCTAGTCAGCGTTGAAAACTCGAAGAGTGCATGAGCACAGCCACCCCCTGAAGTAGTCGCCTAGATGTGGTCCCAGGGGGAATAAGGCAACGAGTAGAGGGCTTGGTTTTTGTGGGTGCGATCCCCACTCGACGTCTGGGTTAACCCTTCCCAGATAAGGCTGGTAGAGCGTTCCTCACCTCTATGAAAAAAATAAGAGTGAGAGTGAGAGTGGAGAATCAGCTAAACATGGTGGTCAAAAATATGAGCAAGCTGATCAGCACATTGTTGAAGAGGCAAGTCACAATGAAAGTCGTATTCCCGTCCCAATTTATCTATTTTTTACTGAGATAATTATTCCAAATCACTGTAAAGAACACAAACAGTGCACAAAGGTCAAATCGTTATCTGAAGTGTCAAACTATTCAACATATTCATATTAACATAATCTAATCTTATCGTACCCAAAAACTAGTAATCTAGTAAGTAAATCACTGCTTGCATAAAATTATTGTCACCGATACATATTGTAATTTCATGATGATAAATGAGCGTCATAGAACAAAGAATATACATCAAATTCATCTGAACACATGACACATTTCCATCTCCGATAAGAACAATAACCCCACGACGAGTCGTGTGCGAGGTGCGATCGGGAATGGAAAAAAATCAATTTATCCTGAAAACAACAAGCAACGAAACGCAGTGGCGCAAACAAAAGGTGCCCTTTTGATTCCATTGAGATTTGTTCCTGATGGTTTGTGGGTGCGTTTTTTTTATCTTTCCTATTCGATCGTAAGCAGAAGATTTTTTCCATCTAATCAGAAAACAGACGCCTGTCAGATCGTTTGCACCGCACACGCCAACTGGTGGAAGCGAGAGTGATTTTTTGTTCCATTATATTCGGCCTATTTTTTTTTCTTCTCCGGTACTCAAGATGTTTTAAGGACTCACGTGCCCTCGCGTGGGGCGTGGGATGTCGTTTCAATGCTGGTTCCTGTTTTTTTGTCTTGTTGTTATCCCCTTGCTGATGGAAATAGTTGATTAACAGTTTTATTGCAATTTAGATTCCGTATGCTCTCGGGAAGCTTTCGTCTTCTTATGAGGATATTGGCATAAGAAGGTAAAAAACGTCATCCGGTGACCTCGCATCGATTTTATTTTCAGGAACCGAAAAAAACGGGAGCGTGGCAGCCGTGCACCAGGAAGCAAAAGATGATTGGGCGAAAAAAATGGTTCAAACTTTTCGGGTCGAAATGCGGTCGATTTCTCTATTTTTTATGGCACCGTTCTGAGAAATCCACGTGCCATGTGCCACCATCTGCGATGCATCCCACCGATGAGACACAATAGCGGAATTCGGTGGAAGCTTGCATATGCACATTTGGATCTAATTTGCTGACCCAGAGGGTAGCCCAATCTGCGAGGCATGGAATTGGAAATTAAGTTCGAACTTCTGCCCGAAAAGCAGCACATGCCGTCGCTATTATGCATTTTGTGATTGAAAAAAAAATGAATGTAGAAAATTAATATCTGACAGCTCCTGGCTGGCTTCTCGCTGTCCGTCCGGTCCGGTCGGGTCCCGGGTTTTTCGGTTTCATTGTGTGAATTGATTGATTTGCAGTAGCCCAGACAACTTCGCCTCCATGAAATCGACCGACCGGCTGTCAGATGGATTCCGCCGAGACAATGGCAATAGGTGGATAGCCACCAAGAAGGTGTTAATAATAAGCGATTATTGGTGGGCCAGGAGTGACCCATCCTTCTTATAGACCCGACGGCTAATATGCGACAGAGAACAAGATTGAGGATAGAAAAAGTAACAACAACAACAAAAAAAGCAATTGATCGATAATCCTCTCACTATCGCTGTTGTTGCCGGGCTAAGCCATGGTTTTCACCACGAACTTTGGGCCTTTTTTTGACACCTTTTCCTCGCCCATTTGATGAATGGGGATTAGAAGAATAGATATAATGTGCTGTTTATGGACACTTAATAGACCATGCTGACCGTAATCCCAGGTGCTAAGTGCCGTGTTGGTGGTATTTGCGAGGATTTCCGTTCGGAACTGGGCAATGTTTGATTGTGTTCTGTGAATGCATGCTGCAAAAAAGGGTACTTGTGAGCAAGACAGGCCGAATGTTGGAAGCTAGCACTGATTATTGTTAGATGTCGATCCGAGAGAACTTGGTGATGTTCTAAAGCCACATGAAATGCCACATATGCACAAAAATTGGATTCTAGTCGCATAAATATTGTCCAGTCACATAGGAATATTGAACGAAAACTGAAAACATGTTAACTCGTAAACGAAAAAAACACCTCTCTGTTATGTAAAAAATCTCAGCTTTCAAGAAAAAAACATAAAACATATGGTGATCTTAGTTTCGAAACCATGTAAGCTATGAAAAACAATTACTGTCAATAATTACGAAAACAAAATCTGTTTTTTTTTTCTCAAGGATAAGGTTTTTCGAACAAAACTAGCTCATTGGCTTTAATTTGATATATCGATCATCTAAATCGGTCCAGTAGTTCAAAAGTTTTGAATTATTGAAACAGGTCTTTTTTGGAAAAAAGGGGGTAAAGTTAATTTTTCGGACCACCATAAAATTAAAATGGCCACCCTAAAGAAAAAAAATTAAAAAACGGGTCTAATGGTCTACGATGAGGAATAAAACTACCAATCTTCATGAAAATCTGATAATCACTATATCGGTTTGGCATGGAATTCAATTTTGTGCTTGACCCATTCTCACCCCCACTCAGTGTAAATAAGAGATTATTTCCAAAATATTGAAATTCGAATGGATTTTTTTTATGTTCAAATGATGACTCATCTGGCAAGACTTTAAAAAAATATTCTATCCAATATTTACAATTTTAGTTGTACTGTATAATGCTGGTCATGAGATTTTTTCTGAGGTTGAGGTTTGATGACTATTTACACATCAAACTTTAATGAATTATTAAGCAATAACTATTTGTACTAAAGTTAAGTATTATGCATTGGAAGTTGCGGAAATATGTCTCCTATTGAATGGCTCACATCTTTCAGAAATATTCGCAATATTTGTCAAGATATTACTAATAGTAACATTCTCCATTTATGACCCGATTTCACCCCCATCGACGATATTTCGAATATACATTTGTGGATAATACATTGATCATTAATCAATTTCATGTTGGTAGGGGAGATGTAAACCAGCAAGAATAGAAATGCAATAGTTATAGACAATCGTACTAGTCAATGATAGCCATGCAAGTTTTACATTTGTACCATGCTTTAAAAAATAAGAAAAATAATTTTTTTCGAAGCGATGTAATTTTCTACATCATTTCTATAAGGTTTTCGTTGTTTGAAACCGACTCAGAGGCGATAACTGTGAGTCATATTTATTGAGTCGAGTTCCCAATGGATATCTCAGACGAAGAAAACGATAAGAAAGGATTAATTTCCTTCTCAATTTGATATTTCCGCATCAGTTTACGGCAGTACGGCATACCCTCGATCGGGGCAATTTGCTCGCTTTCGGTCGGATTACATTCTCACGAGAGAAATAGCTTGTATGTGAGGGATGCCAGATGATTTTTTTCAAATATCTCTGCATGACACGAATAAATGTCTTCGAATGTAATCACAATGAACAAAAATGAGCAAACGATATTTCTAAATCATGTTCGATAAATCACACAAACAATTGTTTTCACATACTTTGAAATGATCTCAGTATGTTTTCACAAAATTAAATGTCTTCAAAACGAAAACATGTCTTCACATCGGGCATCTCTATTATGTGCTCAGAGAATGTAGGAAAAAAAAGAGCGCGAACTGTAGAATTAATGCACGAATACTGGGAGAACACGCTCACCGGAGACACGTTTCTTCTCTTCGCTGGTAGGCATGAAGTGAATAGATTGATGGAATCTCTCATTCATACAAACTGTTTCTCTGAGCATTATAGTCTCTGAGAGAAACAGCTTATGGGCATATTATACTTCTGCTGGGCCATTTAACACCGTATGATTGGAAAATATAGAATTTGGGTGCCTTACAGAATAAAATTAGTAGCACTACTGATATTCAGTATCTAAAATACAGATCGTTTACAGACATAGACGTACTGACGTAGTTGTTAACTTAATTTTTAAGAGCACGGTCAAGATAAATCCATTCTCGCTTAGGGGGTGCGTATTACACACTTCTCCTATACATTTTATATTTTTTGTTCCTGTTCTGGCTGACTTACTATCCAAGAGTGATTTTTCAATTTTGTGAGATCGTTAATTAGTGATTTGAGTGGTATCGTTGAGGAGTTCGTTTTGATCAAATAGTCGAAGGGAAAAGTTTTTAGTTTTTTTTGCATACTATATTGCTTCCCGATTCGCCCGACTTTAAACAGACGTGACACAAGACACGACTTGAATTCTCACCTTATGACATCTTTAGCTTTCGAGAATACCGCGTGATATAATTTCAGTTCACACGAATTAGACACCTTCTTCGTTTTCGAGAATCGACTGTAATAGTAATAGTAATGTTTTAAACTAGAACATTTAGGTCATGTTCTTTCAGTGATAAAATAATGTCCTGTCCCTCTTCTATGTTTGAAAATATATACAGAGAAACTTCGATAGGAGAAAGGCGGGTAATACGAACAGTGGGCGTAATACGGACAGGTGGTTGATTCGTATAGTTACATTTTGAATTTCAAATTTCTGTTAATAAGAACCCGTTCTACATGTTATTCTATAATATTCAATCCACCCTAAGGCAATAAAAAACTGAATATCATATATGATTCCGCCTGTGAATGTAATTGGATGTAATGGATGTAATAAATTGTTGGCTTCGATAGGGCTCGGCAAAGTCACATTCAACTGAGAATAGTCAGCGGACTATGAAGAAATTCTTCGTATTCAATTGGAAATGTGTTTTGTCTTCTTCCAGCAGTTTCTCCGTCAACATGACTCAACCATTCGGGCGTTTAGTGACTATGGCTCACAGATAAAGTGAACTCAAATTTTGTTCAAAATTCCTCCCAAAATGCACGCTGTTTTGCACGCTATTAACTGACACTAACGCGAGGACTTTTATAGCATACTTGATAACTGTCTAAGGCGTTGGTATGAGTACACGGCGGGTAAACAATAAATCGTCTATTAATGGTGTAACTACTTTTTTTGCATCAGAAATCAAGTTTTCGTTCCACTTTGTATGGACGTCAGAATAAGATTGTGTACGGTTGCCATAATAAAATCTGTGTTTTTGATCTATAAAAAAATCTTTTCATCTGAGTTTTTTTTTCTCAGAAAATCTGCATCGAAATCTGTATCAACCATTTGCGGTCGTTTGTCCGCTCTCAGTCAGCATAGCAAAGAAGTATACTAAAGTTATAATTTATACAACAATGTTTCAGTCCACACTTCTCCTAAACGTTTTATGATGTCTTGTGAACTTATTCACGAACCGAAACAGTGCTACTGTGAATAATAAATAATAAATAACGATACACAGTATAAACAAAAGTTGTCATCCATGCTGGAGGAAAGGATTAATGGAAAACTCCAAGTTTTGGTGCACTGTGATCAATATATTATTGAGATCAAGCCATAACTAATATTGGATCGTTATTTTGGAAAATCTGTAGATCTGTATGAAAATCAAAAAAAAATCTGTAATCTGCACCTACAGATTCTTGGTTTCAAAAGTCTGAAAAATCTGTATAAATACAGATTATTCTGTAAATATGGTAACACTGTGTACGCGGGTAGCGAGATTCCTGTCAGGGGGGGTAGAAGTGTGGATTGAAGCCAGGTTAAATGAAAAGACAGATTTGTATTCATTAATCACGTTAATTAGAACAACCATTTGCTAGAATAGTTCATGAGTCATTCTCGCTCTCAACGCTCATCAATTCATTTTCTAGTCAATTCAAATCATGTTGACGGCGAATACCGAACAGACCTTTTCGAAGCGAAGCTACTGAGAAGAGAGTCGATTTTCATTTTTCAACTTCGAAGTTTTCGGGCCCAGGGCTTCGATGTTAAGCATTTTGAGTGGTTTAATATCACAATTCAATTTACTGATGGTTATTTTTCAGTTTGAGTTAATAGAGAAGTGATATTAGGTATGTACGGCAAAGTAAATTCATTTGTGAGTGGAAAATTTAAATTATAAAAAAATTGTACTGGTGGACAGCGATGTGTTGTAATCACATCCAATACATGATGGAAAGTGATGAAAGGAGTATTGAACCTCCTTTTCGCTCGCTTCCTCTGTTTGTTTTATATGAGTTGCTGGACAACCAAACGATGAAAGAGAGCGAATTTATTCCTCTCGCGAGCGATAAATCCCTACGCTTCGTACATTACAAACCTGTTCATTAAGTTGCCAATGAAAATGGTCATCTCGAATTTCAAAAAGTTACCCCATAAAAGATGTTCACCACCTCGAAAAAAAACATACTATGCCAAGTATCAACTCAATCGGACTTAAGGGAGAGTGGGGCAAAACGAACAAAGTTTCAGTTTTTTGAAAATCGAAAAATCACCCAAGGGGGAGTAAAGGAAATCGGGGTTTTCAAAAAAAAATTCGGAATAACAATAAATCTCGACGAGTTATTAAATTTTAAGACATTTGCCATAATTTTTTTTTTAAACACCGTTTTTCGGTGACCTTCCTTTTTAGAAAAAAATCAAGTTTTAACATCTGCGGCACTTATAAATGAAGTTCGAATGAACTAATATTTTGCATAGGGTATATCATCGTTCAAATCAACATTTTGCAGCATGTTTCGAATGAAAAATCGAGGTGACTATTTTTATTGGCAATCAAAACCATACTTTTCGTCTCGTATTCTGAAAAAAAGTCCTAGAGTATCGATTTTTGACAAAAAAATTGTATTCGTGATGATACTAGATCTCGACGTTTCATGCAATTTTAAGACATTTCGCATCAAAATTTTTTCGAAAACCCCGACTTCCTTCTCCCCTTGGGTGATTTTTCGATTTTCAAAAAACTCAAACTTTGACCGCTTTGCGCCACTCTCCCTTAAGTCCGAATGAGCTGAAACTTTGCATAGGGTGTTTTTCCGAGCTGGTGAACATTTTGTATAAGGTAACTTTTTGAAATTTTAGGGTCGATTTTTTCCCATACATTCATTGGCACCTTACTGTCCATATTCGCCCCACTATATGTCCATAATACCCGCATCGAAAAAAAGTTTTACTTTTCGGTCTATTCAAATATTTTCAGTAAAAAACATTGAATAACACTTTTTGTAAAACATTGGCGGATTAATTCGAAAAACAGTATATAGAATTGCACGAAACTGCATTTAAATTTTGGAAAGCATAAGTTTCAAAAGATATAATTGAAGTTCTTCTTAACATGTCCATATTACCCCCATTTCCCCTATAAAGTACATTTCACTTTCAAAAATGTACGTTGTATCGAAGCATAATGAAGAACTCAGAGACATAGCTCATATTATTATATTAAGATGCTGTTTGGGTAGAGTTAGTAAATAATGATGAAACATCCAACTAGAAGGTGAAGCCAACTCATTTCTCCCTTCATACTGTTGATTGACGGTGAATAGATAAAATGACCGCTAGCTAATTACAAGTTCTTAGTTTTTGTTCTTATTTTGGAGATTTCAAGTATGCACAGTTACTATTATTACTTAAACTATTTATTTCATACAATAAATTAAATTTCCATTCATGATTTTTATTTGGTAAATGTTTTATTCTTCGCGAACATCCCCACCATATTCGCTTCTTGCATACAGACTGCGAGAGTATTTTTGTCGGTATCAGATCTGGCAACATTCGCCAACACGAAACTAGAAGAAATAGTATGTGTACATGAAGTAAATATGGTGATGGAATTTTGGAAGAAATAACACTTTTTAAATAAAAATAATACATGAAAAATGTGAATAAAAGTAAAAAGTAATCCAATGTAAAAGAATATCTTGTTTTTGAAAAGGATGAAGAAATCTTGAATATTAAATGTGGCCAAAAATGACAAACCGATATAGTGGTTCTCAGAGTTTCGTTAAAATTGGTAGTTTCGTCCATTTTCGTAAAATATTACACCCGTATTTTCTATTTTTTCATTAGAGGAGTTCGTTTCCATTTCAGTGTGGTTCAAAAAATCAAGTTTTCCGCCTTTTTTCAAAAATTACGTTTTTTTCAAAAATTCACAACCTTTGCACTACGGGACCGATTTGTATGGTTGACATATTAAATTGAAGCCAAGCTAATCTTCTTTGAAAAAATATTTTACTTGCGAATTTGATTTAATTCGTAATTATTGTTTGTATTGGTTTTTTGTTTTGTCTAGTCTATATATGGTTTCGGGACCAAGGGCGCTATATTTTTTATATTTTTTCTTGAAGCTGATCTTTTTTACATAACATTTCCAAAAATCTGAAAGGTATTGTTTTGCTTCTTGAGTTTGATTTTTGCGAATAATTTTTTACGAGACGGCAAAGTGTGAAACAGCTCTTGAACATTCTAATAACTTCAATCAACGGATTTCGAATACATGCACACATTTCAGATTTATTGATGCCAACTATGAATTGCTAAATGAAATATTGCTTCCTATTTGATATTTCATGAATCACATTCAAACTTAAGATAAAAAGAGAAAAATCTAGAATAATTATTTCAGTGACGTATAGAGGAAGGTGATCTGCAACGGTCATTTATCAATTCTTATTTTTTGGCGATTTAGCGTATAGCTCTTTAACCATGTTTTCTACTGGTCGTTGTGGTTCATGAGTCAAGAGTACCTTTTTTGACACTTTCAAAAATGGTGGTTCTTTGACACATCATATAATCATGTGAATTTCTCAAAGATGAACTTAATATCTTATACTTTTAATATCTTAAGTTAAAGAAAGGTGAGTTTTTTTAGATCGATATCGTTTGGTTCCGTTAACAGTTCGACTGAAAAGTTCATAAGGTAACACAGTAAAACAAGTTTTTTTCTTTTTTGCAAAATTCAATTTTATTATTCAACATAATTGCCTTCGAGGGCGATACAACGATTATAACGAACTTGCAACTTGATACCATTTTTATAGTACTCTTTCGGTTTTTCCTCAAAATAAGTTTCGGTAATCACTTCATCATCGGCCGATAATTTCTTGCCAGCGAGCATTCTCTTCAGGTCTGCGAACACTAAATAGTCGCTGGGGGCCAGATTTAGAGAATACGGTGGATGCGGAAGCAATTCGAAGCCCAATTCATGCTATTTTGCCATCGTTTTCATTGATTTGTGATTTTTCCATTTTTTTCCACAATAACAAAAGTTGCTTCACTCTCAATGCTGTAACTTACGAACCAATCGACCGATTGCTGTTAAATTTTGACACGTATCCTTTGGTGCTTTGTGATAGTCGAGTAGATTTTTGCAAGAGGAGCCATCTAGACGTCAACCTAGTGAACTTTTCAGCCGAACTGTTACGTGTTGATGGTCAATATTAAGAGCACTACATTTCGTGAAGCTCGTAACTGTAACATCGGATTAATCTGATCACGGTAGAACTTCGATGAACACGTACATGTTCCATACCAATCCCGACTTAACTAGCTTAAGTAGATAGGTCTACCGCACACAGCTATTGCACTGCATGTATTAAGCTAATCCGATTGTTTCCCCATCGGCTTTGCCAGATAATGTTTGTCACACCTCCAGATTTTGTTTGCCAGACAACTTCCCTCGGTTTGTGGACGGTAGAGCAGGGGCCGTTATTTCGAAGAAGTGCGAGTTTCAAAGGTTTCCTACTCACTGCTATTGCCAGTTCTCCCGCGGGGACCCCTCCACCCTGCCGCAGATCCAAATGTGCCACCATCACACATACATAAAACATACAGCGTCTCTCACGACATGCTGCGTCTGTCTAGCGCTAATGCATTCCTCCGCACACGTGCCACCTTGCCGGATTTCTTGTACCCCAGGCCGAGTTCGGGAGTTGGGACGCTCCCCGCAAGCAACGAATGCAGCCACACGTGGATGACCTGAGAGCTCGCCTCGATGGGGCTTGGAATCTATCGATGGAGCCCAATAGATGCGGATGGATCACACAAAAAAGCGCGAGTTGGGGACCTGAGCTGGTTCTAGGTTCAATGACCGGTCGCCGTGCTGCCGAAGCCAGTTATCATACCCACCGCGCGGGCATGCTTCGGCAGACCGGGCCAATGTTGGGTCCAGTGGACATGGCCAACTCAATTTGTGCGTTTTAAACCGAGCAAACGGATGATGGAGAAAGGTGAAGGCAACCCTTTTCGGCGGCTCGGAGTGAAGCCATTGCCGTGGACTCGTGGATGTCAATAATCGGCAGGAGAAATAAAGCGGCCAATGTATGGCTGGCAAGACGGCGCTAAACTAATCAGCTCAGGCGAGGGCTTTCTGTGATTTCCTGGTTGGCATATATGAATTTCACTTGAGCGCCATAAAACCGGGCAACCGGGCGGACGGATGCGAGCAACAGCGCCGCCAGGGTTTTGGTTTCGATTTTCGATTAGTGAAGTCTAGCCAAAAATAGCAAAAATGCGTGACTTGAACTTCGGGTTCAACGCACTGCGTCGATTGATGTAGTTTCAAATTATTTCGCTTTTTTGCTTTTTTTTGCTTTTTTTTCTTTCATTTTGGCTTTCTCAAAGGGTGCGTATGAAGACGCAACTAACGTGATCAACTTGTGAATTGGTTTGGACTTGCAAATTATCATTTTCAGATTCTTTGCAACCGATAGAGCATCTTGGAGTCCACAAATTATGTGAAGAGAAATGTTAGTCGTTTCTTGCGTTGGTGTGGAGCTACTCCCACGTTTGTGATGGGTCAATTTCCATAAAATAAAACTAAGTGTAGTCGATTCGATCATGAGATTTCAGTATCTTTGAAACAAATCATGCATATCATATACAGTGCCCCCTAATAGAAATGGTAGGATTTGACACCAACCATCTTCGAATTTGTAATCTGACATTGTCAGGCATTTGTCTTCAATCTGGCCATTTCATTAAATGTTATTTATTTTTTATGTTATGTTATTTATTTTTTATAACATAACGATTATCAGATGAACAATTTAAATTACAACCAATTTTTCACAGGGTCGTATCCAGAATCACTCACTTTTTCGCAAAACAAAATCATAGTTCAAAATCCAGATGTCTCATTAAAATATGATCTGAAAAGTTTTCTATACATCATATTTTTATCAGACATCTGGATTGCAAGTCATGATTTTCTTAATCTGTACCAGGGCTTGGAAATATTGAGCTTATTAAATAATAATGAAAATAATTTTTTATCAGTGTAACGCGCTCATTTCTCTTGTCGATACTGCTGTCATTCATCCGACGTCAAACAAATTTACTACTGTGTTCATTCATATTCATTCTGTTGTATCTAAGCTTTCTTTAAAGCTCGAGTCATGAACCTTCATTTTCTTTCATTCATTGCAATTGAATTGTCAGGAATTTTGTGACCGTTCATTCTCAATATCCTGACAAGTGTGTGATTTTTTCATTGAGACAGTGTTTATTGATTATTTAGTGACATATTCTGTTAATTTATACCGTTATTTCTGAAGTTACTCCGAAATGGTAACCGCCGTGGTCCATCAGTGGTTCAAATGGAAATGCCAACAAGAGAGCGAGATCGACACGCACATTTACAGAAATCGCTAAAGACTACATTGGCTTGGACGGCGAGGAAGCATTTTTCAAAATCGATCCGACTAGCGAATGCAAACTTCGCCAACCAAAGCTGGATGTTGGCAATTTTATCCGCCATTTCCGATCGCAACACCCGGAATTATCTACCGAATACGGTTTGCTGAAGGAGTTCGATTCGTCTGCGAAGAAAGCTCGACTTATCCCCAAGCGTCCGGTTCCAGTTGATCATCAACTATTAGTTGAGTATGTGGTCAAAATTATCGCTAACCGGAATCTTCCCATTTCGTTTGTCGATTGGGACGAAACTAAACTACTTCTGGATCGATTGTCTGAGGCTGTTGGACCAGGAATTTCATTCAATTAGAAGACAGCTAAGAATCATCTGCAAGCAGCTGCGAGAAAAGTGCGATAACTGACGAGATGAAAAATAAGCTTATTTCGATTAAGCTCGACTCCGCAAGTCGTCATGACCGCCACATATTGTGCATAAATGCTCAATATTGCATACGCGACGAGATTGTCATTCGGACGTTGGGTAAGATTTAGTTTGAGTAGCTATGTAAAACCGTTAATGAAAAGCTTCATATTAGGCTGTCAGAAAAGTCCTGCGGTATTTCCGCGAGGTGTCGTTGTAAGCGCGTAGTTCTAGTTGTATTCATTGTATCGAGTCATACTATAGCTTGTTGAAAAGGTATTTTTGCGCGCTATAATATAGTCCTTGACAGTGTTTTGTTTGGCTAAGTCGTTCGTGAGTTATAGTGTCGCAAATATGGAGCAAAATAAAGAGAAAATCCGACATATTTTACAGTACTACTATGACAAAGGCAAAAATGCTTCTCAAGCTGCCAATAAAATTTGTGCAGTTTATGGACCCGATACAGTTTCCATTTCCACCGCACAACGATGGTTTCAACGTTTTCGTTCTGGTGTAGAGGTCGTCGAAGATGCGCCACGCTCCGGAAGGCCTGTCGTCGAAAATTGCGACAAAATCGCTGAATTAGCCGAGAAAGACCGGCATAGTAGAAGCCGTAGCATCGGCCAAGAGCTGGGGATAAGTCATCAAACCGTTATTAACCATTTGAAGAAGCTTGGATTCACAAAGAAGCTCGATGTATGGGTGCCACACACGTTGACGCAAAAAAAAACATCTTTGACCGTATCGACACATGTGAATCGCGACAAAATCGACCCGTTTCTGAAGCGGATGGTGACTGGCGATGAAAAGTGGGTCACTTACGACAACGTGAAGCGCAAACGGTCGTGGTTGAAGCCCGCTGAAGCGGCTCAGACGGTGGCCAAGCCCTCATTAACGGCCAGGAAGGTTCTGCTGTGTGTTTGGTGGGATTGTCAAGGAATAATCTATTATGAGCTGCTTCCCTATGGCCAAACGCTCAATTCGGACCTGTACTGCCAACAACTGGACCGCTTGAAGGTAGCACTCATGAAGAAGAGGCCATCTTTGATAAACAGAGGCCGCATTGTCTTCCATCAGGACAACGCCAGGCCACACACTTCTTTGGTGACGTGCCAGAAGCTCCGGGAGCTCGGATGGGAGGTTCTTTTGCATCCGCCGTATAGTCCGGACCTTGCATCAAGTGACTACCACCTGTTTTTGTCCATGGCGAACGAGCTGGGTAGTCAGAAATTAGCCACAAAAGAGGCCTGTGAAAATTGGCTATCCGAGTTTTTTGCCAATAGCCAATAGCGAGCTTCTATAACAGGGGTATTATGAAGTTGGCATCTCGTTGGGAACAAGTCATCGAACAAAACGGCGCATATTTGACTTAAAACAGATGATTGTAACTAATTTTATGAACAAATGAAAATTAAAAAAAAATACCACAGGACTTTTTTGACAGCCTAATATTATAGGCATACTTGAGATCAATGAGAGTCAGACTGCCAACTTACTGAAACAAAAAATAATGAATACGTTGACAAGCTACGGAATGACCCTCGACCAAGTATTTTCAATGGTAGTAGATAACGGTGTTAATGTGTTGGCAGACGTCAGAAAACTGAAGGAGGAGGCCATGTTGTCTTTGCGAGAAGATGATGATAGCGAAAATTTCGAGACAAACGACACACTTACGGCCAGACTGTGCGAGGCGTTCAGAGAGCGATTAAATCTCATCAGGTGTACGGCACACACGTTGCAGCTAGCTGTTTTGGACGTAGTAAATAAAAGCAATGACTCTATTAAGGAAATAACGGAAATAGCGAAAAAATGCAAAAACGTCAAATACACGACAAATTTCGGTCATCACAATGCCACTTACCCGCCAACTTGGTGTCAGACGCGGTGGGGCGGCATTTATGTAATGGTAAGCAGCTTCCTGAAGCAGAAACAGTTTTTCGAACAGTTGGCTGAACAATTTGCAGAACTAGGTACTATCAGGTTCTCTGATGAAATATTTTTGATTTACCAGCAATATTTTATTCGTTACAGATCTCTCAAGCCACTGGGAGTTTATTGAAAGTTATGCAGAAGCATTCAAGCCAGTGTACATATGCTCTCAAAATCTGCAGGGCTCACACGTATCGCTTTCAGATTATTATATAGCATGGTTGATTGCTATAGGCGAAGTTCGTCGATTTCATAGAAATCCGTTGGCTATGAAACTCTGTGAAACTCGTCAGAGCAGGCTTTCCAAGCTACGACTATCTCAAGCTTTCAGAATGGTCCTGTACTTGGAGACTGAATTTTGTCAATTCAACTATTTTCAACGGCGAAGAAAAGGAGCTTGTTCAGGTATGTCATATTGAAAAATAAATTATTTCCAAAATTGTACTGATGCATTCGATTATTCTAGGGTTTCATCACAGAAACTTGGAACCGCATATGTCGACTCAATAATACTGATGATAATGCTGCCTCTTCAACTACTACGTCTTCATCATCTGATGCCATGGATGCAAGCGATGGCTACATCACCGAGTTTTTAGGGGGTTCAATTGCTGCTAAAATAGACACAAATCAATCAGCATTCAAACTTCAGCTCAAAGCGCTGGATATTGAGGCTCGCCAGAAGCATAATTTCGATGTTCGATGGATCAAAAGAAAGAGTTCGCATCCTGAACTTTACGCAGTGTTCAAGGTTGTATTTGCTACTCCTTCTAGTCAGGTATCAGTGGAAAGGGCATTTAGCGCACTCGCACTGGTGCTCTCTAACCAGAGAACATGCTTGAAAGAGGAGACTCTGGCCAATAGTATGATCATCAAACTGAATAAATACGTCTTCGATCAGATACTGCCAACACTATATAAGTGGAAGGATGTCACCACCTCGGTGGCAACTGAGCCATTGTAGATTCGAATGCTTTGATTTTTCCTACGTAAAATGAAAATAAAATAAATTTATATTTTTTTAGTCATTTCTCAAATATTTCTATTTCAACTGTAGCTCAATCCACTTTTTGTTTAGTTACGCAATCTTGCACCAATCAAATTTGAATTCAAATCCAGAGGTACCGTTCCTAATACATAATGTAAAAAATATTCCCCACGGATGATGTTCGCTTCATGTTGGGAAATGTTCTCACGAAATCTTCCATCTGAACAATCGTCTTGTCGATGAACCTATCAAACGGGAAACCCATATGTCTGCAGACGTGAGCCGACGATTCACTGCCGCTCTCCCATTGGTAACATGCACCGAAACGTCTCCAATTCCTACACCAGGGAATCCCATTTCTTGCTTAGTATAGAGTGTAAGCCCTTTTTTGTATTGCTCGAATAGATCATCGATAAACTGATGCAGTCGATAGAAAATGGGATCACACATCGCTGTCGATAATTCACCGATCACCCCAGGTCCTTCCAGGTACAAAATGTCTGGAACATGAGCGAATCCTAACAAATTATGCAATATCGAATGGATGTTTTCATAGTATAGTATATTCACAGATAGAATAGAGTACAATAGAATTTGCATTAGATATCCGGGGATGTCTATACCGTTACTATCTTCGAGAGGGAGGCGCTCACCATCCGGCTGAAATGAGAAATACTGAAACATATATCCAAATTAACGATTAACGTTTAATACCTCAACTACTGTTCGTGATTGGACTGCATCCATAAATCGAGCAACTCAATTTTCAATTTCCAAAATTGTTCCAACTGCATCAGCTGGTCTATTTACGGTCAGTAATCAATTTTTTATAGAACATTTTTTATCAAAAATATCGAAATGTTTACGCTTAGCGATGTATTTCTATTCCTCGATGCATAGGTTTTGTTTGTAGCACTGTTCAAAATTTCAGGGAAGTAGGGCTCCGGAACAGGTGAAGATTCACCCCGATATATTCCAGGAAGTAAGCCATTCGTTGTTCTACATCCGCCTGTGAAGCCGTATAATTCAACGGAATATCAATGGTCATTCGTTGTGACTGCTCCACCACAAATCCTTCCTCTCGCACTCTGGGAAACAAAGCGGTTCCCGCGGACGGGCCATCAAACACAGGAATCCAGTTCTCCAATCGGACGTTATGAATGAATGTAGATGTTTCTTTGCAAATCAATCGCATAGATAGAAAGACAAAACTGAATGTTAACTGCAGCGAAGCATCGCTTTTATAGTTTACAATTTGCATCCCTGGTTAGGTGAATAAACTTCTATAACAGTATGACAGTGTCCGAGAACGATGTTGATATTTAATGAACTGGTGCATTAATATCAATGAATGGCAAAACTTGGGATATTTCTTTTTGTTTACACTCCGTGAACGCAGAGCAGAACAAAAGAGGGTATGAACGAAAGTGAATGAATCAACTGTCAGTGGCTTGCTGTTATTGTGAGGCTTGGCGTTGGTTCATTTTCGATATCTCGAATACAATGGTATAATGATCGAAGGTGGTCTGAAATTCAGCTGAAAAAATAGATGTGAAACTGATATTTCCAAGCACTGATCTGTACACGGCCCCTGAATGTTAAAAAGCGTAGAGTTACCGTTAATAGCTCACATTATTGTAGAATACAGTTTTTTTTTATTTCCAAGAATTGATGTTATCGATGGTTATGCCATTCTCTATCATCAAAATGATGCTACATATCACAATGCCACTATGGAATTTCAAGCGGACAAAAATAGAAAAAGTGATTGTCACCGATCTGTTTGTCTATATTTTCTATAGTAAGTATACTTTTTAACTAAGAAAAGTTCATAATTTCAGCACTGTAGCAGGTACTATACCTGAGATATCGAGAAATGAAGAAGAAAAATTGCAAAAAAATGCTTTTTTATCGAAAAAAAACAATTCTGAAAAAAATATCACAATAACAGAATATCTTATATGTGTATTCTTACAAACGTTTTTTAATAGGCTATCCGAAAAGCTTGTGGCTAAGGGGCTTTATAGATGAACATATGCGGACAAACGTAAGAAAATCGATGCTGTAATACAAAAGTTATGAATTATTGAAAAGTCTTTTTTTTAATGAGGAAAAATTGATTTTTTAGGCAACCCTAAAATGGAAATGATCACCCTAATGATAAAAAAATACCGGTCTAATGTTTTGCGATAAGGAAGATGGTTATAGCAAAATATAGTTGAGAATTCGGCTCTAATAACTTATGTATCTGAGCATGTAAAAATAAACGAATTATAAAAAAAAATCATGACGTTCGATAGTTGTGACGGAGTGGAAATGTGTTTTAATTCAGACTTTCTACTATAGAAATAATTCGATTTAGCTGAGCGCCAATACTATTCGGCCACAGGAGGACTTCAAGTGGTTGTTCTAGCTGAATTAAAAATAGTCGATCCTGTGTTTTTAACAATTAACATTTTTTTCTTTCGGCTTCCATCTGTCACGACTATTTTAAAACAAAGTAAAGAAAAATTGTGAGTATTGTAAATTGTAAATAACGACAATCATACCGAGCTACACATTTTTCTTTACTATAAACACTAAAAATTAGTCACCTGTGCGACTAGGATTATTATCAAGACCCACTGTGCAACAGTAGTTCCCCGATATGACGATACGATATGAATGAAACACCGCTCTTACTCATATCGATCACGTAACGACCACACGCGTCATCCATTCATGTCTTTCGCGCCACTAGACGTAGTTTTTTTCGCGAATAACCGCTAGTGTCAGGTTCATAGTGTCATTCAAGTAAACAAAAAACACTTTTTAGCATCCACACACACACACACAGCTCGACAACGAACGGCCGAGATCGATCGAACCAAAGAATGAGTCATAAAGCCATCCCTCATGCAATCCATTGCGAATGGATTCGCGCTGAAACTAGACATATGCTACGTATCATGCGGTTTGTTTGGCACACTTTTCGCAAACTTTCTGAAACTGCCGGATATGTTATTTGCGTGCGTACCACTTGGTTTACATTTGCCAGCCGCAGCTCTGGCTGACTGTAAACAAAAACACACCACTCACACGAGCGTACTTTTCGCCATTAATTCTAGCAATGTTGGTCTACAGCAAGGTGATCTAGAAGGTGCCGAACAGCTGATCGGTGATCACCTGATGGATATATTAGAACACAGTACAGAAGCGTGGTGCTAATTGCAATGATTGAGTGATTGAAATCAATCTCACATTCGCTGGAGACAATTTTTTTTCTTGGCTTTGTGCAATCTAACCCATAGTTTATGGGCCAACAATCCCTATGTGGAATATGCGCCAAAGCAATAACGCACGCTTTATTTACAATTTGAAACATTGACGAAACTTTCCTTCGAATAACCCGTATCATACCATGCGAACTCTGAAGCCTGAGTGTCAGTTTCACTTCAACATCTCTTCATTTATCAGATGTGCAACTTGAAATTGTACAGTTCTCCGATGTGGCAGCACATGATTTTCAGGAGGACCTCAACTTTTTTTTTTCGATGTAATCCCCGTTCGATTTTAAACATTCCATCCATCCCTTAGTCAAATTGTGGATTCCTTTTCATTTTTTTGTTTCGACGAAAACCATTCATTACTCTAATTTTCTACATCTTTTCATTCGGCGAAGCTGCTCTCTGCAAAAATGTGACAATTACACAATTGCACGAATTACACGTACCCAAAATCGCACCTCAATATCAGGAGAGGAGTTTTACACGGCGACGAGAAGAGGTGGAAACACCTTCAACACCTTGAATCTACTAAAGTTCCTTAAAAATACCTGGTTCGGCGAGCTAGCTGCACCTGTGGCTAGAAAAAAAAACATCAACCGGGACATATACGTTAAGGAATGCTGGAGAAACGTCAAACCCGAAAGCGAGCAAATGTTATGCCGAGAATAACGTAACAGTACTCCATTCTATATATTAGATCATCGTCTAACGGAACCTGAAGAAGTGTTCTATACGAGGTATGGCTATTAAATAACGATACTGCGCGTCTTGATGGCGCCCTAGAGGGGTGGGGGGAAAAACGAATAGTGCGTTCGGTAGCTTGAAGTATCTGCTATAAACGTACGAAAACACGTTTTTGTCACTATAGTAGTTTGCAAGTAGCAGTGGTTTGAATGGAACGTCGTTTGTAGTGCGCGTCGGAAATCATGTGTGACGAAAAACACAAACAACAACTAACCTGCCCATAACGCGCTATCGGTGATGCAATTTTTAGCCAATAAGGGCTTTCCAGTGCTCGAGCATGTCCCGTACTCGCCAGATCTAGCCCCATGCGACTTTTTTCTATTTCCCAAGATCGAATCCGTGTTGAAAGGTACCCGATTTCAGTCCATAGAAGAGGCGAAGGAAAAAGCGACGCGGCTTTTGAACGCCATCACAAAAGAAGAGTTTCAGCACTGCTTCGAACAATGGAAAAAAATATATGTAAAGGTGTGTTAGGGGAGTATATTGAAGGGGAGCTTATAGTTGTACCGTAATTATTAAAATTTAACCCTTTTTCGAAACCAATTTCGTTGGGCCTTATTCCCGAATACACTACACGTGAAAACAATGTGTAGTGAGTACAACCTTATTCCGGAATACACGCCACTGTAAACATTTGGTAGAATTCATTATCAATACACCGAGTTCATCCACCGATGTTATTCTGATTTACACTTCACGCTCTCTTTTATGTAAACAGTCATACACTCTCCCGAATATGACGGTATATATGACGAGCTTTCTGGTAAATATTACCAATATTTAATAAATGTTTGCAATACGAATTCTTCGTACATATTACACGATATGATGTCAAATCGGCCAGTATAACCCAGTATAAGTAGTCGGTTCAACGTTCGTTTAACATATACAACAAGTTATATTAACCCTACCTTTATGCATATATTGTTATGAATTTATTGAGCTTTTGTATGCATCTTTATTCATTTATTGAACTATCTGAACTATTTAAAATATTTATTGAACTATCTAAATTATTTATTGAACTATCTAAACTATCGACATCTGATCCTGCTTCGATTGGGTCTGATCCATGGCTACAAATTAGGAAAAAATACACAATTATTACTATGAATAGCTACGACAGACTACTCAATTCTCACCATTTCCCTCTACCAGGACCAGCTTGTAATTACTTCTCAGCCAAACACATTCGGGAGATATCATGAAACTGACAAAACCCAGATGGCATTAAGTGAAGCTAGCTTTATGCCCCGTTGCAACATTGACTTGACGCGCAGGATACAGAACCTGCGTCGTGACGAATCCGGAAAACATCTAATTGATTGAACCACCGATCACAATCGTTTGCAAAACGTTTATGAAGTTGTCCTTGACCGAATCCAACAGGTAGAACTAGGACTCGACAGGGCTCGTTTTTGTGTATCGAAGTACCCAGATTCCTTACTATTGAAGTAATGTCTTCGCATTCTCCCGCAGCAGACGAGCACAAATCATTGCTATCCAGTATGTATAAATATCAATTAAAGAACATAAATTGAATTGATTTTCACGAATATTACTTACCTATCCCGAATCTGAGTTAATACGACCTTCTTCTGTGATGAAATCAATATCGGAAAGTAGTGCCTTGCAACTCAATTAACAACTCGGTAATTAGGCTAATAAATTTATTTTCTTCGCGGTTGCCAGTAATGACAATCGTAAAAGTTTCTAACACCGCGAAGTAAAATGAATCAATCGTTGGTAGGGATGTGTATTGCATCTGACATTCATTTTACAAACGATTGGTAATATTTACAGAAAATATGTACATTCTACTGTTTGAATTACAAAAGATTTGGAAGCTTTTTTTTAGTAATCCATTTTCTGGGTGTATCGACACAACTCGAGGATAAACAAAACAAAATACAACTGACGTTTCTATTATGGTGGGTATAGAGTGATATATTCATGTGAAAAAATAGGATGAGATTTATAGAAATCGCATCAACCGTTTACATTAACGCGAACTTATATACTGAATATATTCATATTTTCGGTGAATTTATTCACCTGAAGTAGAACTGCATCCAACTTTAGTGATTTCTCACCAAAGAGAAATTCACCAGCGTTTACATATGCCTGAATTTATTCTATTCATAGTGGTTATATATACCTCGAAGAAGTGTATCATATATATTTTCACCCGTTTACATCTATTTTCGTGTGAATAAATCCATCTATAGCTATAGATCTCTCAAATGTAAACGCGCCATTAGAAACGACATCGGAAATGAACACAGGGTCATTTTGGTATCCACTCCACATTCTACACGAAGTTCATTTTTTCACTTCACGATCGGTGGAAACGCAAAAAAGTGAAGTGAGATGTAAGCGTAGTGGAAACGTAAGTGTATAGCCATATCTCGAAGTCAACTAGGCGTTTGTACAAAACACAAATCGGAAGGCACGGCTGTTCGGGTTTGGCAAAGCGGAAAGCTGGTGGAAAAATCTTGAACAAAAGTTGCTTCTGATAATAAGACTACGAAGTTTATTCATCTCTAGCCTTTATGAAGGTCAACTAGAAGATCAATCAATTAATTGTTCTGGGATCGAACTCACAATTGTTCGCCTAGTAAGCGAACCCGTAACCTTTTGGCTACAAAGCTAACGTTATTCTCGGCATACCATCCCATCGTCTTTTTGTCAGCAGAAGCAGAAGCAGCAGAAGTTTCTCCAGTAATTCGTTGACATATAACGTATGCATTAAAGAATGAACTAAATTCGGATGGCAATGAAAAAAAAACGCTACAAAAGATAATTCATTAGAACAAATCTCGTCTCGTCGTCGTCGCGTCTCGTGAGTAGTAACAAATTTTCCTTAAATACTTCGTTTATTAGGCCTTCTACAAAAATGCTTTGATGACCTGTCGGGCGGCCTTACGGCAAATTATCGGAACCTTAGTCATGGTCAATGAAAAGATAAATATCGGCATGACCTTCAGATCTTTCATGGCCTTGGCGATCAGCCGCTTCTCCGTTTTGGTCACGAAATTATTGGAGTAGATTTTTCGTTTGAAGTTTGCCCAAAAATGTTCTTTCGGTTGTAGCTGGGGGACGTTGGTGGTCTTCGGTACGTTTAACTTCAGCCGATCCATCTGCTCCAGTGATCTCTTGGCATTTTGCAGCAACCACATCCTCCTTCGGGTGATGCGTCATGATTAAGGCGGAAACTTCCGGCAGATGCATTCACCGCCAGCCCCGAAGGAAAGAACAGTAGCTCGGACATTCCCTTCTCGCTGATCATGAGACACAGAAAGCCTTTTTCGGAAACTTGTAGTAGATATACTTGACGGCCGACTCAACCGACCTCGACTGACGCTTCCGCAAAAAAATGTACGTTTTGACCGGGTACTTCTTGAACGTTTGATTGTTCCGACCTCCTGATCAAAGGCAACGGTGAAGCCACCCTGCTCTCGGTCTCTTCAGCTTCTGGTGCACTTTACGATCGCGCATCACCGTCGGGCGGCAGCAACCAGGCTTCCGATCGACGCTTCCGCCTTTCTTCAGAGAGTAAAGAATGTTGTAAATGTCGGATCGACTACATCCGGCGGATACTGTGAAAGTGCACTCACAATGTTAATCTTCTTTGTTTCTGGATAGAGCTGACAATACGAACAAAGCAACGAGCTTAGTTACTTCACCTTTTTCGCCATGGCTGCTGTAAATCACATGATAACGGAGTCATTTTTTTCTGTACCCAACAAGACTGCTACGATTGGCGATGCTCTGGTGGATTCAGTACCTATGCATCGAAATGAGCGCATGGAAAATCACTAAAATCAGTCCATGTTTTTACATAAGGTACACAGGGGTAAGTTGAAATTCGGGGTAAGTTAAAAGGGAAATTATAATTTTTACTAGGAATGATGGATTGATGCGATAAAAATATTTATAGTAAACATTATCATTCAACCCACGTTATGATAGCTGTTACCAGAATATTGTAATGCTTTAGCGCAATCCGTGCCTTTGTTTACTTTTCCTTGTTCCGTGACATTTTTGCGCGCTGACTCAATCGGTCCGAAAACACTGATGTTTTCAAAAATATCGCCAAAATTGCACGTCAGCTAATCAAATAGCGATAATCAAGTGTAGTGGTTTTGAAAACTAAACTGAAAAATGTTTTTCCGTATAGCTCTGAGCATTTAAACTCACCCCATGTTTTTTTCAACCATGGGATAAGTTGAAACCAGTGAAAATCGACTATTTTTGAAACATTGCTGCAGATCTCGGACGTTATTTGTCGGTGATTGCTGTATGAATGAATGATGATAAATTTAAAAAATAAGAATAATTCATATTTCGTTCCTCAGTATGTTCTACATAATTTATGAATACACAGTCCTGTTACAAGTGAAATTTGTAAATTTCGTCGTTCAAATATTACGTAAGGCTTTTTTTCCTATTTTAGACTCCCTATTCTCTACATAACATGTAACAAATGGGTATTTGCACAAGAATGTTTAGATTTAGTTGGATTTATTTCTAAATAAGTTTCCGCAAGCGGTCCCCTCCTCCATTTTGAGTGCGTTACGTAAAATATGAATATTTGAATGATCCCATAAACCTCATTAGTGGCCGTTTTGAGCGGCTCTACTCTGACATGAGAGTGCCTAAAATAGTATTCTTGATGTTATTGTTCCGTATATTAATTCCTAGTATGTAGTGTCCATTTTGTGTGTATTAGACTGCTCCCTTTCACATCTCGCGTGTACCAAAACCCAAATGTTTATATGCTGACAAGCTGATCCGGCAAACTTCATCCCGCCCAAAATTTGTGTTTTGTTATCAATACCTTCAAACATTCACGTTTTCTTACTATGAGCAAGTTCATGGGTCCAATCGCAGAACTGTTCATTGATTGATTTTCTAGTCGACCCAGTTGAATTTACCTTTTACTATAAAATTCCTAGTATTTCTAACAAAACTCATCATTATAATATCAGATTATTTTCAGACACAATCGTTCAACATTTTTCAACCACTTGCAAATAACATGTTTCTCTGTTAGATTGAATAAATGTTTTATACAGAAAATACGATAGAATAAAGACAGCCCTAAATCGGACAATTCCTTCCTCGTGTTCTGTTCTTATCAACACATCCGGCGATCCTTTTTTTTTTGGTATAGATAGAAGAAGATATGAGAGTGGGAATTTAATTTTCCGAATTTTCTCTTTTTCAAAAAGTTTTTCAAAGTTTTTCGGAAATTTTCAATTGTCATGTTTGGTTGGTATATTTTTGGTTGAAATATGTGTAATATTTTTATGGGACCACCCCTTCATTCCAGAGGAGGAAGGGGTGTCATACCATTATGGAAAATTTTCTCATACCTAAAAACCTCGAGTTATGCAGAAGTTTGTGTTTCGTTTGCCTGGCAGCTTCCTTTAGAGAAGGGGGAGGATTGTATTCACCATAGAAACGTTTGGTGCCCCGTAAAACCTTCACATGCCAAATTTGGCTCCATTTGCTTGATTAGTTTTCGAGTAATGCAGAAATTTGTGTTTCATTTGTATGGCAGCCTCCCCTTAGAGAGGGGGGGTGGAGAGTCTAACCACCATAGAAACATTTATTGCACCCTGAAACCTCCACACGCCTAATTTGGTTTCATTTGCTTGAATAATTCTCAAGTAATGCAGAAATTTGTGTTTCATTTGTATGGCAGCCTCCCCTTAAAGAGAGGGGTGGAGAGTCTAACCACCATAGAAACATTTATTACACCCTAAAACCTCCATATGCCTAATTTGGTTTCATTTGCTTGACTAATTCTCGGGTAATGCAGAATTTTTTATTTCATTTGTATGACAGATCCCTCCCCTTAAAGAGGGGGGTGGAGAGTCTAACCATCATAGAAACATTTATTACACCCTAAAATCTCAATATGCCTAATTTGGTTTCATTTGCTTGAATAATTCCCGAGCAATGAATAAATTTGTGTTTAATTTGTATGGCAGCCCCCCCTTAGAGAGGGGGGAGGGGTCTCAAACTATCACGAAAACCTTCCCCGGTCTCAAAAACCCCTACATACCAATTTTTATGTTGATCGGTTCAGTAGTTTCTGAGTCCATAAGAATCAGACAGACAGACAGAAATCCGTTATATACGTATAGATTCCTTCAATTTAGTGGTTCATAAATCGGTTGTAGATAGTTCGAGAAGCAAAACCGCACATTAAACTCATGATAGCTCCGCGTTTCAACTTACCTCGCTCTACGGTCAAGTTGAAAAAATGCATATCAAAAATAAACATTTTCAAAATTGATGTTTTGCGAAACATCCAGTGTGAATCCCTATTTTTAATCGAAAGTCATTTGTTATACCTTGTATATGCTGCAAACAGATTTCAATTGAGTGATTTAGTGATTTTTTTAGATAACTTTCAAGTTGATTTCCGAGAAAATCGTTTCAGCTTGCCCCGGTGCACCTTATTATACATTATGTTCTGTTTGATGGTCCCTGTGACGACGAGAATATCGCTTTTCCAGCCGCAGGTGCATGCCAAACCAGGAATTCTTCGAGAAATAGTTTCATGGTCAAGAAAAAGTCTACTACCTTTCCTTTCCCGCCACTATCTATAACTAATGTCCCGAAAGTTTCTCGAAGGCTGCTTCAGTATAGGTTTTGTTGCCCATCATCACGCAATCGAACTTCGTCGGAGTACAGCTTCCGGGATCGAGCTTTGGCCGTCTTATTTCGTTTAGCGTCGCGATTCGGAGCCACTATCTTCCTATTAGCCGACAATATAGCTCTTTATTAGCTCGAAGCACGGTTGTAAACATGATTGCATCTCCGACGGAGAGGTTGGAGTTCCGCTTGCAAACGTTTGTCTCTCTTTCTGTCGTCTCTGCGACCTGCGTCTTTCGATTTCCTCCCAATCCAGGCTTCCTGGCTGTCGAAAAACGTTCCCCAATCACTTGATTCATGTTCATTACAGTTGATTTGGCCATAGTTAACAATTTTCCAACATGTGCGAGAAGCATGCGAGAGGTGTTGCCCGAGCCCAATTTTCAAATGTTGCTCTTCCTGCTTGAACGCCGTTTTGAGAACTGGAGAGCTTGAACTAAAAAGTTCAAAGTCTCTTTAAAACAAAGAAGTGAAGAACTGAAGAAAAACATTTCAAAAAATTTAAAAAATCATAACTTTTGAACTACTGGACTAGTGGATTCAGATGATCGATATATTAAATTAAAGCCAATTAGTCATCATTGAAAAAAATTACACTTGCAAAAAAAGGGTTTTGCTTCTGTAAATATCAATTGTATATCGACTACGATGCACTTGGTTATTACCTCCTCACTCTTGACTGGACATACCTGAATGCCTTTCAAAATGTTAATGAAATGGCCTCCGATTTCTGTTTCACCATTCAACGTTGGTTGCGGGAGAATGTACCCCACAGAAGAGGTCCAGTTTCGCCTTCTTGGAGTACGGCTTTACTTCGACAGCTGAAACGCGAAAAAAACGCCTGTCAGCGAAAACATCGTGTTCTACAAACCAATCTGCGACAAAATCCGAGAAACCTTTGGAAATTCGTCAACAGTAAGAGGAAAAACTCAACCCTCCCAAGCAACGTGCTCTATGACGACGTCGAAGCGAATACTCATACTGAATGCTGTGAGCTTTTCGCCAAGTTCTTTACATCCGTGTTTGACCATATACCAGCCAGTGAAGCTCAAGTTAAGTTTTCCTCCTTAGGTGTTCTTTCGGACGTCATAAGTTTGACGACGTTCGTGGTCACTCCTGCCATGGTGATATCCGCTGCAAAAAAATTAAAAAGTTCGCTTTCGCCGGGTCCTGACGGCATACCATCGGTATTGTTCTGCCGCTGCGCTGCTGATCTAGCCGAGCCACTTTCTGTCATCTTTACCCGATCACTCAATGATGGAGTATTTCCTGAAAGTTGGAAGGAGTCTTTCATGTTTCCTGTCTTCAAAAATGGTGATAAGCGAAACGTCAGGAACTATCGAGGAATAACAAGTTTGTCGGCTGTGTCCAAGCTATTTGAGATCATCGTCAGTGAAGTTATTCTTACTCAATCCAAGAGTTACATCTCTACCGATCAGCACGGCTCGGCAAGTCGGTCACCACGAATCTGTTGAACTTCACCAACACCTGCATTACTGCTATGGAGAGAAAGGCTCAAGTCGATGTCATCTATACCGATCTGAAGGCGGCTTTCGATAGGATCGACCACAACATACTTTTGGCTAAACTGTCACGTCTCGGATCATCTGCAAAACTCGTGTCGTGGATGAGATCATACCTGACGGAAAGAAAACTGCGCGTCAAAATTCATGACTGCGTTTCCTCGTGCTTCTGCAATTCTTCTGGAGTCCCTCGAGGAAGCAATTTAGGCCCTTTGTTGTTCATATTATTTATCAATGACATTGCTGCGAAATTAGGGTTGAACTGCGAATTAATTTATGCCGATGATTTGAAAATATTCTGCATGATCCGTTCAGCTGAAGACTGCCAACGATTGCAACATTTGCTGAATGTGTTTGTTGACTGGTGCCATCTAAACAAACTGATTATCAGCGTACCGAAGTGCTCCGTGGTGACGTTCCATCGTTCCAAAAGTCCGTTACAGTTTGATTACTGCATCGACGGTGCTTTGCTTGAAAGAGTTGAAAAGGTTACTGACCTTGGAGTAGTGTTGGATCAGAAATTGAACTTTAACGCTCATTACACCTCAATCATCGCTAAGGCAAACCGACAGCTCGGATTTATTTCGAAGATTGCGAAAGATTTCACTGACCCATACTGCTTGAAGTCCTTATATTGCGCTTTAGTACGACCAATTCTCCAAATGTGATTTTCTGGAATTTGAGGATTGAGCGTGTAAAGGGTGTGTCACATCAAATTGCATCACGGAAAAAACGCTGTAGAAATTCGCCCAGTAGACCGATCCTTTTGAAAATTTTAGACAGTAAAATAAAAACTTTCAAACAACTTTTGGCATTTTATTTTTATTCACACTTCGAGCCCAAGCCCGTATGCTCGCACCTTCCTCTTTACCCCGTCCATAAGGTTCTGTACAACGTCAGCTTGTAGTTTTTTTTGAACAGAAATCCATTTTCTCTTGAAGTCCGCCTCCGATTTGACAACTTTTGGATTCTTCCGGAGGGCTTGCTTCATAATCGCCCAATATTTCTCTATTGGGCGAAGCTCCGGCGCGTTGGGCGGGTTCATTTCCTTTGGCACGAAGGTGACCCCGTTGGCTTCGTGCCACTCCAACACGTCCTTTGAATAGTGGCACGAAGCGAGATCCGGCCAGAAGATGGTCGGGCCCTCGTGCTGCTTCAATAGTGGTAGTAAGCGCTTCTGTAGGCACTCCTTAAGGTAAACCTGCCCGTTTACCGTGCCGGTCATCACGAAGGGGGCGCTCCGCTTTCCGCAAGAGCAGATCGCTTGCCACACCATGTACTTTTTGGCAAACTTGGATAGTTTCTGCTTGCGAATCTCCTCCGGAACGCTGAATTTGTCCTCTGCGGAGAAGAACAACAGGCCCAGCAGCTGACGAAAGTCCGCTTTGACGTAGGTTCCGTCGTCCATTACCAGGCAATGCGGCTTCGTCAGCATTTCGGTGTACAGCTTCCGGGCTCGCGTCTTCCCCACCATGTTTTGGCTTTCGTCGCGGTTAGGAGCCTTTTGAACCTTGTATGTACGCAGGGAGGCTTGGTCCGCTGGACGAATGAACTTGACAAATTCAGCTTATTGGCGACATCCCGGACCGAACTTCTCGGATCACGTCTAAACTGCTTAACTACGCGCTTGTGATCTTTTTCACTGACGGAGCATCCATTTTTGCCGTTCTTCACCTTCCGGCGATGGTTAGGTTCTCGAAGTATCGTTTTAGTACTCTGCTGACCGTGGATTGGACGATTCCCAGCATCTTACCGATGTCCCGATGTGACAACTCCGGATTCTCGAAATGAGTGCACAGGATTAATTCACGACGCTCTTTTTCGTTCGACGACATTTTTCCAAATTCACGAAAAATTGACAGTGAAGCATGACCAACGTGATCTATACACTCTTATCTGATTATAAGCGAAAGCTGAAGATATAATTCCTAAAAATTAAATTTCTACAGCTAAAATTAAATTTCTTTTTTCCGTGATGCAATTTGATGTGACACACCCTTTATAGTCCTTGACAGTGTTTTGTTTGGTTAAGTCGTTCGTGAGTTATAGTGTCGCAAATATGGAGCAAAATAAAGAGAAAATCCGACATATTTTACAGTACTACTATGACAAAGGCAAAAATGCATCTCAAGCTGCCAATAAAATTTGTGCAGTTTATGGACCCGATACAGTTTCCATTTCCACCGCACAACGATGGTTTCAACGTTTTCGTTCTGGTGTAGAGGTCGTCGAAGATGCGCCACGCTCCGGAAGGCCTGTCGTCGAAAATTGCGACAAAATCGCTGAATTAGCCGAGAAAGACCGGCATAGTAGCAGCCATAGCATCGGCCAAGAGCTGGGGATAAGTCATCAAACCGTTATTAACCATTTGAAGAAGCTTGGATTCACAAAGAAGCTCGATGTATGGGTGCCACACACGTTGACGCAAAAAAAACATCTTTGGCCGTATCGACGCATGTGAATCGCTGCTGAATCGCAACAAAATCGACCCGTTTTTGAAGCGGATGGTGACTGGCGATGAAAAGTGGGTCACTTACGACAACGTGAAGCGCAAACGGTCGTGGTCGAAGCCCGCTGAAGCGGCTCAGACGGTGGAAAAGCCCTCATTAACGACCAGGAAGGTTCTGCTGTGTGTTTGGTGGGATTGTCAAGGAATAATCTATTATGAGCTGCTTCCCTATGGCCAAACGCTCAATTCGGACCTGTACTGCCAACAACTGGACCGCTTGAAGGTAGCACTCATGAAGAAGAGGCCATCTTTGATAAACAGAGGCCGCATTGTCTTCCATCAGGACAACGCCAGGCCACACACTTCTTTGGTGACGCACCAGAAGCTCCGGGAGCTCGGATGGGAGGTTCTTCTGCATCCGCCGTATAGTCCGGACCTTGCACCAAGTGACTACCACCTGTTTTTGTCCATGGCGAACAAGCTAGGTAGTCAGAAGTTAGCCACAAAAGAGGCCTGTGAAAATTGGCTATCCGAGTTTTTTTGCCAATGAGGAAGCGAGCTTCTATAACAGGGGTATTATGAAGTTGGCATCTCGTTGGGAACAAGTCATCGAACAAAACGGCGCATATTTGACTTGAAACAGATGATTGTAACTAATTTTATGAACAAATGAAATATCAAAAAAAATACGGCAGGACTTTTTTGACAGCCTTATATATAGTAATATAATACAATTATTTATACAATCGACGAACTAGTTAATCTTTTTTTAAAGTGGCTGGATGTCTCGCCGAAATCAAATAGATCCTTCACCAATGTGAAAGTTCGAATCATCGACGACAGCGGTTCGTTGTATCCGAATAAAGTACGATGAAATCTGTTCTGTAGCAAAGATCGCTGTCGGAGGGGTCGTTGAGCAGCACGAAGGTCCAGTAATGAAAGTAGCCGAGGAGAATCAACTTCCCCATTGAACAGCTTTGATACGAAAATTGGCTGTTGTATTCTGCGTCTTCTCTCAAGAGTGTCCAGGTTTAAAAGTCTGGATAAGCAGGAAGATTCAATGGATCGCGCCAAGGTAGATGACGCAAGGCCAACCGGTTGAATCTTCGCTGTAAATATCATGTACCCACATTCATTTATAGCGACTGTAACATGGTTTAATTACCAATACTAATTTTTCACAATTCTTCTTCAATTAACTTAGTTCGTGCTATCTCCAATTCAGCGGGTACCCACCATGTCCTGTTCCACTAGGCCCAACCGCCATGCTCGCTACGCTCCTCGTCGTCTCATACCAGCCGGATTCCCGATGAACACCATTTTTACAGGATAGTTATCCCACATTCTTGCAACATGTCCTTCCCAACGTATCCTTCCAGCTTTGATCACTTTCTGGATACTGGGTTCGCCGGTTAGTATTGTCCACGTTTCGTGCCCGTAGAGGAGAACCGGTCTTGTCAACGTTTTGTACAGGGAACATTTCGCACGATTACTAAGTCTGTTTGATCCTAAGTGTTTGTAGAGAATGCGTCTCCGGATCCCGCGGCTGGTATTATTTCCAGATGTAACCATTAAACCAAGGTAGACAAGCTTGCGTGATACGCTCTATAATAGATCCATTCAATTCATCTGCTACGCTGATGACGTAGCCATTGTCGGAAGAACATTTGAGACGGCAGCTGAACATTACTAGGACCCGACTAGGTAGTAGTGTAGTGAACGACGGCGATGAGTTCGAGGTGCTGGACCAATTTGTCTACCTTGGTTCAATGGTAACGACTGACAATGATACCAGTTGCGAGATCCGGAAACACAGTATCAATGGAAGTCGTACCTACTATGGTCTCCACAAACACTTAAGCTAAAATAAATAAATAAATAAAATTGTGATTTTCGGTCGCTGCCACCTGTACATAAAGTGGTTTGAAAAATCGAAGAGAGTCGCGTCAAAATCGGTTGTTTTCGTCTGATTTGGAGTTGAAGAATTTGGAGAATTGCTCTAATTGAGAAAAAAATATTGAATAGCGTTGGGTCAGAATCAGTTATTTTTGACGAATTCGGCGTGGAATTGTCAACATCAATCTCATCACCTAACCGATCTACACATATGAGAAATCAAAATTGCATCTTGCACAATCCAGAGCCTAAATTGTTTACCCAGACTGTATGTGCGTCATCCGTCCGGACACGAATTATTTTCTCCGCGTTTTGGTCGTTGTATTTACACGCCACCTCCGGACAGCATCCGAAAGTAGACGTGGGAGTGCACATTGGAGATGCAATACTGGGGCGCATACTTTGAATGTTTGGCAATGTGCACTTCTGCTCCTGTGAGCGCTAAATTCCTCCCATGGATGGCGGTTACGTGTGCAGAATATTTTTACTCTGTCCATCCGAAGCAAAGCAAAGCAACACGATGAGAAGATGACCTAAATATGGGTCATCCCAGGCCCGTGCAAACAAGATATCTCGGCTTGGCAGGCGCGTTTGCAAACAGCAAACAAGGACCACCGATGCACCGATGCACCTTTTTTTCCTGTCTGCGCGCATGCTGCACCGGATCGGATAGCATTTCCTTGTTTACGAATTCTTCTGGCTTCAGAATCTTTCTTGGCACGTGAAAGGAATGACACTGGCGTACGAAAGAAACTTGAGACTATTGTGTCAATTAATAGAGTTCCGAGATAACGATTCGTTGAGGGTACTGTTTTGTTTGTTCACCACAACTAACCACACAGCGGAAGAAAGCGTATCGAGTCATTATTTATCGGATTGCGATAGGGGCGATAGAATCCTATACCGGTTGACCGAGATTCTCTCCCTCCTTACATGGGGTCATTCTACGCGGTGCGTCGCATTCGTTCCAGTGAGCGTTTCGTAAGTAGGTCGACCGTTATACGGAAGGCCGAAGTGTGTGACTCATTTCTTCAGGTTGAACATGTTTTCGATTCATCTCACGTACTTCTGTATTTATCAGAACTTTTTTTTAACGCAATCAAAATGCGTTGTCAACTGAGCTTCGGCCAATAACTGCAAGTACGCAAGAATTGATTTTCGTCATTCATTCCCAGTTGGATAAATTATACACTCCGTGCATTAACCTGTGGAAGCTTTGCATCGGAAACATTTGTTTACTTCACACCACTCGATAACACGTGTCTTCCGATGAATTCTGTCTAGCCAAGTAAACCTCGATGCACGGGGGCATACAATGAAAGAATCTTCGCCCGTTTCGAACTCTTATCGGAGACAGAGCACAAGGGCGCCTAATTAGTCGGCCACAACTAACGGCAGCCGATGTTTACTGTTTGGATTGCACATCGCTATCAGAAATTTAAAACCCAAACAAAGCGCAGACTCCCCATAACCGGTTTTCTGCGTCAGCGAAAAACATTACCTTATCCCATCCAAAGGGCGGCTTAATCTACCCTACGTGTGAGGAAACTTTGTTTCAGTAATTGCAAACATTCGCTTTAATTGTTGATTGTTATGGTTTTGGTTTCCCGTTTACAAACGACGCGTTAAACAAAACAAAAGATATTGTGATTCATCAGCGGAATGGAAAGGGCAAAAACAATCTTATGCATCTCCAAGCTTCCTGTCCAGGGCGATCCGTTTGATGCAGAATTGCCGACTGTTGCAAGGCGAGAGTCACTAAGGAGCGAGAAAATGTTTGCTGTACTTTTTTTTTCCTACTTATGGCAGACTTTCTGAACCATCAGCGGTCGTATTTTTGTTTCCTTTCTCCGCGCCGCATTCGTGAATAGCGCTGTGGTAAATTTGCTAACTTTCTCTTTAATTATTTCCCGATTTCTCCACTGGACGGAACTTGGAACAAGGAAAGAGCTGACGCCAACTGAAAACCGGTATTTCGAAGGTGTGGGTGGCCATTGGCAGATGGTGGCCGTAGTCGATGGATGAAAAGTTGTTCGTGAATTCATTTTCATGGCGAGTCATTTCGCCCAGCAAATGGCTTCGATCCAGGGGAAAGCAACGGGTCGTTTCTTGCCGTTTATCTTCCCCTTGCGGTGATAGTTTCATTCATATTACCAATGCTTTGTCTATGGTTTGAAGAAATATCATCATCTTTTTTTCACTTTTCACAAATGTAATAGATATTTTATTCTCATATACAAATTATCTTTCTAATATCTCATTCTCGAACATACGAGGTCTGTTCAAAAAGTATCGCTACTTTCGAATTTACGCGAGTTACGTATATTTGATTCTAGATTTTTTTGTGACATTATGTTGATACTCATGTCTCTCACTCATGCTGACAAGTACGGCTATTTTGAATGTTCAGGTAATTTTTGACAATTGCTTTTCTTACACGTGTTTTGGTTCATCTTCGATTCGTTTAACGTAACGTTTATCGGAATTCGGAAAAATGTTCTCGAAGGGTCGAAAAGATGTAAACAACGCGAAGCGTGCCGGAAGCCCGAGCACGTCAACAACTGAAATAGAATATAAATAATCCGTGGGTATACAAAAATCATAATACTTTTAGAACAGCTCTTGTAGATAGAGTGGTCCACTCTATCCCATTCAATTAAGCATTTCCATAGCCATAGTCGATTTCAGCACTACGAAAGGAAAGCAATGGGCGAAAAATTCAGCAATGGGCGAAATTGAAGATGAACCAAAACACGTGTAAGAAAAGAAGTTGTCAAAAATTAACGGAACATTCAAAATAGCCGTACTTGTCAGCATAAGCGAGAGACGTGAGTACCAACATAATGCCACAAAAAAAAATCTAGAATCGAATATACGTAACCAACGTCTATACGAAAGTCACGATACTTTTTGAACAGACCTCGTACATCATCATACAATCTTTTTGTTGTGATATAGATCGAATTTGGAAGGAATCATAATACAACAAAGCACACAAGAAGAATGATATGAATTAGAAAACGCTTGGTTCCACAGGATTGGTTAAAAATGTTACAACAAGTGTAACGTTTTCTATCTACCCTGTGAGCAATTCCAAATGAAATCGACAAATGACAAAACATGAGTATTTTTGATTCGAATAAAGTTTGTATTCCGTTTAGGGTTGGAGAAAATATTTTGATCCAAGTGTAACTTTTCAATAAAATGTATCGATCTTAGTAAGAGAAATCTTTGATAATTTATATCTCAAAAACTATGAGTCGTACCGAAATAGATTATTAAAAAGTGCTATAGAGTATTGATGTTTAAACGTAAAAAAATATACACTGAGAACAAAAATTGTACTCTATGTTTTATCTACGAAAAAAACTTTAAATTAAAATATCTTGATATGTATTTTTTTATTTGTTTTCAAATTTTTTCATATAAAATAGAAGTCATGTAAAAAAAACAAAAAATAAATCCAAGAAGGTAAAACTATTTTGGACTAACTTTGTGGAAACTTAGAATTTCTGTATGTTAACAATCTATTTCTGTCACAAATTCCTGATGTGATTTAAAACAAAAAGCTCATTATCAATTTCCTTCTAAATACAGCCATTCTCGAGATATTTAAAAAAAAAATTCCTTATTTATTGTAATTTTTACAGTAAATAGGCCCTCATAATGACGTATTATACCGTCATGTTTATGAAATTTTATGAATTTTCTTATAATTTACAAAAACTTTTCCAAATACATCATTATGGTAAAAAAAATGTTTAGGAGTTACGTTGAAAAACAATTGAACACTATGGGTTAGTACAAAACGTAGTGTAAACGGATTAAAAAATCTTTCTTTTATATTAATACAAACTTTTCACATATTATTAGTGTTGCACAATCAATTTTAAAAGTAGAATTGAAATTCCAACAACACAAAAACACCTCGTTGGTTCAACCGAACGTTATGCCTACATCGTACCTGAGGCCAGGTATCTTTAAGGTACCTCTTTATATGTATATAAAGTTACTCAGATTCAAACATCGTTCATCAGTCGAACAATCTTTCTTATAGAGTGAATAATATTATACCACAATGGACTGCAAGAAAATTTTCACTTGTTGTAGACCGTTTTCGAAAAACGGTAAGAAATGTTCATCTGAAAAACATGTCAGTGATTAAGAAACTTAAGTTAATGCAATATCCTTCAAACCTTCAAAAATTAGCGGATCATGCCGTTTATCTCTGTACAGCTATTCCATGCGAAACCGATATAGTGGTTCTCACATTTTCGTGAAAAGTGGTACTTTTGTCCCTTTTCGCAGAATATTAGATAGGTTTTTTTTTCTTTTTTTTTTCATTAGGGTACCCATTTCCATTTTAGGGTGGTCCGAAAAATCAATTTTTCCACTTATTTCCAAAAATGACAATTTTCAAAAAATCATAACTTTTCAACTACTAAACCGATTCAGATGGTTGACACAGCAAATTAAAGCCAATTTAAAAAAATATCATATTAGCAAAAAGAAATGGATTTTGTTTATGGGTATCAAATGAACGGGTTCGACTAGAAAAACACAGTTATTTATGAAAAATCCAAATGCAAGAATGGTTTCATTCAGCTTGTCCTGTGTATATGCATATTTGAGTGTTTGTAGGGTAGTCTGAAATCTGAAATTTGGAACTTTCTTCGGAGTATTTTGATGATGTACTGTATTCTATTAGTCAACTCATTTCATTTGATACCAATATTGAGGGGATTGCAAAAATTACATAGTCGACCATTTAGTGACGGCGACCTTTTCGAATTTATGTTGTTCATAATGTTCTACTAGTCGAGCACTTTCATTTGATTTTGATTTCAAATGAATAGATGAGGTTTTGAAAGAATATATAAATGGCGCCATTTTGTGTTGGCGCCATCTAGGATTTGCATTTTTCATAAATATCTGTGTTCTACTAGTCAATCCCTTTCATTTCATATACATATTGATGCGGTTCTGAGAAAATATGAAATCCGCCATTTTGTAGCCATCTTGGATTTTCAAGATCATGGAATACGCAATTTGATAATGACACCAGAGATAAAGATGTGTTCCAAATATCAGATCAATCAGTCCGCAGGAAGGGGGTTAAATTTCTATTAATGTAGTACAGCGCTACAGACAAAGTCACAAACTTACAAAGTCACAAACATACAAACGGGTCAAGTTAGATAAAGCCGTTTAATAAATAAGTGTAAATCATAAATATGTTACGTTTACCGAGAAAAAATTAGTTTTTTTATGATTCAATTACCCGGAGGATTCGTTTATCCGGAGTGAGAGAAAAATGAATACTGCGGATAATCGAATCCGACCTGACACTGACTCGTTTTTCAGATGAAAAGTTCTTACCGTTTTTTCGGAAACGCTCCACAACAAGAGAAAATTTTGATGGACTGTGCACAATGATCCAGGAGATGCATTTAAGTGAGAATTAGCATTTAGAGCTCGACAGTTATTCTCTAGACAAAAACTGTCTTCGACAAAGTTGTAAATTGTAAGTTGTAAATTCCGCCATGTTTGTCCCAGAAAGGATGACAAGCAATTGAAAAGAGCGTATTTTTTGGAAAGAATTATCAATAACTTTGAGTGAAGTTGAGATATTGACAAGTTCTGCATCGCAAAATGTTTGAATTATTATGCTCTAAAACTATTTCGAAGACAGTTTGTATGTAAAATCCGAAATATAAAAGTTATAACAAAACCTTTTTTTTTTTCATGGTGACCCTAACGTAATCTTGAAAAAAGCGCCATATCGGTTATTTCATGAGATATAAAAAATCTTTGTTCTACAAAGATGTCTCAAATAACTGAGACTACAACATTGTCGAACTATGTTTACTTCTATCTATAAAAATAAGAAAGTTGGATTTATTTCATTGAAAATTTTGGTCACCCTATTTTCGACAACATGAAAATAAGCGCTCTATCATATGTAACAACTTTGTTGAAGACAGTTTTTGTCTAGAAAAGAACTGTTGAGCTCTAAATGCTAACTTCCACTTAAATGTATCTCCTGGACCATTGTGCATTGTGGTATACTGTTATCTACTCTACTAGCTGACCCGGCAAACTTCGCTGACCCGACAAACTTCCCGGCTTAGCAGTTGTTGAGTAATTTTTAATACTCGACGTAATAAATTTTTTCGCCTGTTTAAGTTTTGCAGCCATCCAATTGGCTGTCACTTCCCGGTCTTCCCATTTTTTCAACTCGCTTTTCAACACACAGTCGGAGAGTCCACAGAATGGTTCTGGACCAGTGAATGGTGAGTTTGAGCCGTTCCTGGCTAGTTCATCTGCTCGCTCGTTGCCCTCTATACCGCAATGGCCAGGAATCCAGTACAGTTGTACCGAACTTTGCCGTAAAAGAGAAATGCATTCCCAGACAATTTTTGAAGAGCACTTGAAGGCATTTAGAGCTTTAAGTGCCGCTTGACTGTCAGAGAATATGCAGATGTTAGCATGTCTATACTTTCTTTTGAGGCAGACATTTAGACATTCTATTATTGCAGCTATTTCTGTCTGAAAAACTGTACGCCAGCTTCCCATAGTCACAGATATTTTTGTTCTGGGACCATACACTCCAGCACCTGTTCTGATTCCCATTTTTGACCCATCAGTGTAGAACATTATTGAACCATTACGAATGTTGGGACCACCTTCATCCCATACTGAACGAGAGTGTTCGATCACTCTGTATGGAATGTCATAATTGGTCATAGGTTCCATCCAATCACTGTTCATCTCTGAGGCTGGTCCAACGGGTAAGAGATCCAGGATGCTCAAGTGACCAGTTTTGTCCCCGTCTAGTATTTTTTTTTCCATCTTTTAAGCTTTAGAGCGCTTTTTGCAGCCTCTAGCTGAACATATTGGTTCAATTCAAAGGTACCTGGTGAAGGATAGCCTCCAATGCCTTTGAGGGTGTACTTCGCATTGCTCCAGTAATTGCAACGCATGCTAGTCGTTGGAGTTTGTTTAGCTGTAGCTACAGTCTCCTTAGTTTTTGGCCACCATACAAGTGAGGCATAGGTTATCCTAGGCCGCACAATTGCAGTGTAAACCCACATAACCATTTTTGGTTTAAGGCCCCATGTTCTTCCTATCATTTTAGAGCATGCCCATAGAGCTGAGTTGGCCTTGCAGATTATTGAATCTAAGTGCGCGTTCCAGTTTAATTTAGCATCTAAGATTACACCTAGATATTTCTCTGAAGTGCTGCTTTTTATTTCCTCTCCCCCAAGATGTAAAGACTGCAGATGCATTTTTTTCTTTTTGGTGAACGGGATAATTGTTGTTTTTGAGGGATTTATGCTCAGACCTTCTGTGATACACCAAGATTGTGTAAGGTTTAAGGCCATCTGCATTCTGCTCGATAACACGTCGTCAAACTTGCCACGAACCATTATGACTAGATCATCGGCAAAGCCCACAACTTCGAATCCTTTTATCTCTAAACCTGTCAGTAGGTCGTCAACTACAAGTGACCAAAGGAGGGGTGATAAAACCCAAATCATCATGAAAACATAATACAATTTTTTGCAAGTGCAATATTTTTTTCATTGGCTTCAATTTGATACGTCGTTCATCTGAATCGGTCCAGATGTTCAAAAGTTATGCATTTTTCAAAAGTGGAAAAAAGGTTTTTTTCGACCATCGGTTAGCTTTAAAAAATCATAACTTTAAGACGAAAAAAACACCTTTCTGATTTTTTGATAAGTTATATAAAAAAACTCAGCTATCAAGAAAAGAAATCTTAGACTCATTTTTTGAATTTTCTACATGACCTCTATTCAAAATGTAAAAAATTAAAAGATTAAAAAATCCATATTTTAGGTATTGAAATTTTTTTCTTGTAAATAAAAAAGAGATACTAATTTTTTTCTCCGTGATTATTTTTTCACGTTTACCTTAATGTTCTATAATTCTTCTTGTCGTACCGAAATCGATACGACTCATAGTTTTTGAGATATAAACTATCAAAGATTTCTCTTACTAAAATCGATACGCTCTTTTCAAAAGTTACACTTGAGTCAAAAAATCCCAATTGCTGTGGAAAACGTCATATTTCCTCCAACCCAAACGGAATACAAACTTTTATTCGAATCAAAAATACATGTTTTTAAAATCTGCATTTTTAGGACGATTTCTTTTGGAATTGCTCATATGATCTAAGTTATATTAGTAAACACCACATGTGCAACATTGTTGCCAATTGCCAATTCCCACAGTTCGAAAATATAAAACATCTAAGCGCTCCGCCTATGACACATCGTGTATCGATAGCATCGAGATTTGCTCGCACCCCGAAGGAATGTTCTCTCTCCCATTCTCACCCAGAAGAACACTTCTGATGCAACTACTATTTCATATCCACTTCCCGTGATTTTTCCCCTCATTCCTACCTAATCCATCCAGGTGGCATTGAACTTTAATCAAGATCTATTAATTAATGATAAAAGTCGCTACGCTTGTTTACCAACAACGTAGTCTCATGGGCGGACGAGAGCGGATAGGACGTGTTCTCGTGGGGGAACGGCAAAAAAGGAGTCTACCTACCGGGACTGGCAGATTGGCGCAGATGAGAATCCACTTTGTGTACGCTTGTCGAAGACGCGTGTTATGCTTCTTTACACGCAACTTTCCGAAGTCGGTTGACTGGTCGGCTACATAACACGACAGAAGGAGAAAGAGTGGAGGCGAAGAAAAGACACTGGAGCGTGTCCCCCCGTTGGTAAGCCCCCGGCCAATCTAATACTCGCGTGGTATCAAGATTCTATTACAACTGCGCTGTCACTCGATTCCGCGCTAACCTGCCACATGTCGCCCGATGTTTTTGTAGACCCCGGGAAAACGGTATGCACTCCACGGCGAAGGGGGGAAATTGCTCGGAAGAATCCAGTCTTTTGTTTCTGTGTTTCCTAGACACTCGCACCCGATTTAGGAATGCCATCGCCCAGAGAGAGAGAAAATATAAATCGATCTTCGTGGTCGCGACGAATAAACCCTCGGGACGGTCCCACACGTGAACATATCTGATCTGCTGCAGGGCAACCTAGCTCACACTGAACATAGAGTGTGGGAGGATCTCTCAGCATGCATTAATAATTTTCAGCCCAAAACATTTCTTCCGGCTGGAGGAGGGTGAATTGATTGCAGCTTTATTTTCATCTTGGGCCGAAGAATATGGCAGCGTAGAAATTGTTCGTTGTAGGAACGAACGCTTTTCAGCTCCACCATGTGAAGGCGTCCTGTACAAAGAAATCTCAATAGTTAATTTGCATTTAAATTTGATGGTGTGTTTCGTATTTCAATGGACACCGCAATGGAATTAGACGAACATGCTGGTGGAGAATTGAAGCCAATGACTGGAGACGTAGTGGAAGAAAACATGCTCTACCAATTATCTTGGATCGATGGATGGCCCGATTGCGATACGGTTCTGATGTTGTGTCACTTCCCATTATTTTCAACATATTGGTAGATAGTTCTCTACGATCTGATCTATGAGATCTTATTATTGAAACATATAAATTCCGACCCAAACGATTGGATTCCTGATGGATTGATTCAACTCGAATAAGAGGTGATTTTCAGAAGTACTTTATGATAAATAAACGGATTTACTTGAAGTTGCTCCAAACCACGTGGAGTCGAGTTTCGACGAGAATTATAACAAGAACATACGGGTTCATCCATTTCGTGATTCGGAAGAAATACTTCTGAATTTTGGCAACCGTTAAACTTGAATATGATCCCTCTTGTGATTCATTAGTTTTATGGTTCGCCATTTTACAGTTGGGATCAGGGCTCGGCATAGTCAACTGAGAATATTCAGCTGACTATCTGACTCACTATATTCGCATTCAATTGGAAATGACTTTTGGCTTCCCACTCAAATTGTCTTCATTGCATTTTGAAGTGACTTCCCCAAAAACGAATTCGTTCCTCTCTCTGCCATGTATCACGTATGCATGCTTCGATGTTTGAGTTCAACGTGGTTTGACATATACTACAGGTGAGCTAGATTTTTTTGTATCGTACATGAAAATTACTCACACGTATAAAATAGCGTGCAGTTTGTGTGCGCTATTTACTAATACTAACGCGAGGGCCTTTATAGCATAACTGTCTAAGTTCGTTGGTTTGAGTTCACGATGGATAGACAATAAACCGTCCATTAATGGGGTAACTTCTATTTGACATCACAAATCAAGTTTTCGTTCCTCTTTATATGGACGTAAAAATAAGATTGCGTTCGCGAGTAACAATTTCGTTCCTAGGAAGGTAGAAATGTGGAATAAAGTCAGTCGAATGAAGAGGCAGATTTGTATTTATCAGTCGCGTCAGTTAGAATAACCACTGACTGGACTAGTTCATCAGTCATCCTCGCTAGTCAACGCTAGTCAATTCACTTTTTGTTGACGGCAACTGCCGAAGCAGTTCTAGTCGAAGCGAAGCTACTGAGAGTAGAGTTGGTCTTCATTTTTCTCCTTCGAAGATTTCGGGCCCTGGGTGGAATCAATTGACAGCCGAATAACTTGTGAGACATATTAAGATGTTTTTACGAAAGTAGTAGATACAACAATTTTTAGCTTAATTGCACGAAATTTTCCCGTCGTGAATTCTTCGGACTCAATTCCCACAATTGAGCACAAAACGCAGAAGTTTGGTTTACAATACATCAAAAAGCACCACAGAATAAAGAGAAAATAATTTAATTTTATTCCATCACCTACAAGGTAGCTCTTACGAGAACCGAAACTTTTTTTTTCTAAATCTAATTCCGTAATCGAATTCATTTCTCTCCGCTAATTCTCCTTGTGTTCTTTGTCAATTTGAGTTTCGGAAAAAAAAAACCGAAGCCATACAAGGTGAATACGAGTTTTCGATGTTCAATGATATATGTATTGTTTGTATCAAAAAATCACTCACAGTAGTAGTTTTTTTTTTTCCAAAATATATTTTTTATTAAGGCACATGTGGCGTTAGCCTGACGGGGCCGGGAGTCCAATATTTTGACAATTTTTGTCTTACAACTATGTTAGTAATATGTAACCGATTACTCGCGGTTGGCTCGAGGTTAGTATTACAAGTGTTCTCATAATTGGTATGTTGCAGTCTTCGATGCTCTATACGTGTGCCCGAAACGGGCTACTTCCTATTGGGATGCAGCTGACCATTAATCAGCAACGCTCCCTAGTCTGTACCCCATATCTAGCGTGGTGCGTCTTTCTCGACTCGAGTAGTAGTTGTACAGAATACGTAAGTGTTATAAGCGCACAATTTTCGCAAAGGTTTACAACGTTCTGGCACACAAAATCACATTTGCAGTGCAGAGTTCTTTCCAGATTGATTCATTCTCATCTGAAATCTGTATATTCTCTACGTTAGTATGGGTAGAGATTCGATGTTCGTGTTTTATTCGTTTCTGCTGTCGTTTCCTTTTTAATTTAGAAAGCAGATGCTTTCATTAACGGTTGAAGCTGCTCGAATGAGCAGCATGCATTATTTTCACCAAAATGGAATGTCCTGAATTATCTTCCAAAAAAGTGATATTGAAAGAAAATGAAGACATTGCTTCAGTGTGGCGAATGAAACGAATGAACGTGAAGCGAAAGGAGAATGAACGAAGGAGAAGCGATAATTTCTCTATTGCGCGTGGAAAGAGAGCAGCAATTTATTGAGCCAGCGTGAATAAGGTGCAACTTGAAATGCTGTAGATTCACTAGTGAGTGACAATTTGTCAATGAACCACATTGTTTGGAAACGGATGCTGTGAAGTCGAGTACCCCTCGTCGTCCAACGTGCAGTAGTTTCGGGATGAATTGAACGTTTGACGTATAATGGAGAACCCGATAATGTTGGAACGCCATTGCTAGGATCGTAAAACAAAAACAAACTAGAGATTTGCTCCTCGTGCTGAAAAGCGGATGGACTGAAGATGTTTTATTTAATTTGATATTGAAATAATCGGTAAAGGAAAATAATTTGAAAAAAAAAGCATTAAACTATCTTGGATTCCTAGAACACATATCTGACCTAAATTGTAAATTGCACTATCTTAATTTTTATTCAAAGAAAAAACTGTATAATTGTAGGTTTAAAACATATGCCTAAAAGGAGAAAATTATTTTGAAAAAACTATTTTTCAGCTGAAGCTGATCCAAATAAAAATCTAAAATCTTGGAGAGCGGGTCTGCTAAGAAAACAGGTTATCATTCTTTAGAATTTTACTCGAAAATGGAACTGTCCCACCTGCGAGCCCTCATGCAAGGATGATAGCAAAGATGTCCCGAAGAACGACGGTAACAAAACCAACCAAAAACGCCTCGTATCCGACGTGTGCGCTGCACTCGAGTTTTATTTTCACCAGTGAGGGTTCATAACAAATACATAATCTCTCTTGGTACGAAGTGTGCTGAATTCTTGAATACGAGAGCACCGAATGAACACAGTTTCTCACTTGTGTGATGCGCGCCTCCTTTTATACACACACATCAAATTCTAGGGCGCTTAAAAACAACCGCGCGCCTCCACACCAACCGTATGCACTTGTGTGAAGAGAAATAACTCAACAGAGAAAGCAAACCAGATTGAAGCGTGGTTCAAAACGGTACTGACAACGAAACATTTGATCTGTGTTTCGGAGCGTGCTCATTCGCCAGAGCGCATGTGTATAAAATGAATAAGAGCTCAACTGAGTACAAAAAACTTGTTACACATTTGCACCGCGTTGCAGCTAAAGTCCACAGTTGTATGTGGATTTCATGTTTGAGGATGGACCGATCCAGAGCATGAGCTGAATCAACTAGTTCGGGATTATCCGAAGAAGACAACCGAGCGAGGAGAATCGACTATCCGAAGAGTCCAAGGAGGTTTCGAAACTAGTTTGCTGTGGAAGTGGGACTACTTCAGCTTTCCTATCAGCTATGGGATGGCATACAAACGGATGTGTTCATTCTAGAGACGTCTGAATAAAGATCACGGTCTGTATGATCGAGTTCGGCAGCAGATACGGAATTATGAAGCCAAGGGATATGCACATAAAGCTTCGGAGCATGAATTATCATCTACTAAACCAAGTCAATGCTGGTATCTTCCATTGGGAATTGTCTTGAACCCGATGAAATCGATCAAGTTGAAGTTGATTTGGGAAGCAGCTGCTACGGTTAACGGTGTCTCTCTCAACTCGGCGTTGTTGAAGGTGAAGTCTTGATTTCCTAACGTGTCTTCCGTCCGTCATAAACAACTTTCGACTCTACCGTTTTGTCCTCATCGGAGACATTAAGAAAATGTTTCATCGCTTCTTCATACGAACTCAAGATTGGCATTTTCTATGATTTCTGTTCAGGGATCACCCAGGACAAGATCCGGTGATCTACATCATGTACGTAGCGGTCTCTGGTGCATCGTGCTCACTAAGTTGCGCTCAATACATTCGAATTTTGAATACTAAAGAGTTCGAAGCTGAATTCCCACAAGCAGTAGCAACTATCATCCATCGCCATTACGTTGATGATTATCTGGAAGCGGAAGAAGCAGTGAAAATCGACAGCGAGGTGGAAAAAAATCATGTACATGGAGACTTTGAAATTCGGAATTTCTTGTCCAACGTTCCGGGGATTGCAACGTTCCGGGGACAAGTAGGAGAAAAGTCAACGGCGATAGAGAAGTATATCCGAGCGGAGAAAAGTGAAATTGAGTCGATATTGGATATCGAGCAGTAACACCTTTACCTATACCATTTCCTTACGAGACAACCTACAACACGTTTTAGATGAGTCGTACGTCCCTACTAAATGAGAAGTCGTACGCACTGTAATGAGCTTCTTCGATCCAATAGGACTGATTTCGTTTTTCCTGATCCACGGATCGATATTGATGCAGGACATATGTGCAGCCGGAATTGGATGGGACGACAAAATTAATGAGAAAGTAAGGTCACAGTGGAAGAATTTATATTAATCTCGTTTCGAATCTGAATCGCTTACGAATCCCGGGATGCTATTTTCCAGAAGCCATTCAGAAAGCTTATTCTACTTTACAAGTTCACGTATTCGTCGACGCGAGTAGATCTGCGTATGCATATGTGGTGGTTTTCCGTATTGAGATTCTTCATGGCCCGGAGGTTCGCCTGGTAGCTGCAAATTCAAAAGTACCTCCCTTGAAGATGCTGACTGCTCCACGTCTTGAACTACAAGCAGCTGTCGTAGGATCTCGCCTTGTTTTATGGTCCAATTCCAGCACCGTTCTCGCTTGGATAAGATCAAACCAGCGTCGATATCATCAGTAGGTGGGGTTCTGAATCGGGGATATATTGGCGGCAACGGATGTCAGTGAATGGAAGAAGATCGGATCGACATTGAACGTGTTGGATGATGCCAAAAAGGGGGTTCAAGCCCAAATATCAGCTCTGACAGTCCATGGTTTCGTGGGCCAAATTTTCTGAGGGCACCAGAAGAATCCTGGCCGGTACATAAAAAAAGGATATTTTCACAGAAGAGGAGGCAATCACCTGTAACGTACATTGCCCTGTACAGGAACCACTAGTAGAAACGGATAGATTCAGCAAGTGGAAGAAGTACCATTGAGTATTTGCGCATGTACATAGATTCATCCGTAATCGCAAACGTTCGCAATTAAAAGAACTTGTGCTTGCAGAACCATCACTGTGGAGACAAGCACAATGAAAGGCATTTGCAGTGTTATTGTTTTTGGACGACTTCGGCATTGAAACATATACTATAGTTTCAAACTATGTGATTTTTTTCTTTGCTTGTTTCAAGGCACACAGACTTGGAAAGCTGTCTTCATGTAAATTGTTCACCATCTTTCAAGGCGCAATACTACATGGGCTGAAAAGTCCCGAGAATTTCGACAGATGACGTCACTAAAAATGAACAAGATTTTTTTCGAGAGGTTTGCGTGGTACCATAAGCTATAATAATAATCTTGCCGATATCGCCTATAATCCCTCCCAGTAATATCCCACCTTGTATGCATATACTTGATGCACGGTACTCTTATCCAGTCGTATAGCAACAAGCCTCGCCCCTTTGGCATACCAACAGTCAACGAAAGAGTAATTCGGCTTCTCAGGGTGGTTGGGTGATTCCTCGGTAATAGAGGTCACACATGTTGGCGATCCTGCCAGACTGCTGAATTTTCAGCAGAAATTTTGAATATTCTTTTCTTCACTGAGGAATCACCCACACCGCAAGTGAGTTTTCTAATAGAAGGTGTAATATCGTGAGAAAGTCGGAACCGTAAACATGATCCGGAAAGTGAGAAGGGTGACCACTGATCAATCGCCATCGCTGACGTAAGCAGGGATGCGAGGTGATTTATTGGAATGTCTTTCACGTGGTACAAAAAGAAGTGTCTTCGAGTGTCTTCACAGTCATATCGGAGGAGACTGGGATTAATGACTTACTTTCGAACAAGATTTGATGGAATGGTCAATGTTTGTTCTAATTGGTATTGTTGTATACCGCATTTCATTGAACTTGCCTTGAGCTTTAAATGATTGTTTCAATTAATGTGAACAAAGTATATATTGCGCAACGGCGAACTAAATTTTGTGTGTTTGCAAATTATAATTGGCTTGTTGGGCCGTTGACTGAGTGAATATAGCCCCAGTTACTCCACAAAAACGGCACTGTGAAAACTCAATTTGTTTATTTCAGCTTTGTAGTTTTGGTTGTAACTCAAACCATATCCATAACTATTTATTGAAACAGTATGTAAACGAAAAATATTCGATTTGTGAAGTGGTCGTATGAAAAATATAGATTAATCTATTGTATAGTATAGGCCCAATAATAAAAATACAAAGTCACAAATATTCGAACTCTCGAGTGCAAATGAACTAATGTCTTCTAAAGACAATATGCATTCAGACCGCTGCAAGTTCTTCAGAGTTTGAAGTAAAAGTCGCTTTGTTTTTGAATTCATTCTGTGTGCTTGGGGATTTTTTGCTTGGAAAGCTTCGAAAAAATGATAACGATAAGAGTGCGGATCGGGATGACCGTGCTGTGTAAAAATGGAAGTAAAAACATTTGTGGATCTGGACGACCGTATGAAAAAATGATAATGATAAGAGTGCGGATCGGGACGACTGTGCTGTGTAAAAATGGAAGAAAAAAATTTGCGGATCAGGATGTCCGTATGAAAAAATGATCATGATAAGAGTGCGGATCGGGACGACTGTGCTGCGTAAAAATGGAAGTGAAAATATTTCCAGATCGGCACGACCGTATAAAGAAATGATAACGATAAGAGTGCATATCTTCATAGGATATTGTTGTTGTTCTCATTCGGCAGCGGGCCGGGATGGTGACTGGATGACGCAGGTGACTGCATTTTTCTAAATCGACAGCGTATCGAATCGACCAAGTATGGCTTTGTCTATAGCGACTCGGGATGACCGCGTATAATTTCGTCGATAGAGGCTCTGGATGACCGCGAAAGATTTTGTCGATAGCGGCTCTGGATGACCACGTAGGATTATGTCGATAGCGACTCGGAATGACAACACAGGATACGATCAATAACGGCTCAGAATGAGTGCGCGCAATTTTGTCGATAACGGATTGGGATGATTGCGCAGAATCATACATACATACAGCAGGTAAAACGGCTCACGACAGATCTTATCGATAGTGGATCAGGATGACCTCATTCTTTTTGACAGTGAATTAACAAACGATAGGTATAGCAATGTGCACCCGTGGCCGAGTGATTAGCGTCTCACATTATCATGCCGGGTGTTCGGGTTCGATTCCCGTTCTGGCCGAGGGATTTTTCGTCAGAGAAATTTCCTTCGACTTGCACTGTGGTCACGCGTATTCCAGAACTTGCCACTCAGAATGCCTTCAAGACGTGTTATTTGACAATCTGAACTAAGTATTAATAAATGACGATAGTTAATGCATACGTTGAGACGGCAAAGGATCCACAGGGAATGTTAACGCCATTCAAGAACAAGAAGGTATAGCAATAAAATTTTGAGATTTCGTTTTTTACGTTTTACTTTGCACTTCTTCTATATTTTTGGGATGATCATTTGATCACAAACTACAGTTGTTTAAGTGTCACTACCTGAGCATTCGTATACAAAATGGAAAAAGAGGAATATCGTATTTTGATCAAACATTGTTTGTTGGTGGGAAAAACTCCTGAACTTTCAATTCGGTGGTTGACGAATTGTTATTCCACTTCTGCTCCTTCGAGAACAACAGTTTATCGGTGATTTAGTGAATTTAAAATGGTCGTACAAGCACCGCAGATGCACCTCGCTCTGGAAGGCCAAAAGAGGCTACGAATCCAGAAATCATAAAACAAGTACATCGACTCGTTTTGAACGATCGTAAAGTAAAGTGACCAGATGGTCAGAGGTCTAACGCGGGACACAAAAAACAAAACGTTATGTATGTGAACATAAACCATAGTTTAGAGAGTCTCATTCATTCGTGAAACTCTTAACATGTGTCCTTGCAATTAAACCTGATCTGTATTATTTCTTACAAGTATCTGCACTCAGTTGTGATTTTTCGGTGGTTTGGATTATGTTTACGCCTGAAAATCACTCACTCAGTCAGAGCATTTAAGTCTGGAAAGCACGATTCAAATTCTACAATTTTCTTCCAATTATCGAATGAAATGCTCGAAAATTCCTATCCATTTTTCATCGTGTTTAGTGTTAACGTATGCAATGAAAAAAATAGACTAATTTCGGATGGCGAAGAAAAAAAACTACAAAAGATAATGAAATCTGGTGAAAGAAGTGAAAAACTTCTTTTCGTGCTCATAATGAAAGTCTAGACGTACTCGATGCTTGAATTCAACGAATGGCAGGGGACCGAATACTTTACGTTCCCCAGGTAAGCGATGGCGACGAATATATCACCCACATCAAGTTCTCGAAGAAGGTCATTCTCTAACAAACGAGAAGGGAATGTCCAAACCGCTCTTCTTTCGAGTCATATGGTGAACTGAGAGATATACAGTACGAAGTGCTTGCCGGAAGTTGCGAAGGTGATGTGGTCTTCTTGCCGAACCTGGGATCTGCCCATTATGCCAAAAGGATGGAGGATGGATCGGCTGGAGATAAACATTGTCGCGAAGACCGCCAACCTTCCCAACAGCCCTTCAGCTGCGACCGATAGAAAACTTTTGGGCGAATGGCCAAAATGGAGAGATAGCCGACCACCAAAGCCACGAAAAGGTAAAAGAACACGCCGACATACATCTTCTCATCGGCCATGGGTGAGGTTCCGGCCAACTTCCGTAAGGCCGCCAAGCGCTTCATTTACGATACTTCATCAAACAACCCTTATTCAACACATTAAGCCCTGACCGAGCTAGGGGACCAAAGATGAACTTTTTGTCTGACTCACGTTGGTCCCTTCGGATCAATAGGGGACTTTTATAAAAATCATTTTCTAATTTTATTGCTGTCGTTTCCATTTGACACTCTGAACAAAAAGTCCACTGTCAGTGCGATGAAACCAGCTCAACGTATCAATCTTGAATGCATTAGAAGCTCTCTTGAACAGTCTGCAAACAAGAGTTTTTTTGAGGTTCATGCATTTAATAAAATCGACATGATCAAATTGTAATATTGAAATATATTGATATCGCGGGACATTTTCGTTTCTTTTGCCAAATGCGGGACGTTTCGCGGGACGTAATCTTACGCGAGACATTTTGTTGAAATGCGGGACTGTCCCGCGTAACGCCGTCTGGTCAGTTTATCGTAAAGTGAAGTTACGCGAGTTAGCTGAGACTGTAGGCATTGCAAAAGAACAAATGAACCTCTCGAAATAAATCTTGTTCATCTTTAGTGGCGCTATCTGTTGGAAAATCCCGAGACTTTTAAGCATAACATTTCAGTTGATTTGATGGCACACAATATTCAACTTTGACGAGTTGATATCCGTTTGAAATTACATAAAAACCTTCACATGCAACAATCTCACCAGAAGTTGCTTTTATTAGTAGTTATAATGTTTTGTCTTTATCAGGTGCTTTTATCAGTACTTGTGATGCTTTATCTATAAACTCGTTTATCAAAACTTGTTCAAACAGTTTCAGGCAAACATAAACAAGTATGAATACATTGGACGACCACGACACGAGACGAAAATTTGCTGATTATTATGATGGATGATGAAACGTATAGCAAGACCAATTCCTAAGCAAGTACCTCTTTTGACGAGTAATCTGTAGAATAAAAAGTGACGGCTCCATAAATTATACATCCATGAACCAGGAAGTTTACCGAAAGAAGTGCCTCCTGGTTGCTGCCTTTCTGGGGCAGCATGATGTTGATTGCCTTTTCTGACCCGACTTGGAAATTTTACTAAACGGTGGTACATCGACAATAGCGTCAGTGTAGTTCCCTATGAGTAGAACCCGGCCGATATCCCGGAGCTAAATGCGGTTGAGAAATACCGGTCGATTGTGAAGGGTAATCCAAAAAAAGAAGACGGATGAAACTGCAAGTGACAAGAAGGAGTTCAAGTGAAAATAAAATTTGGTAAGCAAAAAAAATCTGAAACGGTTGAAAATAGCCTGTCTAGTAATGTTTATTAATACATTGAAAAATTAAAGAAAAGAAGTGGGTTATATTATATTTTTGACATAACCGCAAGGTAGACGTAGGACTATCGTTGGCTCGGTAATCATTTATTTGAAATTGCATCTGAATCAATTCTTAATTAATGAATGAATGAATATTTTGAAAGATTTCTGAAAGTTTTTCGTTTTAGTGTGTGGGTGGTTGAGTATAAGTATGGAATTGTTATTAACATAAAATTCAACTCTTTCGAACTTGTTGGTGGTCCCGAAACGAACCGATGAAATTCGAGTGGCCTTGTAAAAGCAACTGAAGATATTTGATACGTGATTCATTCTTGTTTTAGTGAGAATAACACGAGATTTTTTATGATCATTCCATGCGCAGAATAGAAACTGAGGGCACCATTTCATGGCGAAAACGAAATAAAGTGTATATGATACGTGATTCATTCTTGTTTTAGTGAGAATAACACGAGATTTTTTATGGTCATTCCATGCGCAGAATAGAAACTGAGGGCGCCATTTCATGCCGAAAGTGATGTGGCAATTCTTCATGACTGTTCCATGCGAAAGCAGAACAGAAACTGATGCTATTGGATTGCATTACGGGAACATCAAGTCGAATGCGGAAATGGGTGCGAATATTCCTCCGCTCGGACGCATTCACACGCAAACAATTTTTCATGACTGTTCCATGGAAAGCAGAACAGAAACTGATGCGAGTAACGGTACTCACGCCTCCATGTGCTCGCTATGGTTTCCTAAACACTAATGCAAGCGAGCAAAAGAAATCACAGCTTGCATGTATTCGCTATGACGGTTTCTCCAGGTGCATAGATTATGCGTCCGTGTTCGGGAACACATTTCGATCACCAATCATCATCAATAAGCTAGATTTTTATGACTTCAATAGCTTGCTTTTAAAGCAATTTTTAAGCTATTGAAACGATTTTTTGGACCAATAAGTGACAATCATATAACTCGTTGACATTTTATCTTTCGGATGAAGTGATTATTATACCACTCGACCACTCGATTCAGCCGGTAAAGAGGTACTAACGTTCAAAACCTTGCAGCCCAGCGTCACTCTCTCGCTTTCGAATCTTTGAACTTACACCCCGGTACAGAAATAAAAGACCTACGTCAAAAACACAAAATTCTACTCCCAGTTTACTTGAAAATTCTCGACATAGACACTCTCGAAATCATCCGGCAAACATAGCTTAACAAATTAAACCGTGTCCCACGTATTCGATTTAAAACCGATAATTTCGCAATTTAATTTCCACAACAATCCTCCTCCTCTCTTTACACACATTAATGATTCGACCCGAGGTAATGAATAAAAGCCACCATCTCCTGCCTCAGGCCCGGATCGTAGTTGCAGGCATACATTCCGCCTGTCGATTCCCCGGAAGCTGGGGAGGGGTAGCCACGAATACCACAAGACGGAGCGGACAAGCACCTATTAGTAGCAGCCGGCCCCACGAATAGCACTTTCTGTGGAACAATGTGCAAAGAACGCGAGCGCAACACTTTTCTCGCTGTTATGCTCGGGGGGCCATTGCCGGGATCGGGCGACGGAAACCCCATCTGTTTGTGGACGCATGTAGCATATGTGTCCCATGGGATGATGGCTGATCGCAGTTGGATCCGAGGGGAGGGCTGGTCTCTCAGACCTAGCACATATACACAGGCCCACAAATCATATGATGTTGGGGCCATATCAATGGTCGGTATTGGTTCACTAGCTGGAGCCTGCTTCTAGGAAAGAGGAAAAAGTGTGTAGAACATGAGAAAAGAATCATGCATCCGTCGATCGACGATTGCTTTTTTTGTTCTTCTATATGATCACTGAGAACAGAAGAAAGGGTGTGAGAGAACACGAGGAGATGAGCGAGCATAGCGTCGTCCGGAGCATAGCAGAGAGCGATATCCAAGTCCGTAATGTGGGTCAGATTTTGCCATTGAACCGGTGACGTCACAGTGCAATGACCGCTTGCGCACACAGAGTCTGCTGTAGATGTGTAGCTAGTATGTGTATGTGTGTGTGTGTGTGTGTGTGTGTGTGTGTGTATGTTTATGTGTATAAATTTTTAATTCCGATTTTTCCGCTCTTCATTTCTTTCGCAATAAGAGGTCTCAGAAAAGCGCTGCCCCGGCCAAGTATGGAGTATTGAACGGGGCGAAAGAGGAAAGTATATAAATAAAGATACTTTTTATTATGCGAAGTTCTTCGCAATGTTCTTGGGCACTTTGTCGAAAAAAGAATAACCTTTTCGTATGAGGCGGATTTTTTTTTTTGTTGCTTGTATATTTCGACCACAAATTGTTCTTTTGGCCAAAAATGGAACCTCGACTGAAAATAGAATTTTATATTGGCATCACCCATGTCTAATTTTTATCAGATATGCTCGAACCTCTAATGTGGAAGGAGCGAATAAAAGGGTCAGTATGTTCGGAAAATGCTAATTACTCGAATGTTTGTATAAAACTTGAATGTAATTACACTTTAAAACCAGTAATTATAAACGGTTCCCGTGCATTTTTTCGTCCGTTTTGGCAGTGCTATCATACATGGCGAGAGCTACCCGAGAGCCGGGCCACTCCCGGCCGGGCCCCGTGGTAACCAGTTTCCATATTCGAGTGGCCGGGAGTGAGTGTCGAAGTAGGAGCTGTACCATCGACAGAGACACACGCTCCGGAAAGTGCGATAGCCTGAAACTCTGAGCGGTCATTTACCCCTTTTGAGGGGAGGGCGATCTGAAGCTCCCCGCTCTACGCCGAGATTCCACCCAACCCCACCCCGAAGGTGGTGCTGGGCAGGAGATAGTGAAGGGCAGTTTGATAAAATAGGAAATAAATGTTCTTTCATAATTCCTCCATTTTCGGGTAGCTTCGTGAGTGCATATAGTATATAGGAAGTAATATACATACGATTCCAACGGTGTACCGAACGATAACTGGTTTGGGACTGCAGGCCGGTTGCAACGCGGAACTCGAATACAACTCCTGTCGTTCGGCACATCACACGCCCAGTGGTCGTAACCATCGGGTTGATTGATTTGGTGATCTACGTTATTAGTCCCATTTCGTTGTGTACGATGGTTTGTAAAATTTATCATCGGTTATCGTGAGGTATTTGAAAACGTGGCAGCGATTTTAAATTTTAAACTCTGAACGTAATACACTACGTGTCATAACATTAGAACCAATCTTTTTTTAGATTTCTTAGATATGTAAGAGCTCGGATGAAATGAAGTATATAGTGTAGGATATGATAACTATCTTCGTTTATAAGACTGGCCATTCGGACTTTATCGTTTTATTCAAGCAAGAAAAATTTCAAAACCAAAAAACGCCACTGTTTCGTAACTCCAGTATGAAGAGAATGCGAACTTTTCCATCTGGTTCTATAGTTATGAAACACTGGTGTTTTTTCTGATTATTTCGCGCATGAACAAAAAAAAACCAAATGGCCAGTCTATCAGACTGTGAAGATATTTATTAGGGGAAAGTAGGGAAATACGGACACCTATGATTGATAAATTATATTTTTATTTTAAATTTTAATGATGTACAAACTTGCAATGCAGTGTACCAATACCTTTGACACTCACTGTGTACACCCAGCCTGCTGCCTAGTCTTCTATTAAAATTGTAAATAAAATGTAAATAAAAACAAAAAGGAATCTACGAAGAGTAGCTTCATGTATTTTTTTTTTTTTGCTAGTCAATTCGGGTAAGACGGACACTCCGAACCATTTTGTTTTGAAAACAATTTGCTTATCTCCTCCTTCTTTTTTAAACATATGCCCACTAACTACGTTTGCAAGTGCAACCAGATATCATGCGTCCATGAATCAGCAGAGCGGTTTCTGAAACGTAATCCGAATTTGTCATTCCGATTTCCGGAAGCTATTTTAGACATGAAAAAATGATAAAAATTACAAGGCTTCTTGGAGATTTTAGTCTAGCCTTTTCGTTCGATCATTTTAAGGCCTATTTGAAAACTTCCACAACTTATTGAGTACATAAACTTGAATTTTTAGTTAGTGTCCATCTTTTCCAGCCCAGGTGTCCATCTTTCCCGCCAAGTGTCCGTCTTTCCCGACTCAATCTTATTTTATCAAAGATGCCGGACACATTCATTTTGCAAAATTCCTGCCTCAAAGACAAATTTTATTATGAAAAGTGACCTAGACTATCAATTTGTGGTGAGATAGCTATATTAGGGTTGTAATGGTTGTATGGGAAAAATTTCATCATCGAATTTCAAAAACCATGTACATTTTGTTTATTGGCCCAAAAAAATGATCTGTGCAAAATTTCAGCTCAATCGGATATGATTTAGGGGTGCCTCAAAGCACTCAAAGTTTTGATTTTTTGACCACTCAGGCTCAGTCCCAAAAGGTCGATTTTCGGCCAAAAAATTTTTTCGAGATAACATCAGATCGACGTTTTATGCATTTTTAAGTCATTCGGCAAAAAAAGTTCGATTTTCCAAATTTCCATTCCCTTCCCCTTGGAGGATTTTCTAGGATCAAAAAATCGAAACTTTGAGCGCTTTGAGGCACCCCTAAATCACGTCCGATTAAGCTGAAACTTTGCACAGTTCATTTTTTGCGCCGTAATGGTTTTATTCAGTTTTTGCAGCTCATAATACACAACACCCAGCTGGTCCCACCAAATAGACAGCATAACATTCTGGCCGTGAATATTCCGCACGGCCGTCGATGTTGATGCATGGCCGGGGTATCTAAACGTTGCCCGACGTTTAGGATAGTCGTAATGGACCCACTTTTTATCGCCAGTAACGATTCGTTGCAAAAAACCCTTTTTTTATGCCGTTGGAGCAGTTGTTCTCATGTGAAAAAACGGCGTTCGACGTCTCGTGGCTTCAATTCGTACGGCACCCAATGTCCTATCTTTCGGATCATTCCCATTGCTTTTAAACGATCGGATATGGTTTGCTGAGCTACTCCAAGTGTATCTGCCAGTTCTTGTTGCGTTTGTGACGGATCTTGATCGAGTAAAGCCTCTAATTCCTCGTCTTCAAACTTTTTTGACGCTTTTTTCATAGCTCAAAAACTGCGTTGAAAGGCAACTATTGAAATCACAAAAATCATCGATGTCAAGATTTGCCAGAGGTTGATGCATGTTGTCAGATAGCCGTGAAAGCACTATGAATGGATTGCTCACCCTGGCCAACTTTAGCATAATACATAATGCGGAAGACAAATGTTGACGAGGACGCACCTCAGTGTTCCTGCAATCAACAATACATGGTAGCTCTAAGAGTTATAATTTTGAAGACCTACGTTAACAATACAATCGTGTCGCGGACACCACCCTTCCTTATATTTTTTTTCCATTGACACCATGACCAACAAGTGTTTGTGGCCTCTCTGATAAAACGGTCAGCCGTCAACCGTCAATGGTCAACCGTCAAAGGTCAACAACGGTCAACACTCATTTTCCGTGCAGTTTCAACGTTCAACGATAAAGAATAGGTTTGATGAAAACAATCTATCAACCAAATTAAAGTTCTCAAACCGCTCAACAATTTGTTCTTTGACACCACACTCTTGTTGTTTTGTTTATTTTCTTGCTGCTGATGTCTCTTCAATTACATTTTTTTTCTTAGATTGAGTTATATTTGAAATATAAAAAAAATTAATAATTAAAAAAAAATGGTTTATAATAGTCCAACCTCTATACACTCAGTTTTTTAAAGCGGAGGATAGGTACCTAGTAAAAAAAACTACCAAAAGAACCGAGTAAAAAACCGCGTAAAAATCCGCATAAAAAAACAGGTCAGCTAAAATGTATGTGAGAATCGTAATAGCGTGCGGCACTAATTGCCGTCATAGGTTATAAGTTTTGTCACAAGCACTAATTACCGTCATATGCTCTGAGGGAGCAGGCATATTATCGTTAATTACCGTTAAGGTGGGAACGCATAAAAAAACGCGTTAATTGGAAAATCAGCCTAAAAAAACTCGTAAAAAACCGCGTTAAAAACCGGGGTGTACACTTTTAACGTACGACTACGTCTAACCGGAAAATATAGAGGAAAATTGAAACCTAAACACAAAACATGTAGGAAAAAATGAAAGATTTCTTATGCTTATAGCTCGAACATTTCTCAATAAATCGGATAGATGATTGCATCAATTGATAAGAAATATTTCTACGCATCTATCACAATTAATGAAATGTTATTTTTCATTAGATAAACAACTGAATAACTGTAAAATGTCAAGCGTTATCAAAAAGCCCTAACTGCCACGTTTTGATTGACCCAATTTATGGTTTCGCTAACACTGACTACAATCAAGGTGCCTGGGGAAATCGGCATTGCAAATATATGCAAGTTGAGGGAACTTTTGTTCCCACCGAAATGTGTTCCCTAACACAGACTTCAAAACCAAGGAGCCTAGGGGAAACCGGCATTCCAAATTCATGCGAGCGGCTAGTACTTTTGTACTCGCTTGCCTTTGTGCAGGTCGGAATATGTTTCCCTAACAAGTGCTTCTAAACTGAGGAGCCTGGGAAAATCGTCATTTCAGATACTAGAGGCGAATGAACTTTCAAGTTTAAAGCCTCCATAGTATAAGAAGTAGAAGTTGAAGTTGTTGATTCATGCAAGCCGGGGGTATTTCTGTACCCGCATGTTTTTTTTCTGCACGAACACAACGCTTCGGCTCGGTTATTGAAGACTGCATTGGAAGATATGCCTTCATATATTCTGTTCATGGTGTTCTACGCATATCGTTAGATACTGTCATCAAATTTACTTGTAACGAAGAACATGATCTATCACAATGCATGATATGGTGTTATATGGCATTTGTTCAAATTCATTACTTTCAAAGCAAATATGTTGAAAAAGTTATGAAATATAACCATCAAGAAATGACTGAGTTAGGTGATTGAAATATAATGCCGTTTGGAGGCTTCAGTTTCGGCGTGTTAAAGTGAATCAAGAAATTCCTTTGAAATTTTCCATGAATTTCAGTAAAAAATATGGATGGAATTCGACGAAATTTGAAACATATTTTAACAGGGAAAAACCGAAAGCAATTTCAAGAAACGATAGCATGTCGTAGGGCTAAGAAATTATTTGATTTAATTCGCTTTTTTATCCCTTCGCATTTTCGCATTTTATTGTAGAATGCATCAACATTTCAGAAATAACCCTCTAGTAGAATGTTTTGGTAACCCTGAAAAGTGTTTTGATTTACTCCCGTACGGCGGCGTGAACGTTCTTTAAGAAGACGGATAATCTCAAAACTAGACCTTCGGTTAATTCCCGTCTGCCGCCAGCGGCGTGAACGTGTTTAAGCATGTATTCGCGTCTATGTGCGCATGTGCTAGGGCGTTGACATTGACGTTTCCGTTTCCTTGTCCGTGTCCGTGTCCGTTTGTGTATGTGCTATTTTACTACTGCCAACTCGCTTTAACCAGACCTTCTTATCTAATGCTGCAATGCAAGCAATGCAACTGTAAAAAAATAACTAAAAATTTGAAATTACCGAACTTGGCGGAACAAGTGAGAGACATGAGTACCAACATAACACAAAAAAAAACAAATGTACATGACAAACTGAAATTCAAAAGTAACGATAATTTATGAACAGACCCCGTGCCTCGTAGTTACATTAGTGGCTTGTTATTGACAGCACGGATATGTAAACACAAAAATGCGCATAATGTGTGTAAGATATGGAAAATACGAATACTTTTAAATTACGTTAATTTAAACTGTTTACGGATTAGAAAATCGTAATGTGTCAAATAAATCTACAAGAATTTTCGATTCGATTGGTATGGAAATCCATTTGCAGCGAAAATAGTTTTTTTTTAATATATCTATATTATAGTGATTTTCAACTCATTTGGCTGGTTCGTCACTTTTTACTTCCATTTTTGGAAGAATGTCGGGAGTGAGAATTGAACTCGTGACCTTTAGCGTGAGAGGCATGGATATTACCACTACGCCAGATCGCCTCCACGAAAATAGTTATTAACGTTGAATATGAAAATTTTATTAATCAGGTTCCTCTGGGTTAATCCTTGTGGCACACAAACATCGAGTTTCTTTACGTAGTCGTAGAGCACATTTATTTCTACAATATTCGAAAGATTGATGAGTTTACAAATTTTAGGAAAACCTATATTCACTACTGAAACATCGTATCGCTGGACGTTTTCCCTTGGGACTAGATGAAGATCAAATTCGACATGGATAACTGTGTTTGAGAATTCCCCAGGCAGATATTCGTGAAATGCTTCAACGCGTGATTGAGTATTGGATCTCCAGAACGAACCATGAGAACCACTAAAGGCATCGGACCGTTTATGCAGAAAACATGTAGTAAAGGACAAAGCTGATAAGCAAGACATTTGCATATAATATCTAATGTTGTTTTGTTCAACATTTTTCACAAATGCACCTTAATAGAATAAGTTCACCATAAAGCCGATCATAATGCAATTGCCATCATCATCAGCATTAAAACCGTCAATATCGACACACATACAGGATTCCTTTTCCTTTTCCTACCTTCCAAGCCTCGTTCTCACGTCCACTGGCCCATGCGAACATACCGTGACCACTCCGAGCCGGTAGGGGCACAGCGCGTTTATTAATATCGATTTATTTACGGTCTGCCCCTTGATCCCCCACCTCGAGCACATTTACTTTCCAAACGAGGAAGAGGAGCGTAAAATGATATTAATAAAAAGTTCACGAACACGCACTTTATCTTATTTTTATTATGACCACGACCGCGAAAAATGTTTCTCCGCCGCGCGGTGTACTTTCTCACAGAAACGCGCGTGCATGCAAAAGGTTCCTGGTACACGGCTCCACCGGTGACCCATCACCGACATGCTGTGGTCATGATGAAGTGCGGAAGTGGTTCAGAAACGCACGCAGAAAAAGGTTAAAGTGGTCAGAGAGAAAGAAAGAGAAAGAAAGCAAGCAAGATGGAAATGATGGAAGTTTGGTTGATCAGTGAAAAGTGTTGGGTTGACAAGCTTATCGGCACTACAGAGCTGACCCCGCGCAAGGCAGCGGCGAGGGGTAAGTGATAAGTTCACCGAATAAGATGACAACAACGGATACGGAAGAAGTATCGCTGCGCAAACTTATTCTCTTTGGTACTGACTTTTATCTGGTACCACACAGCTTCCAATGTTTTTGGATTGCATTGAAGAGGATGAAAATACGGAGGGAAGAGAAAATACCCCCAGGACAATCGATGTAGATTGACAATGATGAGGAAACTCAACGAGGAAAGCTCCAACCATGTGATTTGGTTCGCGCTGGCAGTGGTAGCAAGCGTTCGGCGACAGTTGGGACCACGGAAGGGATCGTAAATTTTAGCAGTTGATTTATAACGACCATGTCCCCCGAAATGAGCGCCGAATTGATTCGTTTCCCACAATTATAAAAATTACAGCGTTGAACTTCGTCCTTTTGTCTCGATTCGCCTTTCTCGGCCACGGTTACATTGGTTTGTCGCAGACCGAGAGAGTCGTTTGTGTTGAATTACAATGCTTGGGGTCAATCGGGTACGATGTTGGAGCTTGGGTCTCAGCAATAAAAGAATTAAAAAGTTATTTGATAATATATGAGCAGGATGTGCAATTTGTCGTTTGTGCTCATTTCATATTCGATAACACTAAATTTGGAATGATCGGAAAAATCTTATTTTCTTTTTTTATTTTTATGCATAAAAGTAGAATGAGAAAATCAAAATGGAAAAGTTTGATAAAGACATAATCGAACAGAATAAATAATGGATAGAATTTTGTGAAAGCTTCCAGTACAAGAGATTTTTAGGTATTTTCATGACTGAGATAGAAACAAAAAATATATGAGGAGTTTAGAATGAAAGGGGTGTAAGTGATTTGATCGATTTCACTACATCGACTTTCTCTTTTGGTCATAACTTAGCAAGAAATACATTCTCAGCTGTATTTGACAATGCGGAAGATAGGTCAGAACCTCATCTATCGGATTCTATAGCAAACTCAAATTGGAACGTTTTTGCAGTTGAGTTATTAACTGAAGAAAAAGTTGATGAAGAGAAATCGATCAAGTCACTTACACCCCTTGCATTCTAAGCCCCTCATATAACACTTATTATTGGTGGTTCAAAATCTACCCTTGCCATTTATTTTTGAAAGATTGTTCCATGTAATTTTTTGTCACGACCAGTCTTCAGAATGCAACGCGATGCTGATGTGTAATCAGTTCTTTGCACTCTCTTGAACTCTCACTTCTTGTATACACATGCGCTCTGGCGAATGAGCGCGCTCCGAAACACAGATGAAATGTGTTGTTGTCAGCACCGAGTTTTGCACCGTATTTCTATACCTATTGCACACCGCGCTTAAATATGGATTGCTTTCTTTGTTGAGTTATTTTTCTTCAGACAAGCGTATACGGTTGGTATGGAGGCGCACTGTTGTTTTTTATGCATTGCTTTGCTCGAGCCGAGACAAAACGGGCGCTAGAATTGGATGTGTGTGTGTACAGAATGAGGCGCCTATCACACAAGTGAGAAGCGATGTTTAGTATTCAAAATCTGTGCCGTGTTCATTCTGCGCTCTCGTGTTTATGAGTTCTGCACACTTCGCACCAGGGGAGAATACGCGTTTTTATGAACGCGCGCTGATGAAAACTAAACTCAAGTGCAGCGCAGCGTATGCTTTCTGAAGACTGGTCACGACTAGAGATGGGCAAAATGGTTCACTTTAATGAACCGTTCACTTAAGTGAACCAGTTCTTCTGAGCAGTTCACTCACTGTTTCGTATATTAGAGGGATCTACCAAGGCAAGTATAAGAAAGTGTGGGATGTTATTTAGAACTGTTCTGTTCATTCATAAAATGGTGTTTATCAGTAAATAATGATTTGTCCGAAATTTGTTAAAAACATCTTAGGATGATAGCAAATCAAACTATGATTTTAAAATTTTGATTTAGTTTGAGCCGTTTATCATTCTTTCAGCACAACGCGCTGCTTTACTTACGAAGTTTAGCAATAAGGCGTCGTGCACAAATTACGTAACGCTAAAAAGCGATCTTGTGTTCTACTAGTTAAGCCCTTTCATTTGATACCCATATTGATGGGGTTTTGAGAAAATATGTAATCCGCCATTTTGTGGTGGCGGCCATTTTGAATTTGCCTTCCTCATAAAAAACTGTGTTCTACTAGTCAATCCCTTTCATTTGATACCCATATCGATGGGGTTTTGAGAAAATATGTAATCCGCCATTTTGTGGTGTGATGGTTTTAGTGAGTAAAAATCTCACACACCCAGTCAACATGGCAACTGGGTATCTATTGAAGATTTCCACCTCCTTGCCAAAAAAAAAAACCAGTGGAAGTATCGCTACGATTTTCATGTCGTCTGGTGAAGAGTGTGTTTATATTTTTGCATCAAACTGTAGGATTTAATCGAAAGTTAAAAAACCACAAATAAAAAACAGGGGCTACACTTTTAAGGTCGGTTCAAGATCACCTCGATTTTTTTCGAATACTGAAGGCAGCTGGTAGATTAAATTTATATAGCTGGTTTGATGAGCGGAGCATGTAGAACCAAAATTGGCATGTTTTATAGTTTTTCCCCATCTAAAATAACAATTGATTCATTCCCCAGACAGGGAGAAAAATCTATTCTTCGCTTTTTGAAACACTGAAAACACAAAATGGTTCTAAAAAGCTAGAACGAAGGAAGCAGAGAAATGGTCATCATACAACCGAATTGCAAGCAGTAAGACACTTTTCATTTGACACTACTAAAACATCAGTAGGTAGCATCATTCTTGAAATACAAGGACTGCTGTAAGTGATCTAAATGTCAATTTTCAGTGCAATCTGTCATTTAGTTTGTTTTCAGCTTCAGAACAGGTTAACTTTAATTTTGCTCGGCGATTTTCACATGGATAATTGTATTGTTGAAAGATAATGTGAGAAATTTGGTATTGCAAACACAACTTCTAGAGTCAAAACGGTGATGTTCCGGTGTACATGTGGTGACTCAACTTTTCGAAAACACGGGTGTATAAATGGTATAAGGTATAAATGACATTCAATGACGGCCGAGAAGTGATGAACGATTTGCCACGACAAGAACGATCAGCCACCTCTTCCACTGATGAAAAAATCAACAAAATAAAAGGAATGATGTTCGGAAATCGTCATTTATGTTCGAGAGAGCTGGCCTGTGAATTAAATATCTCTGTAAGTTGTTAACTCTCGATGAGATGAGTGTTCCGGAGTTGGATGAAATCTTTTGATTTCATCTAACCGGTCACTCCGAAGACGGCGTGCTCTGGACAAGGCTTGCTTTCGAAAGAAGTTTACTCTAGGAATGCTTGATGAATAATGATATATTTCAGGAATTTTACAAGTATTTATATGCTTTTGAAACTGCTCCGCCCGTTGTTGCTGGCCGTACCTCTGGCCCCTAACTCTCGTTGATAGATGTGAGTGTACTGTTGTTGATGCGTTCGCTTGCTCGATGATATGATGGTGCGTTGCTTTGGAACAGGGTTAATTTAACTTACTCCATTTTCTCCCCCCCTTGGGGCGCAGTCTGTCGCCCCAAATTGTATCTGCAGCTCTAGGGGGCGGATCTTCTTCGACTTCTTCTCGCAAGGAATCTTTAGACTGCAATGATACTTCAGATATTGGCTGTGATGAGTTATTCTCGCTGATACTGCCGGCTTGGGGATTTGATTCATTATCGTAGTCTATTGGTAATGGGGCCAGCAGCCGAACATTTCTCTTGTATGTACCAGAGCTGGTCTTAACTGTGGCTACCCTGATGATGTTATCGGGACCCGCGAAAACTTCTCTTACAATTCCGATGGGCCACTTTGACACCGGAATATTGTCATCGCCGATTAGAACTATTTGTCCCACCTGGATGCTCGGATTGGCCTTGATCCACTTGGCATAATTGCGGAGAGTGTGAAGGTACTCGGTCCTCCATCGGGTCCAGAATTGCTCCGTTTGATTTTGTATCCTCTTCCATCTGACTTGAAAGTTTGGGTCAGCCTCTTCTTGTATTGAAATGGGAATTGCTGTCATTGGTCTTCCTATGAGGAAGTGCCCGGGTGTTAACGCCTCGGGCGTTCCTGGTTCTGTCACAACTGCTGTTAGTGGGCGCGAATTCATGATCGCTGCTATCTGGTAGAATACGGTTTGTAATTCTAGTATGTTGAATTGAGCGCCTCTAGCTGCGCCCTTAAAAAGTCGCTTAGCAATTTTTATATTTGACTCCCACAGTCCACCAAAATTCGGACTCCTGGGAGGTATAAAGGAGAAGTTGATTCCTTTTTCTCCAGCCATAGTTGTATTTTATCCTGCTCTATTTTTTTGTTGTACTTTCTTCTGAGTTGCGTAAGCTCTTTGCTGGCTCCTATAAAGTTTCTTCCGTTATCTGAATATATAACGTCTGGTGTGCCTCTCATCGACACGAACCGCAATAGAGCAGCAATGAACGCGCTTGTGGATTGGTTTTCTACCACTTCCAAGTGCACCGCCTTTGTTGAGAAGCACACAAAGATGCAAACGTAGGCTAAAGTTTTGATACGAGATTTGCTGTTCAATAAAACTTCGAATGGACCACAGAGGTCCACTCCTGTGTGTGTGAAAGCGGGTGAGGGATTCACTCTGGCTGATGGTAGTTGGCCCATTCTTTGGGTCAGTTGCTTAGGTCTGTTTTTGGCACAGATTACGCATCTACTTAGAACTCCTTGTGTGATTCTCCGTAGGTTCCGCATCCAAAAACTTTGTTTGAACTCCGCTACAACAGTTTCAATCCCAGTATGAAATCTCCTCTCGTGTATGTGCTGGATCAATGTTCTAGTGAACGGATGTCTACTTGGTAAAAGCATTGGTTCTTTACATGTGGGAAGTACATTTGCCTGACTCAAACGTCCCGATACGTGAATAACTCCTTCTTTCATTGTCAATATAACGTGTTGAAAATGTCCCCTTTGATCCAGTGATCCACCCTTTTCTAGTGTATTCCATTCGTCAGGGTATATCGATCGTTGCATGGTCGTTACAATTAATTGTGTGCCTCGTTCAAGATCTTCGGATGTGAGAGGACCCGTGTGTGCTTGCCTTATTATCCCTCTTTCTTTGAGAGTTCTAGATCTGCTTGTGAAGTTGAGAGCAGCTCGGCCTAACCATGCGAAGTGTCGTTGCGTCTTCATGAATGAATTATGATGCTTGTACTGAAACAAGTAATCCTCGGTTGCTATCACCTGTACGATATTTATGATTCTTTCTCTGTTGACTTCTTCGTCAGTCTGGAAATTGTGCTCCTCGTTGGGCCATGCATATCTATCTTTTAGGTATTTTGGACCGTACATCCAAAACTTTTGCTTTGAGGTAATAAATGTTTTCACAGATATACCTCGTGATATTATGTCTGCCGGATTATTTTCCGAAGAAACATGTTGCCATTGTTCAGGCTTAGAATGTTCGTGGATTTTGTTCACTCGGTTTCTCACATATTGTTTCCAACGATCTGTTGGACCTTTAATCCAAGCTAATGTTACTGTAGAATCACTCCAATAGTACTCTGAATGGATCCTGCTTTCAATCACGTTTCTGATTCTGTGAGCTAGTTCTGAGAGAAGCACTGCGGCTTTAAGTTCGAGTCGTGGTAGTGAAGTTTCTTTTATGGGCGTAACTCTAGATTTAGAGCACAAAAGATTTGTGCTTATATTGCCTTCCTTGTCAACATGTGATAAGTATATGCACGCTCCGAACGCTTTAGTTGACGCGTCACAAAACCCATGCAGTTCTAACTGGTGAGGCTTGCTTGGAAGTACTTGTCTGGGAAATTCGACTGTAGTTAGTGCTGGCAAGTCGGCTTTCAGTTTGAACCATGTTGATGCCATTTCTTCGGGAATGAGGTCGTCCCAATTCAGTTTGTATCTCCACAACTGTTGAAACAGAATTTTTGCTGTTATTATAATCGGTTGGATGAGACCCAATGGATCATAAAGCCTTAGTATCTCAGAAGCCAATTGCCTTTTAGTAAGAGAAACAGTCGAAAACGTTTGATTTTCCTCGGGCTTGAACGAAAATGTATCGTTTCTAGGTGCCCAGTTGATACCTAGCGTTTTTATCGTTTCTCTGTCGCCTATTTGAACGGTTTGCTCCAGATCATCAGATGGTATACCTTCTAGAAGCTCCTCTTTGTTCGATGCCCATTTTCGAAGTGGGAAGCCACGTTTCGCAAGAGCGTTTGTAACACCTTCTTTGATTTCCTTCAGCTCTTCTACGGTTGCAGCCCCAACCATCAAGTTGTCTACGTAGAAACATTTCCTTATTACTTCTGCAATTTTCGGGTGCTTATCCTTGATTTCTTCACCGACTTCATGTAGAGCCCTACAGGCCAGATAAGAAGAGGATGCTTCACCGTAAGTCACGGTGAGCAGTCTATATGTGCAAATTTCATCATTCTCGCTGAATCGGTACAATATACATTGTGCCCAAGTTTGGGTCTCTTCAATCATTACCTGTCGATACATCTTCGTTACATCCGCGCTCAGAACTACATCGGCTCCGCGAAACTCGATGGCTAGGTCAAATTGATCCCTCTGGATTACAGGACCAACCGCTTGAAGATCGTTGAGCGATTTTCCCGTTGAGGTTTTAGCACTGGCGTCAAAAACAACCCTGAGTTTGGTTGTACTTGAGTCTGGTTTAATTACGCACGAGTGTGGTATGTAATAAACTACGTTCTTTTCTTCATGTTTGCTCACCAAAACCATGTGTTCCAAATCAATGTATTCTTGCATGAATTTATTGTATTCGACTCGCAGGCTCTTATTGAAATGTAATCGTTTCTCTAGTGTAATTAGTCTTCTATATGCTTGTTCATAAGAATTACCAAGCATGCTGAATTCCTTAGTAAAAGGAATCTTGACAACATATTTTCCGTTTGAGTTTATCGTTGTGTTCACTTGAAATTCCATTTCCAGGTCATCTAAAAGTGGCTCGGTAATCTCCACATCATTTTTATTCGTGTCTTCGATTTGCCAAAACCTTTCGAACAGATTTACTAACTCTTCATTCGTCACATGTTTGCCGATAGCTGGTACTGTCACTGTCTGCATCCACGAATTGGATGTGATGCTTGTTTCTTCTAATAATCCCACTGCCAGCCAGCCTAATTTTGAATTTTGAAAGGTTGGCCCTCTCCCAACTCTTTTGCGTTCGGATTTTATTACTTCGTAAAATATTCGTGCTCCCAGGAGTAACTCAATAGGTCTTTTAGTGTAGAAATGTGGGTCTGCTAATTTTATACCATTTGGAATATCCACTTCATCGTTTCCAAAGTTTTGAATTGGTTGATCATTTAGTATTTCTGGTATAATGGTCAATTCCATCTTCACTTTGAAGTTACTATTATTTGAGGTGAGCTCCACCGTGGCCTTTTTATCGGATCTTATTACCGCTCCAATTCCTAATATCAATGTCGGTTCATGTATATAAGATAATTTCAATTTTGCGAATGCTTTTTCTGTGATTACTTCTAGTTGACTGCCCGAGTCAAGCAGGCATCTGAATTGGTGAGAAAGTCCATTTGTCGCACGAATTTGAACAACAGCGGTGGCTAGAAATATGTATTTATCATCCAGTCATTTAGCGAAGCTAGTGGATGGAACTGCATCGGCCTCTTCGCTGTCCTCGTGCAGCATCGTGTGATGTTTACCATTACATTTGTAGCATCTGTTTAGTGATGAGCATATGGTCACCGAGTGTCCTTTTTTTAGACAATTGTAGCACATGCCGTTCTTCCGGGCGGACTCACGTCTTTGTTTTTGATTAAGTTCCTTGAATTCGAGACAATAGTATATATTGTGTCCTGATTTATCACATGCAGTACACTTCGGTTCTGATTGGGACTTTGTATTTTGCCATGTGTTAACGTCAGTAATTGCTGCTAGGGTTCTCTGCGGTAACATGGCCTTGTTGAATTCAGTCTTGTAACTGCACGTCAGTTGGTTGGCGTATTTCTCCAATTGGGCCTTAAACTGATCCCAACTGTAAATGGTACTCAAGTCCTGTTTCTCCTCCATTTTTGCAAGAGTTACGTCATCAAGTCTTTCTTTAGCGATACATATCAAGAGACCGTTGGCAATGCAAGAGAGCGAATTATTATTTTCGCCCGCAATTTGTCTGGTGGTGGTGATCATCGTATCTATAGAATCGATCAAGGCTAGTAGATTTTTGCCTGATGGTCTGACACCTTTCTTCATCTTCAACGTTTTGAAGAAGTGTCCCTCGAATGCAAGTCGCTTTTTGTAGAAACGTTCTTCCAATTTTTCCCATGCTTCATCGAAGGATACACCGGAATTCTCTAGCGCGTCGCACATATTATGTGCTGGCTCAAATTTATCCATACATTTTATCAAGAATGCGTACTTTTCAGCGTCCTCTGTGAGAAATGCAATCCTGCGCTCGAATCTTGTCTTAAAGGAGATCCATTCTGTGACTGCACCATTGAAGCGGGGCAGCTCGAGACGGGGCAAGTGGTCTGCTCTTGCTACTTGATTCATCGTTTGGTCGAAGTTGCCTCCAATACTAGGCATTGGAGTGGGTTTTCCATTAGTGATTCTACTATTTTGTTTATCAGCGGCCGCCGTCGATCGGACGGACCAACTTCTCCCTCTATTTTCAACAGCACCGCCGTGGCTTGATCGAAAAGGACTTTAATTGTTTCTCTCTGGATAATGATTTCCTCCAGTGTAGGAGGGGTCTCCTCATGAATGCCATCCACATATATGGCTATCTCATGGATGGAACCTTCTAGAGCCGTGAGCTGACGTCTCCAGCGCTGTACTGATTCGCTATCTGTTTCACTTCTTGCCATATTGAATTGTTTCGTAATCTATTCGCACTATGAAATCACTGTAGTATGAGGTAAACGATAATGCGTTATGGACCGAACACTAAATCAAAGCTCTAAATTGCACAAAATCACCCTGGGGTTTACTTAGTCTCGTCTCTTTTATAACACTGTATAATTTTTATTCACACTTCTTGGGATCTTTTCTATAATTTTTGCTTTCTAAGCTTCGTATGGCCACCACACTACAATTACTTCAGCTTGGAAATAACAACGATAGTTCCGAAATCTCACGATAGTTTGTCACTTCTATTTCTGTTTGGAAACTACAATTTATTTTGAAAAACTCTTCTGCTTCTGCTCGGAAGCCACACTTCTTCAATTCTGTTTTGGTTCGGGGTTCACACTATTATTTTAAAGTTTCTTCAGCTCGGAAGACACACTGTGTTGTTTTTTCATGTTCGGTTTCACCACAAATCTAAAATCTGCTTCAGCTCGGAAGCGATAGTGCAATTCGGCGATTCTGCTTCAGCTCGGAAGCGATGATTAGGTTTTAGAATCTCCTTACCCTGTCCCGCTGTGGATTTTTTTTTTAATTTTTTGAAAACTCTTTTGAAAGTCTTGAGAAAGACTATTTTACTCTTTCGATACAACAAAGGATTTATTATTCCTTTGTTATCTACTGCTGCTGATCGACTATCGATGGTCCAACACTGCTGCTCTGCATAGGCTACTCGGAAGCTTGTGTTCCACTCGATGGTCGGTTGAAGAAAGAGGCTGATTGCGAGATGCGCAGTGCTTTTATAGCAATCGTTGATGCTATCATCTCCTCTATTGTGTACGAAACAAAGCCTTGTTTTCCGATTGCTCGCATCGCACGCGGGACGAGCAATCACGTCGGGGTCACCATTGTAAGTTGTTAACTCTCGATGAGATGAGTGTTCCGGAGTTGGATGAAATCTTTTGATTTCATCTAACCGGTCACTCCGAAGACGGCGTGCTCTGGACAAGGCTTGCTTTCGAAAGAAGTTTACTCTAGGAATGCTTGATGAATAATGATATATTTCAGGAATTTTACAAGTATTTATATGCTTTTGAAACTGCTCCGCCCGTTGTTGCTGGCCGTACCTCTGGCCCCTAACCCTCGTTGATAGATGTGAGTGTACTGTTGTTGATGCGTTCGCTTGCTCGATGATATGATGGTGCGTTGCTTTGGAACAGGAATAATTTAACTTACTCCAATCTCAATTAATGCGTCATTTATGTTCGAGAGAGCTGGCCTGTGAATTCACAAAAAAAAAGGTTACAAATTTAATATTCAATGTATTGCCCATCGCTAGTCACAACTTTTTCCCATCTTTCTGACAATTCACGGATCCCTTTGCGGAGATAATCGGCTGGTTTGTCGGCTAACCACGAAACGATCCAATTTTTGACTTCATCAAAATTGGAGAAGTGCTGGTCAACCAGGCCATGTTGCATCGATCGAAAAAGGTAGCAATCGGACGGATCAATGTCTGGAGAATATGGCGGGTGGGATAGCACCTCCCATTTCAGCGTTTCCAAGTATGTTTTGACCGGTTTCGCGACATGCGGCCGAGCATTGCCGTGCTGTAAAATAACATTATCGTGCTGTAAAATAACATGGTCCTTGCTCGTATTGTGGCCTTTTTTTCTTCAGTACACGGCTCAACGCATCAATTGTCGTCGGTAGAGTTCCTCCGTAATGGTTTCGTTCGATATATATATTTGACAGAATATATATTGGGCCTGATTCTCGAATACACTTCACGGTGGAAACGAAATGAAATGTATCCGCGATGACAACGGTACGGCGTCGACATCTGGATATAAAATTAGTTTCCCACTAAAACTTATCATTATAATATTAAATTATCTTCAGATAAAATTTTTGTATGAGATTATTATACCACATGAAGAAAACATAGTTTTCCATTCACATTGAATACCAGTTTGATACGAAAAAGTTAATTTTCATTAATGATTTTTATTTGGAAAGTGCTCATTCTGCCTGAAAACTCATTATTATCTTCGACACTTCACTAACTCGTAAAACGTAGTTCAATGGCGTGCCGTTTATTTCGTTTCCACCGTGAAGTGTATTCGAGAATCAGGCCCATTATTTCTCATGTGGAATCGCATGTAGATTCCATTTCAGATTATTTTTCTTAAATGGTAACGATGTCGCAAAGTATTGTAATTTCATAAAGTTTGGAAAATTCATATATTCATTTTGGAGAGTTCGAAGCAGACACCACTATACGTCAAACTTTGTTAAATTGAATGAGTTTTCTAATATTTTTTAATAACGAAAGGGACTAATTTGAATTGGTTTCATTTCACGATCTGTTATGTTAGTTAAGTAGTCCATCAACATCACCGCTTTCTTCCCATTGTTGAGCACACTTGGACCTGTTTCTTAACTGCTTGTAGGAAATTCGATTATTTATTCAAACCTACAATTCATGAATGGCAGTGATCAATCACTTTTCGTCGTTTCTTTTCGCTATCGTACGGATTCTCAGAATCTGACTTTACTTTATTTGGCTAACCTCAGTTTTAAGCACCTTCAACAATTCGGATCCAACTCGATATCTTATCTTCCTAACTCGGGTACCACCCAGGCACACTAGATATGACCATAGATTCACAGACCCACAACAATCCACAATTCCAACATATTGTATTACCTGTTGGAATTGCGGCAATTTTTGCGTTCCGGCAACTAGGGGTTCATCGTACCGGCAGTAGCGCCTGATGTAACAGTTACAGATAGCGCTAGCGCTAGATCGCACCCTTTTCCCGCGATTCTTGCGTTCCAAAAGCGAAACCTTAGCAACAGCACCCAAAAGTCAGTTAACCAACCAGCCAGCCAAACACCCAGGTGCGTATGTACACACACCCAGAATGGGAGGTAGGATGGAGGGCGGACGTGACCGCGAACTCCCGCTTCAGCAAGCTTACCACAACAAAAATAAACCGAAATGAAAACATTCGTTTCGATGCGTGAGGTCATTGACCACTTCGGTTGCTGCGATTTGGGGGGACCGAAGCGCACCGAAAAAAAGGGGAGTCACGGTGGAGTCTCGTTGCGGGTCGGTGTGCCGAAATTTGGTTTTGACCCTCTACTACTCCCTCTACCCCCATTTTTTTGGGAAGGGGGGGGGGCAATACTTGGTCTTTTGGGGGAAGGGAAATGGGGGGGGGGGCTCCAAATGGGGTGAGAGGAAAAGAGAACAAAAACCTGCTCGGGCTCCGGTGTGCGTGAGCCGGGCGCGTATATGCGTAGTGGTCATCGTCCCCACAGCCCTGGGAGGGAACCACTGTTTGGATACATACCCCTCTCTCCAAACACCGATTGGACCACGATTTCATCATTTTGTTCGCCGCTCCCTGCCATCGCTGTATTTACGTTGCAACTTTACACGTTGACAACTTTCCCACAACTGCGAGAGGAAAGGGAGAAAGATCTTTCACCTTGCGTGAAGGTGATAAAACGCATAAAGTTTGTGCGGTAAAAAAGAATTTCACTAATTATGGGCAGTATTTCCGGTTTTCGGTGTCATGACACCGCACAGCTTCGCATCTTTGGTCAACTTTAGCAGCAAACGCACCTTCTCGTGAAGAAATGAAACCGAAAATGATTTGTACAAAACAAGACTGCGGTAAGCTTACAAAATGAACTCAAAAAAGCATCCAAACTTTCTCGAGTTGTGATGATATTTTCATAAATAACCTCAATCACCTTTCCTGTTGTGATTTTTTTGTTTTCCCTGCTTGTCATTTTTTTCCTCTGGGCTACCTTACATTGTGTTTGGTTCGAAAACGCTGCCATATCTTTCGCGGTATTTCACGCGACGCGGAGTTGGTTTTCGCTGACGTCGAAGACGCCGCTAGCGTTTTGTTTTCCTTCCTTCTTCGCAACTAGCCTAGCGCGCAGCGAGAGTGCAGCCGACCAAACATAACATGTTTACTATACACATCGACTTAACGAAGGTAGAATATTTCACTTCCTGGTAGTGTTGGACATAGAAATGAGCGGAAAAAAACATGCAGTGACGGGTGCCGTAACCATCGTCGCCTGATCTACTGCAGCTCGCTGTGATGATGCGGGTGTTGAGTTGATCTTAGGGTAGGTATACCCTCGAAAATCACAGACTCGTGGTATTAACTGAAATTATGTGGTAGTAATAGGTGAAACATGGATTTCTGATTTGATAAATTGACAAAACTATGTTTTTTCGATATCAGAATATGATAAACCTTTAAAATCACACAAGAAAATAAACGCGTTTTTATTTCAGTCTCATCATGCCTCATTTCTGTTTTCTTACAGTGACTCATCTATATAGAAATCAAAAACCTAGTCCTACATCAAAAGTCCACCTTCTTATGTCCCAGATCGTGTTAATTTTCTTATGTCATATATAACTTTGTTCTACTAGCCAAGCCTTTTCATTTGATACCAATATTGATGAATTTTTGAAAAAAATTGTAGTCCACCATTTTATAGCGGCCGCCATCTTGGATTTTCAAGATCATCGAATACGCAATTTTATAATGACAGCATAGACAAAGATGTGTCTAAATATAAAGATCAATCAGTCAACAGAAAGGGGGTTCAAAGGGGGTTTAGTGTGGGACAGCGCTACATACAATTACAAAGTTACACACGTAGAGGAGGTGAGAGTAAAACGAACATGTTAAGAAGAACCTTTAATTATATCTTTAGAAACTCGTGCTTCCCAAAACATAAATGCAGCTTCTTGCAATCCGATATACTTTTTTTCGAATTAATCGGCCAAATGTTTTACAAAAAAGTGTTTTCCAATGTTTTTTACTGAAATTAAAACAGACCGAAAAGTGAAACATTTTTGTCGGTGCGGGTGGGGGGAATATGGACAGGTTTGTAATATATGAAGCATAGAGGTTTATCGCTCGCGAGAAACATAATTTTACTCCCTCTCACCGTTTGTCTGTCCAACAACTGAAATAGAACAAACAGGGCCTGATTCTCGAATACACTTCGAATACACTTCACGGTGGAAACGGAATGAAACGCATCCGCGATGACAACGGTACGGTGTCGGCATCTGGATACAAGATTAGTTTCCCACTAAACTTATCATCATAATATCAAATCATCTTCAGATGAAATTTTTATATTAGATTATTATATCACATGAAGAAAACGAAGTTTTCCACTCACATTGAATACCAGTTTGATACGAAGAAGTTCATTTTCATTAATCATTTTTTATTTGAAAAGTGCTCATTCTGCCTGAAAACTCATTATTATCTTCGACACTTCACTAACTCGTAGAACGTAGTTCAATGGCGTGCCGTTTATTTCGTTTCCACCGTGAAGTGTATTCGAGAATCAGGCCCACAGAGAAGGTGAGCGAAAAATGAGTTAAATACTCTTTCCATCACTTTCCATCATGTATTGGATGTGATCTAAACATATCACTGTCCATTTCGCCCCACCAGTAGAAATATTGCAAAAAATTGAATTTTCTACTCACAAATGCTCACAAATACCTAATATCGCTTCTCTGTTAACTCACAATACGAAATATAACCATCAGCGATTTCAATTTTGATATTAAACCACTCAAAATGCTTAATATCGAAGCCGCCAAAATTACATCCTCACGCGGAATCATGCAGGATTTTCGGTTTTTTTTCTATTCTCTATTTTCAGTATTCATTGCCATAGGGTGGTTTAAGTATTGTAGAATATCATGTAGAAGGTGTTCTCATTAACAGAAATCTGTAATTCAAAATGTACCTATACAAATCAACCACCTGTCCATATTACGTCCCCTGTCCGTATCACCCGCAATTCCCCTACATACAAACGGGTCAAACTAAATAAAACAGTTTAAAAATCAGAGCATGGCGAATGTGTTAACGTTGGAATATTTATCTAACTTTTTTTCAGCAGTTTACTTTGGAAATAGAAATGATTGATAATTAATGGGTTCGGATTATTTTTTCCTTTCTACAACTCTCTACCATAAACATTTTTTCCAGGGTGATCATTTTGAGTATGGGATGAGGTAAATTTACAAATTTCTGAACAGTTACAGACACACAATTCAAAAGCAGTTGTCCCAAACAATCAAAGCCCCAAGTCCCAAGAATATCATGTATTTTAATTTTTTAAACACATTTTTAAAGTGTATTCGAACTTATTGAACACCCTGTATATCAATTAGTTTTCTGCTCTAATTGGATGCCTGGTCTATCCGCATGTAGGTTGCATCGTCTTCTAGACAATTTAGTATTCGTAAGTCGTGGTTTTGGAAGACTATCCAATTATCAAGCCTATCAAATGTTAGTGCTTTCTCAAGACGCTACGGTAAAAAATGGGTGGGTTATATCTATGATATAACCGCAAGGTTGACGTGGGACTAGCTTAGCTTAGCTAGTCCTCATTTGTTTGTATTAATTAAACAATTTCCGAATTCACTCGAATTCAATATATTTGCTTTGTGAGTAAAGAGATTGAACGAATGCCATGTAAGGTAAATTCATGCATTGTGATAGATTATGTCCTTCGTTACAAGTAAATTTTATGACAGTCCTTTTACGTTTGGTATGATGCCTAGAACAAAATATGTGAACGGAAGAATTGTCAAACGATTATTTTATTTTACATTTCCCTCTGAAGATTGCATCTCTCAAGTGTACGTACTTCTCGAAATGCGAATTTACTTGATTTGATGAACTTTAGGCACTCAGTGCCAGAAATTCAGTGAGCACAAGAATTGAATAACCGAGCCAAGCGTTATGTTCGTACCCGCTTTTGTAATCCGTGTTAGGAAAACACTTTTCGGAGTGCAAAAAAAACATGCGGGTGCAGAAGTACCTCCGGCTTGCATGAATCAACAACTTCAACTTCTACTTTTTATACTATAGAGGCTTTAAACTTGAAAGTTTATTCGCCTCTAATGTCTGCACGACTTTTTCAGGATCTTAAGTTTACAAGACCGTGTTAAGGAAACATATTCTAGTCTGCACAAAGGCAAGCGAGTATTCGAACTCGCAGTTGTCATTTGTAGTAGGACCCCGACTATCCGCGAAAGCGAGTTCCATAGTAATTCTATAGAGCTTCCCAAAATTTGTCAGTGAGACGTAGGCGCTTGCTTTTTTGTTATGGTCATAACTTTCATATTATCTGACCACTGGTGCACACGACCTTGCAGATGGATAGTTTAATGCTTACTGTGTCGATAAAACATAGTTTTCATGCTGAAATATTTTTATTTCGTGTATACACCTCATTTTTAGTCGTATATCTTGTTATCCGCGATTTTCGTTATTCGCGGTAACCTAGCCAGACTATTTCGCGGGTAATCGGGCTTCTACTGTATTTGCAACGATTTCCCCAGACACCTTGGTTTAGAAGTCTGTATTAGGTAAACACATTTCAGTCGGAGCAAAAATACCCCCGACTTGCATGTATTTTCAATAATAATTTCCCTACGCTCCTTGGATTTGAAGTCTGTGTTGGGGAAACACATTTCAGTCGGAACAAATATACCCCCGACTTTCATTTATTTGCAATGCCAATTTCTCCAACACTGCTTGGTTTTGAAGTGTGTGTTAGGGAACACATTTCGGTGAGAACAACAGTCCCCATACTTTCATGTATTTGCAATGCCGATTTCCCCCAGGCTGCTTGTTTATGATGGCTGTATTGGGGAAACCGTAAATCGGGCCAATCAAAACGAGGTAGTTAGAGCGTTTAGATAACGATTAACATTTTACAGTAATTGAGTGTGTGTGATTATCAACATTGTAATAATTTCCTTATACCCCATCCTTTTCCTGAGAAAAATATGTCACCCTTCTAATCTCGAGTTCACCGCGAGTAATCGGTTTCCCACATTACTAACCATAGATTTAAGAAAATTGTTCATATATATAGTGTTAAAAATATATTTAAGATTTCGGCTCCTTTAAACTTATGCAACTGAGCCTGTAAAAATAAACGAATTTATAAAAAAAAAAAAAACATTTTACAGTTATCCAATTATTTATCTAATGAAAAATAACATTTTATTAACTGCAATTGATGCGTAGAAATATTCCCTATCAATTGATGCAAACATCTTTCCGATCCAGTAATAAATGTTCAAGTTATAAGCATTCGGAATCTTTCATTTTTTCCTGCATGTTCTGTGTTTAGGTTTTTATTTTACCCCTCATATACTCCGGTTAGACGTAGTCCCACGTCAAAAAAAAAACTCGGTAAATAATGGTATTTCCGTTTGAATGAAAAATTTCCCCTTCGTCTTTGATGATTAATTGTTCCACAAATAATGATCGCATCGCTAATCGAAAGGCAGGTACAGGTCGGACTCGACTATCCGGAGTCCGACCTGTACCTGTACCTATTTGTTTTCATAGCCTATTTGTTTTTTATAGCTTACATCGTTTCGGGACCAAGGGCGCCATATTTTTTGATATTTTTTCCAGAAGGCTGAGGTTTTTTCACATAATATTAGGCTGTCAAAAAAGTCCTGCGGTATTTTTTTTGAATTTTCATTTGTTCATAAAATTAGTTACAATCATCTGTTTTAAGTCAAATATGCGCCGTTTTGTTCGATGACTTGTTCCCAACGAGATGCCAACTTCATAATACCCCTGTTATAGAAGCTCGCTTCCTTATTGGCAAAAAACTCGGATAGCCAATTTTCACAGGGCTCTTTTGTGGCTAACTTCTGACTACCTAGCTCGTTCGCCATGGACAAAAACAGGTGGTAGTCACTTGGTGCAAGGTCCGGACTATACGGCGGATGAAAAAGAACCTCCCATCCGAGCTCCCGGAGCTTCTGGCGCGTCACCAAAGAAGTGTGTGGCCTGGCGTTGTCCTGATGGAAGACAATGCGGCCTCTGTTTATCAAAGATGGCCTCTTCTTCATGAGTGCTACCTTCCAGCGGTCCAGTTGTTGGCAGTACATGTCCGAATTGAGCGTTTGGCCATAGGAAAGCAGCTCATAATAGATTATTCCTTGACAATCCTACCAAACACACAGCAGAACCTTCCTGGCCGTTAATGAGGGCTGGCCACCGTCTGAGCCGCTTCAGCGGGCTTCGACCACGACCGTTTGCGCTTCACGTTGTCGTAAGTGACCCACTTTTCATCGCCAGTCACCATCCGCTTCAGAAACGGGTCGATTTTGTTGCGATTCAGCAGCGATTCACATGCGTCGATACGGCCAAAGATGTTTTTTTGCGTCAACGTGTGTGGCACCCATACATCGAGCTTCTTTGTGAATCCAAGCTTCTTCAAATGGTTAATAACGGTTTGATGACTTATCTCCAGCTCTTGGCCGATGCTACGGCTGCTACTATGCCGGTCTTTCTCGGCTAATTCAGCGATTTTGTCGCAATTTTCGACGACAGGCCTTCCGGAGCGTGGCGCATCTTCGACGACCTCTACACCAGAACGAAAACGTTGAAACCATCGTTGTGCGGTGGAAATGGAAACTGTATCGGGTCCATAAACTGCACAAATTTTATTGGCAGCTTGAGATGCATTTTTGCCTTTGTCATAGTAGTACTGTAAAATATGTCGGATTTCCTCTTTATTTTGCTCCATATTTGCGACACTATAACTCACGAAAGACTTAACCAAACAAAACACTGTCAAGGACTATATTATAGCGCGCAAAAATACCTTTCCAACAAGCTATAGTAAGACTCGATACAATGAATACAACTAGAACTACGCGCTTACAACGACACCTCGCGGAAATACTGCAGGACTTTTTTGACAGCCTAATATTATCGTCCCGAAGTGGGAAATGCAGTGTTACCATCGACGGAGCGTAAAAATAAATTTATAAGGAGCTATTCGATTATTTTACGTGAGCGTTTAATCTGAAAGACCCTGTAATATGTTTCATTGAGATCAATACAAACACTTTATAAAACAAACATGGAAAAAGGTAAAAGGATATTTAACTCGTTGCATTTAGAAGAAACACTATCCGAGATCAGCCGACGGGCGCCTGGGAATTGCTACGCAGGCGACCGGTAGACCGCGGACTACGCTTTGGCCACCCATGGTATAGCGCTCTCTTAATTGGCCGTCCTGACGCCTGAAACCAACGCCAAAAACCGTTGAATTAAGTTGTTGATGATAAATTCACATTTCGCATCGATCCTTTTCGAGGGTCGTTGGCGCTTAAGCGGAGTAGTATAGCTCAGGGACGACAGTACAGGATTGGCTATTCCTCACGATCGGACAATTGAGTTTTAGCAAATGATAGCCTTCCTGACACTTCTTCTTCTTCTTCAATGGCACTAACGTTCCTAGAGGAACTTCGCCGTCTCAACGTAGTATTACTTGCGTCATTTTTATTAGTACTTAGTTAAGATTTCTATGCCAAATAACACGCCTTGAATGCATTCTGAGTGGCAAGCTCTAGAATACGCGTGATCACAGTGCAAGTCGGAGGAAATTTCTTTGACGAAAAATCCCCCCGACCAGAACGGGAATCGAACCCGAACACCCGGCATGTTAGTTATGACGCTAACCACTCGGCCACGGATGCCTTCCTGACACATGACATTCAAAATTTAAATTTTTTCAAAGGTAAATATGTGTTATTCCTCATGTAAGGATTATGTTCTCTGAAGTTGGAGTCGATTCGTTGCCTAGTTTCCACGGTCCGTTAAAGGATTGATGAAAAAAATTATCTGATAGAATTTTTCCAAGTAACTTATTCCACAAACATTCCATTGAAAAATTCTCAAATAGTCAACGTTTAAATTATTCGAACTAATGTTAAAATCATTTATACCGTCATCGGAAAAGTTAGCTATATTTGTATGAATCATTCATTAAAAAAAATTGAAAGAAACAAGAAACGAGTAGAATAGTCAAATAAATAAATAAATAAATAAAAGATCAAACATATTTAAGGCTCAATACTTCCTGCGATTCACGCAGTTCAAAAGAAAGCGGAGTCAAATCATCACGAATGGAAACAGAAGTTGGTCAACCATTCAACAAAAGAATGAATCAATTTCTGTTGACAATAGTTTACCTTTCTGAGGAGGCGATCTGGTGTGGTGGTAACATCCATACCTCACACGCAGAGATCACGAGTTCAATTCTCACTCCCGACATTCTTCCAAAAATGGAAGTAAAAGTGACGAACCAGCCGAAATGTCTTGAAAGTCACTATAATAGAGAAAAAAAAGTTTACCTTTCTCTTTATTGGCTACATCATTAAACCCCTCTTTGAATCAACGATGTATTATTGTTCTTTTTTGTATGAAACCTGGCGGCTGAAGTTATATATCCTGTTTTCAGTTGTACCCCAAGGAACAGTATTGTTTTATCAATGAGTTAAATTATATTTTCATTATGTGATCTGCAACACATGTCCATAAACAAAGCGTTTTTTTCGTTCATTGCCCGATTTATTCATTACATGCGTAGAGAACAAATTTCCACGATCTTTTCTCAGTAAGGGCCTGGCCGGGTAGGGGAGTAAAAAGTGCCCCCAAACCAAAACACTAGCTGTATGGCAAATATTGTAAAGGATATTAAATAAGAAATTTTGGCGGTTTATTTGAACCCCTATGTGGTTTGACGTAGGATCTATAGTGAAAAACGTACTTTTACGTTTATTTCACGTCATCCTCAAAAGATCCGAGATAAAAATTTGAAAAAAAAAATACTAAATGTGCATCTTACTACGGTGTATCAAGAAAAATTATCAAAAAAAAATTCATCAAAAATTTTAGTACCAAAAAAATATTTAAATTTTGAATTTTTATTTATTTTAGGTTTAGAGATTCAGTACTACTCTAATTCATATTTAAATGTGTTTCTACGGCTTTTCTAGATATGTGTGATTTTTTTCAGTTTTTTCCTTTTTGCGCGGTATCAAATATATAATATTTTTTTTATATTTCCAAGGAGTGGTTAGGTAAGGGAGTAAAAAGTGCCCCCAAACCAAATCACTAGCTGTATGGTAAATATTGTAAAGGACATTAAATAAGAAATTTTGGTGGTTTATTTGAACCACTATGTGGTTTGACGTAGGATCTATAGTGAAAAACGTAATTTTTGTACAAAAAAAAATATTTAAAATCTGAAAAAATAATTTTTGGGATTTAGAGATTCACTCTAATTCATATTCAAATGTGCTCTTACGGCTTTTCTAGATTGATAAATATCTTCAAACTGTTTTTTTTTCTGGCATTTTCTGGCATTTCGAAATTTTGAAAAAAAATATAACTTTGAGACCCACTCCTGCTCAAATTTTTATTTAAATGCGTTCGTATGTGTCTTTTTTCTACATATGGCGTAATTTTTCCTGAATTTTTAAGAGCATTGTGTGACACAAAAATAATTTTCTTCATCGTCTGCATTATTTTCATTTTTTTTTTTTAAATCGATTATTTTATTGTATTCGTGGTTTTCAATTGAAAGATTAAAATAAAAAAAACAAATCAGATTTGTGGTCTCAAAGTTATATTTTTTTTTCAAAATTCCAAAATTCCATAAAAATCTATAAAATTTTTTTGTACTGTGTATTATTTTTTTTATTATTTTATTTTTATTATTAGATATTTGAAAAAAACAGCTTGAAGATATTTATCAATCTAGAAAAGCCGTAAGAGCACATTTAAATATGAATTATAGTAGTACTGAATCTCTAAATCCCAAAAAAAAATTCAAAATTTAAATATTTTTTTAGTACTAAAATTTTTGATGAAATATTTTTTTCATAATTTTTCTTGATACACCGTGGTAATTCAGTATTTTTTTCAAATTTTTATCTCGGATCTATTGAGGATGGCGTGAAATAAACGAAAAAGTACGTTTTTCACTATAGATCCTACGTCAAACCAAATTCGCCAAATACTACGCCAAATAGGGGTTCAAATAAACCGCCAAAATTTCTTATTTAATATCCTTTACAATATTTGCCATACAGCTAGTGATTTGGTTTGGGGGCACTTTTTGCTCCCTTTACCACTCTTTGGAAATATAAAAAAAATATTTTTTGATACCGCGCAACACTGAAAAAAAACACACATATCTAGAAAAGCCGTAGAAACACATTAAAATATGAATTAGAGTAGTACTGAATCTCTTAATCCCAAAAAAAAAATTTCCAGATTTCAATATTTTTTTTTAGTACTAAAATTTTTGATGAAATTTTTTTTGATACACCGTAGTAAGATGCACATTCAGTATTTTTTTCAAATTTTTATCTCGGCTCTTTTGAGGATGGCGTGAAATAATCGAAAAAGTACGTTTTTCACTATAGATCCTACGTTAATCCACATAGGGGTTCAAATAAACCACCAAAATTTCTTATTTAATATCCTTTACAATATTTGCCATACAGCTAGTGATTTGGTTTGGGGGCACTTTTTACTCCCTTACCCGGCCTGGCCCTTTGCCAAATGTTCATGCAATGTTTTTTGTATGCAATTAACACCAATGTTAACACAATTTTACACAAATGTCGACCAGTTCAAGCATCGATATTTTCTGGTACCACAGCTGTTTTTGGACGACCTTCGCGAGGTTCGTCAGTGAAGAGCCTCCTTACAACAAATCTTTTTGAGTAAAAATATGTTCCAATCTATCAAACTTTTTGATGGTGAGGTTGCATTTTGCCTAACATCGTCATCGCCATATATATTATTCATATCCATGTTATTAAAAATAATTTCAGTGAGAAATAAATTTGTTTTTTTTACATAATTTAAGTGTATCATTTCCCTGTTGTACCGTGAAAAAATGGCAGAAAACCAATTCACACTGCGAAAAATAATTTTGCAGACACCCTAGCGCCATGGTGCGTACGCATTATGCGTTGTATTGGTTGTCTTGCCAAACCAATGTCGGTATATTCATAACAAAGAGCAAGGTTTGTTTACGTTCGCCACCAGCTGCGGTTCGATTACGGATAATATACACACTTTTCGTCGATATCACCAGCGACCAACGTTCGCGGTTGTCGAGGGGAGCCAGTTAAAGAGGATGGTGGAGACAGAATGCAACCGCACCGTATGATATAGTAAACATGTTATTATAATAATTTCTTCGCTCTTCACGTTTGCCACTCTTTTCTCCGACGACAGTGTCATCGGAGGTTTGTCTACGAATGTGGCATGCGATGACCATATTTGCATAATATATTAGCTATGCTGGATATCAAGTAAAACCAGAGCTGTTTTCGAGCGTTTTTTTCTCTTTCCTCTTCTTTCCTTCCTTGGATTGTGAACATTTTTCTCCTCCCAACCCTACCCCAGTTTTTCCCATTCTCCCTGCGAGCCGGCCCGGTCAATGGCCTTCGATGTTATCTAATCGGCTAAATGATCTAGGAAATCTAGCAGCCGCAGAACGCGCGGCGATCAGCTGGGCGGGAATAAATGCGTCAACCGGTAAGATGCATATGGATGTTTGGTTGTGTTTATGAATATGGTTTTGGTAATAAAACAAAATTAAAAACCATTCCAGGTAAGGCATTGTTATCTTCATAATCAATTTCAATAGTGCGCTTGATGCGCTTTTCGGACAAGAATGAAAACACGAAACTAATCAATTTTTGACTCACCCTTTTTGCTTTTTATTAAAATTTGGAGCTTTTCGCTCATACGAACTTTTACCACGATAGATCAACGATCGCTTTTCTTCCACGCCAGCGGATAGTTTTTTTTTTTTTAATTTTATGTTATGTAATGCGCTAACATCGCGCATCTATGAAGCCGGCTGAGTTGCTACCGTTTGGAGAAAAATTCAATCAAACACATATATGTGCGATCTTGTGTGTACGGAAGAATCGCCCGGAGAGAGAGCGCGAGAAATAAGATATTGAGAGAAAGCATCGAACTTACGATGCCAAAGGAACTACGAAAATAGAATCGCTGGAAGGAGAGTAAAAATGCGCGCGACCGCGTGACTACATGACGTAACAATCACGTTGCCAGCGAGCGCGAGCGAGACGGACAGACAAACGGGGTTATTGCACCGAACCCATGTTAGTAGGTCACTTTTGATACCGGTCATCCACCTTTTGGCCTCCACATTCGCAAGTAATTTATCGGCCTTCTGTTTTCCCTCTGCATTCGCGTATTCTGTTCTGTTTTGACCCTATCCTATATAACGCCGGCTATCCGCTTGACGAGTTCCAACCGCGAGAAGAGGCACACACTCGTACACAGACAGAAGGATTCTACAAGATTGTCGTTTAGGCGACTAATTATTGTCTACCGGAACCCGGTGGTTTCTATAAGAGCAAAACGCTTCGGAGGAAATGAGAAATTGGTTCTTTTATTGTGTCCAATCAGTGCCGCGGGAAATTGATGGTTGATGAATACTCGCTAATTGACCCATTATGCTTATCAACACAACAGATGATTATCGAATATCCGCTTTCTAGACCTTTAGCGATGAACACCGGGAACAGAAGATACATCATTTTGCCTTTGGAAGAAAACATCTTGCGCGGTGTATTGTTCCAGAAATGACCGCCAATTACTAAAAATAAACAACTAATCCAAAATTAGTATATTTTGCATCATTAGACGAAGCGCTTGGTATATTCCGAGGCAAAACCATTTCGATTATGCCCTCGACGGGAAGGGAAACCAGACTATATGCCTTGAAGGGTCAAGAATTCCTGACCTGATCTTGGGGATTAATTCTCAATGTGGTAAAAAAAAACCATCGAGAAATGAGTACAAAAATACACACCCAGAAAACCAAACGGAGTATTTGAATTGATTTCTTTAAATAAAAAACCATATTTTCTTGTACACTATGGAAACTTTATAAAAAAAAATATATTTATTTAAGTGTTCTCTGGGATGTCTAGGGTTCAACAAACCGGCTGCGGCTATTCAGTATAGTATATCAGTATATATTCAGTATATACCATATAAAACTGTGATATCAGAATAATCATAGTAATTTATTTTCTCGATTAAAAAAGTCACGAAAATCACATACTTTTTTCATGATGTTCATAGTGTACTACCCCCTTAACAGACACTTTTTTAACAATTTTGTGTAGGACCTGTGGTTTCGAAAAATAAACCAAAAACCAAATTTTGGAGTGAGATGAATTATTGGTTCAATCATTGGTTTCCCCTTCCTAGATCTTCCGAAATCTCAGAGGAAAGTGAGAAGAATTCACGAAAAGAACTAACACAAAAATTAGTACATATATAGCTTCCTACAATACAGCAAAATTCACATTTAACAAAATTTCCTTTTTTTGATTTTGTGAGAACCCTTTTGTGGAGAATGATTTTTCGCACAGAGCATGTTTCACGTCACTAAATGCATGCCGATATTTGCAATATTCTTGCAAAGTTTCTGGAAAACTTAATATACTGGAATTTACTTTCATCTATTGTTTACTATTCACAGAACAAAGTTCATTTGTATGTCTTGAAACGGAGCTGAAAATACAACATTAACCCTCTACAACCTAACCCCGCCTTTAGACGAGCTTCACGGATTTTGTTTGTAATGTATTCAGACATTATTTTTAATGTTCACCCACACACTCACGTCTTCAAAATACTTTTATCTAGGGTAAATGATCTTGATTTGTCCGATTTGGGGTGTTTTTACACAACTAGTAAATGCAAATCGATTTTTCTTGATGAAAATCACGACTTTGGGTTTATTGAAAAGCCCCAAGTCTGTAGTTGCCAATACTACCATAAGGCGTTGAAATTATTCAAATTTATATGTTTTTTAACGATTTTCCTTAAAGAGGAATTATGATCATGGTTTGACCACCTTTGATCATGGTTTGTCCAAAATATGATCATGGTCTGTCCAGCTTTAGAAATCACCATTTTTGAATGAAAACATTCGAGTTCTCAAGTAGATGTTGCAGTTATCATTGCTTAAGTTTACTGTCATCATACTCATCCATCATAATTTAGGCTTCCTTCAGAATATTGCCTTTTCTTGGGCATTTTAAAAGTGTTACCCTCAACACACTCAACACACAAAAACTTTATTTCTGCTATGTGCGAAGGACAGAATAGGGTAAATGATCTTGGTTTGTCCAGTCGAAAATATGATCATGGTTTGGCCACTTTTTTGAATGCTCTAATTCAGTGCTCCTGTGTCAAATAAGGCCTTCGAATGTTTCGAAACATATAAATGAATTTGCCTTTTACATGATTTATAGTAGTTTGATAGTATATTTTTACGAAATCACATGTTTTAAAGGATTATAAAATACACCTTCTATTTGTGTCAATGCGCCCCTCATTCGAGCTAACTTTTAATCGATCACCAGATGATTATTTGGCACGTATTCAGACCTTTTCTGGATTACAACACTTATAAATATTGTAAACATCATGGCTTTCTTCAGAATATTGCCTTTTCTTGGGCATTTTAGAAGTGTTCACCTCAACACAATCAACACAGAAAAACCATACTTCTGCTATGCGCGAAGCACACCATAAACAAACATAAACAAACTGCAGCGCGCCAAGCGGTTGCCATAGAAATCATGTGGACAAAACAATATTATTGAATTGGACAACTCATGATCAGAATTTAGTTCATCAAAATGCGTTAAATCAATGGTTTAGCTATGTAAATCTGATGCAAATAATGATGTTTACAATATTTCTAAGTGTTATAATCCAGAAAAGGTCTGAATACGTGCGAAATAATCTTCTGGTGATCGATTAAAAGTTAGCTCGAATGAGGGACGCATTGACACCAATAGATGGTGTATTTTATAATCCTTTAAGCATGTGATTCCGTAAAAATATACTATAAAACTACTGTAAATTATGAATAAGACAATTTTATTTATATGTTTTGAAACATTCGAATACCTGATTTGACAAAGGTGTGCTGAATTAGAGCATTCCAAAAAGTGGACAAACCATGATCATAATTTCGACTGGACAAAAAAAAATTTCGACAAACCAAAATCATTTAACTTATCATACATTGGTATTTTATGTCGGAAGTCGAAAATTCGAGATAAAAGAGGAAAAAAATATATCGATTTCGGTCGCGCACTCCAAACGAAAAACAAAAACAGTTTTTGAACATTTCATTGGTGGAAAAATGGGTCGGTAAGTTTATTTTTATTAGTATTTTACGTTCGACATCAAGTTTTGTTGTTATGGTAACAAAAAATTACAGTTTTTCGATAAAAAAAAACATAACCCACCTTGAGGTGGTGTTGGGCAGTTGAACGAAAAAAAAATCAGACTCCTGCTGAAGTGTAATCTACTGAAAATTACTACTGCGACATCAATTTACATCTGCAGCTGAACCAGAATTGTTTTTTATGCTTTCCATCATAAGGAATAACTACTACGAGCAGTTTAAAAGAAAAATATTTTTTTTTCGACCAGATACCCAACCCCGCCTTAACACTTTTGTCGCCCCGTCACCCAGATATGGGTGACACTTTCCTCGTTCAAATTGAATAGGATTTCCAAAAGAAATTTGATAGAATAGGCACCTTAGTGTAACTATAGGATATGTAGAAAAATAATAAAATTATAACCATATCATGATAATGTTGATACTACACTTTTTATTAATTTATAGTACGGATGGTTTGTACTGCAGCTTTTTGCGGAACCCATATAATATGACTTTGCAAATGTTATTGTTGTCAATTCATCTTCAAATTAAATAAAATATTGCAAGATCATGTAAAAATTGTCTACAAACTATGTTTGATCTTCATTTAATGATTTATCCGCAATTTGGGTTCCGCTAGAAACTTAAAAAGGTCACTTTGGGCGACGAACGTGTTAACAAATTAAAGACCGCACGTTTTGGAGCAAACTTGTACGCTTTATTTGTACGTGTTGATGGGGAACGCACTTTCTCAGCAGCTTCTTTTTCCTTATTCGGCGTGTGGTTTTATCCGGGCGAACGACGTTGTGGGAGAGCCTTGAATTACGCTGGATAAAACACCGCGACAATCAAACGATGATCGTGCCTAGCTTCGAGAAGGGCTTCTTTTCGGGTAACGGAGAGATTACACAAGGCGCCTGATCGGTGCAAATTTCCTATTTCAACTGTTTATTATTTCTTATTTCAAATGACAGATAATATCCAGATGCGTTTAGTAGTTTACAAAGGTGAGTTCAAAGATTACAATTCAGGTTTGATACAAGGTAAGTATAATTGGAGTCCAAGGTAAGTACAAATACTGTGTATTATTAATTAATATTTTCTTTTTTCTTTAATTTCTTTTTCTCCTTTCAGGTAACAATCATCATCAACACGCCGGCCACCGTTGAAACGATTAGATTCAACTTCCTACGACATAGTGGTCAACGTTCTGGGGTCATCTTCTACGTTTGCAACTGGTTCTTCAATGGGGAGCAGGTAGACTTCGGTGACAGCTCGCTTGTAGAGACCCTTGGCGGTACGGACTTCAATCACACGTACGTGTCCATCTTTACCTGGAGCGATGGCAACTACACGACCCAAATTCCACTCCAATGGCGGAAGATTCTCTTGCTTCAATAGGACAAGAGATCCTATCTTCATTTCGTCTCGAACGCGTTGCCACTTGGAGCGTTGGTGTAGTTCACTAACATAATCACGAGACCAGCGTTTCCAAAAGTCCTGGACGCTGCGTTTCATTTCCTGGAAGCGTTTGAGTCGGCTGATGGGTTGCTCGGTGTAATCGGGTTCAGGGATAGAGTACAAAGGTTCTCCGACTAGGAAGTGACCCGGAGTGAGACTGCTCAGATCTTTCGGGTGGCTGGACATCGGTGACAACGGTCTAGAATTCAAGACACTCTCGATTTGAGCAACCGCTGTAGTGAGCTCTTCCAACGTGAAGGATCGGCTTCCCAATATTCTTCGAAGGTGAAATTTAAAGGATTTCACCCCAGCCTCCCACAGGCCTCCATGGTGAGGGGATCTAGGCGGAATGAAGTGAAAGTTGACACCGCTTTCCAGGCAGTATCCGTTCCAGCTTTCCGTAGAGAATTGCTGAAGGAATTGACGACGCAGCTGTTTCAACTCCCGATCTGCGCCGACGAAGGCCGTCGAATTGTCGCAGTAGAGATTCACGACCCGACCGCGACGCGCAACAAATCTTTTTATTGCATTTACACACGCGATGGATGTTAGATCGTTCACCACTTCGAGGTGTACCGCTTTCACCACCATACATACGAAGACGGCGACGTATGTTTTCACGTTCGCTCCTCTCCCAACCAACGGACGAACACTGAATGGCCCACAATAGTCCATGCCACTATTCAAAAAGACGCGCGCGGGAGTTATTCGTACTGAAGGCAAATGTGCCATTAACTGTTCAGTTTGTTTCGGGGAACACCGGAAGCACATGACGCACTGGCGAAATACTTTTCGCGCAAGATCTCGCCCTCGAAGTGGCCAAAACCGTTGTCTTATGGTCGATAGAAGCAGAGTTGGTCCTCCGTGCAGCGTTCTGATGTGGATAGAGCGTGCGATCAACACGGTCAGATGATGACAAGCAGGAAGCAGAATTGGTGCTCGAGTGTCGAAAGCGGCTGACAGTTTGGCCAAGCGACCACCTACTTTTGGATTACTACTACGTAGTAATCCAAAATCGTCTAAAAACGGATTGAGAGACTTGAGCGACGATTGTAGCTTCCTGTCCTTTCTTGTTAGCTTACGTTGAGGGTTTGCTGTTAGATGGTTCAACTCTTCCGAAAATTCCGTTGCTTGGACGGAGCGAATAAGCGATTTGAGAGCGTGATCTATCTCACCAGGCTGCAAAGGACCAGTTTTCCGACCATCCGTTGAGCTTCAGGCGTTGTTACGGAATCGGATGCAGTACCCGATTACTCGAAGCAGTTTTCCCAAGTCGGAGTACCGATTGATGATTGAGTGATCGATTTGCGTTGTTGTAAATGTTACGACTCGGCGAGCTTCCGAATCTCGAGCTTCTTGATTTACTTGAGAGAGGTTAACCACGTTTCTAGGCCAATCTTCGACGGGCTGTACGAGAAATTGTGGCCCATGCCACCATAATGAATCATCGATAATCTGGGACGGGGAAACACCGCGGGAAATGCGGTCAGCAGGATTCTCCTTCGAAGGAACATGTCGCCAGCAATCGTTGTTGGTTAACTTTTGGATTTCCGCAATTCTGTTCGAAACGAATACCTTCCATACCGTGGGTGGAGAGTTGAGCCAGTGTAAAACGATGCTGGAGTCGGACCAGAATATAGTCGGTTTCGAGAAGGTAGTTGTTTTTCTGATTTAATCCATTAGCTGGCTACCGAGAAGAGCGGCACACAGCTCGAGTTTTGGTATTGTGAGCCCACGAAGTGGTGCGACGCGGGACTTAGCGATGAGCAATTGGCTTTTGTACGACCCTGGACCATCTGGCGAAACAACGTAGACACAGGACCCGTATCCGTGGTCGGAAGCATCGCAGAAGCAATGGAGAGCGAACTGGTTATCCATATTGGCCAGTACCCGTCGTGAAACTTTTAGCTTGGACAGTTCCGAAACCTCTTCTCGGAAACGCAGCCACCAGATACCCAAATTTTCTGGAAGTTCCTCGTCCCAAGGAATATGAATCGCCCACAGCCGTTGGATGAACATTTTCGCACTCATAACAACCGATCCTACTAAGCCGAGTGGATCAAATAGCTGTGCCATCTCAGAGGCCACGATGCGTTTCGTGACATGCTCTAGTGACGGAAGTGTTGGGATTTTAAAGCCAAATTCATCAGTGACGTGTGACCACAGAAGTCCCAAAGTTTTGACGGTTCCAGACCCTTCAATTTCTGTTTCCGGCGAGAACTCCTTCAAATCGTCCGGTACGTGGGTTAGAACTCTTGGATCGTTGGTGCTCCATTTTCTCAATTTGAATCCCGCCAGCTTCAGAAGTTCTGCCAGCTGTTTGGTCGTTTTGATAGTGACTTCCAAATCGTCGTCACCAGATAAAGCATCATCCATATAAAATCCATTGAGGATCACCTTCGCACCCAGCGGGAAGCGGTGGCCTTCATCCTCCGCCAGTTGGTTGAGCACGCGAGTTGCGAGGTATGGGGCGCACGAAGTGCCATAGGTCACTGTAGTGAGTTGGTATCGGTGAAGCTGTTGAGATTCGCTCGCACGCCAGAGAACTTGTAGGGGGTTGAACGATTGGACCGACGAGTAATACATCATTTAGGGACAGCTGGGAGCTGCCTTTGCAAGTAGCATCGAATACAACGCGGGTTCGCGTGGTTGAACTGCCCGGGCGGAAGATGGCATGATGTGGTAAAACAAATTGGGGATTTTCGCTGCGAGGACTCAACTCCATGTGTCCTAGTTTTTTATACTCCTCCATAAAATTGACATACTCGTTCTTGAAGCTGGTGTTCGCCGCAAAATTTCACTCGATCGCCAAGAATCTACGTTGTGCCACTGCAAATGAATCTCCTAACATTGCGAGCACATTTTCTCGAAGAGGAAGCCGAACCATGTAGCGACCATCACTAGTCCTAGAAGCAGTCCTTTGAAAGTGTTCTTCACACGCCTCTTCCATGGGAGTCATCGCCTTATAATTGTCGAAATTCTCGACCTCCCAAAAGCGTTGTAACCTATTGTCGAGACTTGCAGTTGTACTCACAACACAAATGGATGAACCATTCGATGGTTCCGATAACCTTCCAGCCACTACGTACCCGAAGACGGTTCGTTGAAGCATTGGATAACCAGTTGACAAGTGGATCTTATGTGTCTCTAGTAGCGAGTAGAACAGATCTCCCCCAATCAAGATGTCGACCCCAGAGCTGATGTTGAATCTAGGGTCCGCGAGAGGAATTTTGTCGGGGAGATTCCATCGAGAGATGTCAAAGTGCTTGCTAGGAAGCTTGACCGTGATTTGTGGTATGATCAGACATTCTAGCAGATAGTCAAATCTTCCGAAACGAGACGAGATTTTCATAACCACTTTCGAGCGTATGTGAACTATGCCTTGACCAATGCCGCTGACGTCGACACTTATATGGTAGCGTTTCAAATCCAGTTTACGAGCCAATGATTCGGATATAAAATTTGCCTGAGAACAGCTGTCCAGAACTGCTCGAACACAATGGTGATTCCCAAAGACGTCCTCTACCTTCATCAAGACTGTTGACAGAAAGACTTCATCATTGTGCGCCTTCACGGAATCCTTTTGCGGAGCAACGTAAGATGCCACAGGGAAATTGTGAACACTACAGATCGATTGCGACGGTGGTGGACTAACCGGCGACGGGGAGGGAGCTACGACGACCGAATACGAAAACGTGTTTACCGAGGCGGGTTCAACGAACGACGACATCGAACGCGATGGTGGGGAAGCACTTGATTGCGGTCCGATTGCGGACAAATTCGACTGACCTGAATCCTCAGAAAACACCTCACTGGATAACGTGGAGCATGCTAGTGCTGTTCGAGCGGAGGTTGCGGGGGACGACGACATATGCAGAAATGTATGATGCTTTCGTGAACAGTTTCTGCAGCTTCCACTACTACAATTCTTCGCCAGGTGTTGTCCCTTTAGGCAATTGATGCACAATCCATGCTTCTTCGCCAACTCAAAACGTGGCTTCGTCTCCATGCTGATCGCATTTGTAGAGTGGGTGGGCTTGTTTGCAAAGAGAACATTTGCTTGTTGTCTCTGTTACTATATGAGTGGAAATCGGTTTGGGTTTAGTGGGTTTTGCTTCGGAAGATTGACTCGGAGACTGCAACAGCGTTACGGATTGCAGCACACGCGAAGCTTTCCGTACAAAATCTACCAGGTTCTTGTAAGTTGGGCGCTCTTCTACCTCACACGAATTTTCCCATTCCTTGAGCGTAGCAGTATCTAATCGCTTACTCAGGGTTTCAACGAGCACAGTGTCCCACAGACTAGCTGGGTCGTCCAGCTTCTCTAAAATTCCCACCTGATGGTCGAATTCGTCAACGAGGTTATATAAGCTCGACGACGAAGCCCTTTTTACACAAGGAATTGCAAAAAGAGTAGCGAAATGATGTTTCCGTAGAAGATTCGGATTATCGTATCGCTCACAAACCGATTTCCATGCGATCGGATAGTTTCCTGAATTCACTCCCAAATTAGCAACAATACGAGCAGCATCGCCTTTGAGAGCCGCCTTCAGATAGTGCATTTTCTGCACCGACGAGAGTTGCACATTCATGTGTATCATGGACCGAAAAATGTCCCGAAATACAATCCAGTTGGATGGATTGCCGCAAAACTCAGGAATGTTGATCTCCGGCAACCGCACAGAATGCGTTGGTTGAACCGGTGGACGATGGTCTTGTGGCGTAGAAGCAACCGTAGCCGAAGCGCCTGGGGCCGGTAGCTTGCTAATGAGCGACGCTTTGAGCTCAAAGTACAAATTTTGGAAACGGATGCGTTGCTCGGACAAAGTTGGCTCAACATCATCATCTTCTTCGTCGAAATCTACGTGACATTCGAGCTCTTCGATTTCATCTTGCACCCGTGCAAATTCTGCCCACAATTGGTCTAAAGATTCAATCCGCACTTTAAGTTGGTGAATTTGTCCGTCTTGGTATTGTTCATCAAATTTTCTGACCAACGCGGCAGAACCGAGAATAGTTGTTCTTTGTCGAAAAAGCCTTTTCAGTCTCGCCGCCGTGGAGCGTGATTCGTGCTTCTTCGGTGGTGTCATTTTATTTGCAACAATTAACAAAATTCGCACCCACCTTGTATCCTTGAGTGAGGTTACCTATTGTTTCCTTTATCGTCGTAGTAGCGTGCCCGTGAGAAAAGCCGAATTTCCTTCAGGGACACCAGCTTGGATCCAAATTCCGAGGAATATCGTAGTGCCGAGGTGATTGGAGCGGTATCTTCGATGTCCAGATTCGTCCAGTTGCAAATTTCACAACGATGATTCTCGAACAATCCAGCTGCGTTACTGTGACGATGCGTACAATGGCTGCCTTCGAGAAGTTTCTGCAACGTGCTTCCCGGGTTTCGGCACCAAAATGTTGATGGGGAACGCACTTTCTCAGCAGCTTCTTTTTCCTTATTCGGCGTGTGGTTTTATCCGGGCGAACGACGTTGTGGGAGAGCCTTGAATTACGCTTGATAAAACACCGCGACAATCAAACGATGATCGTGCCTAGCTTCGAGAAGGGCTTCTTTTCGGGTAACGGAGAGATTACACAAGGCGCCTGATCGGTGCAAATTTCCTATTTCAACTGTTTATTATTTCTTATTTCAAATGACAGATAATATCCAGATGCGTTTAGTAGTTTACAAAGGTGAGTTCAAAGATTACAATTCAGGTTTGATACAAGGTACGTATAATTGGAGTCCAAGGTAAGTACAAATACTGTGTATTATTAATTAATATTTTCTTTTTTTCTTTAATTTCTTTTTCTCCTTTCAGGTAACAATCATCATCAACAGTACGGATTCCACGAATGAGATCGTTTTATTCGGTGTGGATGAGACGAAGGCGAGCCATCGGTAGGCCTTGTTAGATTCTTGGCAGACCAAAAATTTAACCATCAAGTGTAGAAAACACGGGTAATAGACGGAACGTGAAACACGAGAAATCTCGTGAGCGGTCCGCAATGTGTTAAGGCGGATTACTGGTTTTGTGGCATGAATTAAAAAAAATCCGTGACTCAAAAATTGCCGTTATGTTTTTCAATATTCTCATCAAAAATATGATCTACTATAGTTTTTTCATCCGAATAAAAAAATGGTTTTTAGAGGGTTAATGTTCAAGAATCGGAAATCGCACAAAGGTCAGGTGCTGTCACGTCACAAAAATATTTGATTGGCAACAAGCGAATTTAATTATAAAATATTCTCCAACTGATGAAAACTATATGAAAATTTTACTTTTATATAATTTATTTTTGGTAATCGTGCGCCTTACACATGAAAACATGAAAAAACATGTTTTTAGTGAGTAAAAACGTTGTCACGGCACGAATGGGTCTTAAGCGTCTTTCGTCATATTGTCCCGGTACCGGTAAATTTCTTCGGTTTTACAACAGATGGCGTAACTTGATTATTGTTCCAGTGAATCAAACTTCCAGACTACTGTCATTGCGCATCTTTTTCAGTATATGTCAAAAAATTTGAAGCGCAAACAAAATTGTTTTTTGCCACTTCGAATATGTCAAATTTCGTACCAATGAGAGTGTTTTTTTGCGGCGAGTGCTACTTCATTACTCCAATATGAAGAAAAAAGCTGCGGAAAGTTTATGGTGAACATGCTCCAACTGAGCGAACTTGTCAGACGTTGTGTGTACGGTTTTAAAGTGCTAATTTTGACTTGGAAGACGAAGAACGTTCCGGACCGTCAAAAAAGTTTGAAGATGAAGAATTGGAGGCTTTACTCGATCAAGGTCCGTCACAAACGCAACAAGAACTTGTAGATACACTTGGAGTAGCTCAGTAAACCATATCCGATCGTTTAAAAGCAATGGGAATGATCCGAAAGATAGGACATAGGGTGCCGTATGAATTGAAGCCACAAGACGTCGAACGCCGGTTTTTAACGTGCGAACAACTGCTCCAACGGCATAAAAAAAAGGTTTTTTTTGCATCGAATCGTTATTGGCGATGAAAAGTGGGTCCATTACGACAATCCTAAACGTCGGGCAACGTATGGATACCCTGGCCATACATCAATATCTACGGCCGAGCGGAATATTTACGGGCAGAAGGTTATGCTGTCCATTTGGTGGGACCAGCAGGGTGTGGTGTACTACGAGCTGCTAAAACACCGAATGAAACCATTACAGAGAACATCTACCGACAACAATTGATGCGTTTGTGCCGTGCACTGAAAAAAAAACCGCCACAATACGAGCAAAGACACGATAAAGTTATTTTGCAGCACGACAATGCTCGGCCACATGTCGCGAAGCCGGTCAAAACATACTTAAAAACGCTTGCGGGTGATTTGCTCCGTTTCGACAAAATGACTGTAAGTGCTGAATGAACTGCTACTAAGCTTGTACGATAAAAAAATACACTCCCAACTAATTTTACTCCCAATTTTAAATTTTTTACTCACACGGGTAAAAAGATACAAACAAGATTTCAGGTGCAACTATACTTATAATCCTTCCCTTCCCCTGGTGACTGATTATTAAAAACTCGAGTCACCAAATATTGCACGATGCGAATGGTTTGCTACTCCCAAGCGTCATTCAGTGGGTTCCTTGTGCAATTTCGCTGGTGCAGGTCAATCACGGAGAGCAACTACGAAGTGTACAGTCTACTCAAGCTCAAGTAATTTTTACAGAATACCTTTATTAAAATTTCGTTTTAAATTGGCTTCAGCTGCTCGCTCCTTTTTTTGGTTCTGAATCTGGGTAGCATGCAATTTATCATTCACGGAATTGGCAGTATATAAACAATACATCTAAGAGTGAAACTCAGCAAAATCTGAATTATTTCTGTAAAGTAAGATCTATGAAAAAAATAATATGATCTATCTATATATATAAAAATGGATTTCTGACTGTCGTATAGGAATTGTCTGATTTAGGGCTATCTTTATTATATCATATTTTCTGTATTAAACATTTATTCCATGTAACGGAGAAACATGTTATTCGCAAGTGGTTGAAAAGTCTTGAACGAGAATTGTGTCTGAATATAATCTGATATTATAATGATGAGTTTCGGTAGAAATACTAGGAATTCTATAGTAAAAGATAATTTTAAAGGTCGATTAGAAGATCAATCAATGAACAGTTCTGCGATTGGACCCATGAACTTGCTCATAGTAAGAAAACGTGAATGTTTGGAGGTATTGATAACAAAAAAAAAACAAATTTTGGGCAGGACGAAGCTTGCCGGGTCAGCTAGTTTCAATATAAGTCTACCACAAATGCTGTGGTGGTTGATCGAATCTTCGCAAATCTTTCATCATAACCTCACACTTGCAATACTACCCGATTCTTCTTCAAATTTCCTGCTCTCATCGGTCATCCCAGCGTCAGTGAAAATCTAGCAGCGATCTTTAACAAAGCAACTAGTGCGAAGAGAATAAAAACACAAGCCACAAGAAGCTCTGCCAACATGGCCAGCAACAATGTCTATAATCATCACTCGTTTCGCCATAAATTCATTGATATTAACCAGCAGCTTCGAAACCGCGCGGCTGCTGAGATGGTTATCTAGGCGTACAGTGGACCGAGCTCCGGGACACCTTTCTCCCAACTGTGCCCCCATACGAACAGAGGCGACCAGCTTCCGTATACAATATGTTATCTTTGGCTCTGGGGCTGAATCGGCAACCTCGGCTCGTCCAATGTTTGATATATTTGCTAATTAAAATTACACATACAGGTTTGGTTGTAACTATGATACGAGGAGAAGAAAAGGGTTGAAGAGCAAAGGAGTCATTGCAGAAGCTTGTCATCATGTATCACGACGCGGGGCACCCGGATCGACCACTCGAGCCCGTAAGATCCCGAGAATCGACGCACGACCATTTGCGGTGAGTTGATTTGCTTCTTCGGCGTGTATGTACGTTGCTATTACATAATTCTAATAGTAGAGCCTTCCTAATAAGGCATTTCACCACTCGATGGGCGGGAAGACTCAGCTTCTTTGTTTATGCCGTTTGAGTTCCTTGCTCTCGTTCGGTTTCCATAGCATCGGTTGTTTCGAAGGCCTGTGATGATTTATTTGATGTGGGAAATTTTTCTCAACAAGACACCTCTTTTTGGCGGATAGCTAAAGCCATGGAGATGCTGAGAATTTCTCTTCTCTATCGGGAACTCCAACATACAGGACTCGGATCACATTCCGAATGCATCACGGACAGCTCAAATTGCTCATCATGTAGCGATTGGTTTGCCCTGTTTTTACTCGTTTTTTCCTCCAGTAAAAAGGAAAGAAGATACGATTTGTTTGTGGAATGTGCAACTCAATCGTTGTTACGTGCACCGGAGGAAAGGGGGGGGGGGGGTGCGAGAACCGGCAGGGCTTCGGTCAATAAGGAGGTAATAGCATTACTCGACGGAATGCGGCAGCGAAACAGAAGAAATTTTCCTGCAATTTTGCTATCCGTTCGCATCGGATGGCGGATGGTAGTTTTAATTAGTGCTTGTGTCGTTATGTCATGGCCGAGAGTGGAATTGGGTCTTATGGGAAAGTTTAGAGGCCTACGATTGAAGATGATTGAATGCTTTGGAACAACAATGTTAACCCTTCAACTGTTTATGTTGAATAAAGATCATTTAGGAATGGAACAGATTCAAATGTGTCAATTCAATTCAATGATTCATCGAATCGGTGAAATATGATAACATGTTTTTAAGAAAAACAAAACTGAACAAATTTTTCATCGTTATTTGGGAGAAATTGATATGTGACGCTAACCACTTGGCTCTGGGAGCACATCATGAAGGATAAAATCTGTTTCGAGACACTCATATCTTAGTAGAGATCTAAGTAGAGCTCTGCACAACGGTCGTCCGGCGAGACAGGGAGTTGGTGCAAGCCCGGAAAGCCATATGTAAAAATGAAACGCACAGGAAAATTCACAAAGAAATTCAGACAGGACAATCGGACTAGACCCACGCAAAGAACACGGACTGGAGATTGAGAACTCGGAACATGGAACTATAGTACCCGAGTACCCGACTTTTTTCGGAAATATTGACAGTCCGCAATTTCAACATCGTAGCGCTGCAGGGGGTGTGCTGGAAAGGTTCGATGGTGTGATCGTTTCAAGGAGGTTATACCTCTACCAGAGCTGCCGCCACACACACGAGCTGGGTACAGCTTTCATTGTGATGGAGGAGATGCAGAAACGGGTGAATGGCTGATGGCCGATCAACGAAAAAATGTGCAGACTGTGGATGCGAGGTCACTTCTTCAACATCAGCATTCTCAACGTCCACAATCGCCATCTAGCTAGCACCGATGACGATGAAGAAGAATTCTTCGCACAGCATGAGCGGCCTAAGAACACCGATGACGATAGAGAGGAATTCTACGCGCAGTTAGAACGGCCTATGACTTATCGACTTCGCTGCCTCCAAGAACATAGCCATACGTAGCACCTTCTTCCAGCACAGCTTCCAATACCGTTATACCTGGAGATCACCTCAGCAAACAGAAACACACATTGACCACGGCGGTCGGCACTTCTCGGATATCATCGACGTCACAACTTTAAGTCGTCAATAACATAAGACACCAGCGCCCTCCACGATACCACCTACGACGACTGCTTAAGCCAAACGTTGCTACAACATACTCGTAGCGCGTCTTGAAGTCATGCAGCACGCGCAGTTATGCTGCAACGAGCAACTCGACAAAATGGGGAACGATACGGACTGAAGCGAATGCAGCAAATACATCTGTTTCAGAGAGAGAAAAAAGCGCCGCCTGGAAGAGAAAGAGTGTGAAGAGATGGAGCTGCTTTATCGTTCCCGAAAATCGCGGAAATTCTTCAAGTAACTAAACGCTTCGCACGAAGGCTTTGTGCCGCGGGTCGAAATGTGCAGGAACAAGGAAAGAGACATTTTGACGAACGAACGCGAGGTGATCGAAAGGTGGAGGCAGTATACGATGAACGCCTGAACAGTGCGGAGACAGGAGAACAAGACGACGTTGACGAGGACTACACCGGTGCAGTGAACAAATACGACGTACAACCCCCGACGATGGATGAAATTAAGTAGGCCATTAATCAGCAAACGAACCACAAAGCAGCTGATAAGGATCACCTCGCAGCGAAGCTCTTCATGCAACGTTAGCGAACTTGTACACTCGACTGAAGCATAAAGCAGGGCTGATTGGGCTCGGGATTAATGCGCCTAAAATACATGCCAGCAGGAGTAACTGATCGCAGCAGGAGTAACTGATCGCAGCAGGAGTAACTGAACATAATTCTTCTTGGTAGTAGTGTTGTGATCGATGCTTTACATATCTATATATTAGGCTGTCAAAAGTCCTGCGGTATTTCCGCGAGGTGTCGTTGTAAGCGCGTAGTTCTAGTTGTACTCATTGTATCGAGTCATACTATAGCTTGTTGGAAAGGTATTTTTGCGCGCTATAATATAGTCCTTGACGGTGTTTTGTTTGGTTGAGTCGTTCGTGAGTTATAGTGTCGCAAATATAGAGCAAAATAAAGAGAAAATCCGACATATTTTACAGTACTACTATGACAAAGGCAAAAATGCATCTCAAGCTGCCAATAAAATTTGTGCAGTTTATGGACCCGATACAGTTTCCATTTCCACCGCACAACGATGGTTTCAACATTTTCGTTCCGGTGTAGAGGTCGTCAAAGATGCGCCACGCTCCGGAAGGCCTGTCGTCGAAAATTGCGACAAAATCGCTGAATTAGCCGAGAAAGACCGGCATAGTAGCAGCCGTAGCATCGGCCAAGAGCTGGGGATAAGTTATCAAACCGTTTTAAACCATTTGAAGAAGCTTGAATTCACAAAGAAGCTCAATGTATTGGTGCCACACACGTTGACGCAAAAAACATCTTTGACCGTATCGACGCATGTGAATCGCTACTGAATCGCAACAAAATCGACCCGTTTCTGAAGCGGATGGTGACTGGCGATGAAAAGTGGGTCACTTACGACAACTTGAAGCGCAAACGGTCGTGGTCGAAGCCCGCTGAAGCGACTCAGACGGTGGCCAAGCCCTCATTAACGGCCAGGAAGGTTCTGCTATGTGTTTGGTGGGATTGTCAAGGAATAATCTATTATGAGCTGCTTCCCTATGGCCAAACGCTCAATTCGGACATGTACTGCCAACAACTGGACCGCTTGAAGGTAGCACTCATGAAGAAGAGGCCATCTTTGATAAACAGAGGCCGCATTGTCTTCCATCAGGGCAACGCCAGGCCACACACTTCTTTGGTGACGCGCCAGAAGCTCCGGGTGCTCGGATGGGAGGTTCTTTTGCATCCGCCGTATAGTCCGGACCTTGCACCAAGTGACTACCACCTGTTTTTGTCCATGGCGAACGAGCTAGGTAGTCAGAAGTTAGCCACAAAAGAGCCCTGTGAAAATTGGCTATCCGAGTTTTTTTGCCAATAAGGAAGCGAGCTTCTATAACAGGGGTATTATGAAGTTGGCATCTCGTTGGGAACAATTCATCGAACAAAACGGCGCATATTTGACTTAAAACAGATGATTGTAACTAATTTTATGAACAAATGAAAATTTAAAAAAAATACCGCAGGACTTTTTTGACAGCCTAATATATAAAAATGGATTTCTGTCTGTCTGATTCTTATGGACTCGGAAACTACTGAACCAATCGACATGAAAATTGGTTTATAGGGGTTTTTGGGGTCGAGGAAGGTTCTTATGATAGTTCGAGGCCCCTCCCCCCTCTCGTAGAAGTTTGGCTGCCTTACAAATGAAACTCAAATTTCTGCATTACTCAAGAATGAATCAAGCAAACGAAACCAAATTTGACATGTGGAGGTTTTAGAATGCAATAAATGTTTCTATGGTGGTTAGACACTCCTCCCCCCTCTCTAGGAGGGGGGGGGGCTTCCATACGAATGAAACACAGATTTCTGCATTACTCGAGAATTACCCAAGCAAACGGAACCAAATTTGACATGTGGAGGTTTCAGGATGCCTCTCTAAGAGGGGGCTGCCATACAAATGAAGCATAAATTTCTGTCTAACTCAAGAACTAATCAAGCAAATAGAGTCAAATTTAGCATATGAAGGGGGCAAGAAACGTTTCTGTGGTAAATAGACACTCCTCCCCCCACTCTAAGGGGTGGACAGTCATAAAAATGAAACACAAATTTCTGCATAACTCAAGATCTAATCAAGCAAACAGTACCAAATTTGGCATGTTTTAGGAGGCAATAAACGTTTCTAAGGTGGTTTGACACGCCTCCCTCTCTCTAAAGGGGGGTTTTGAATAACTCAAGAACTAATCAAGCAAATGGAATCAAACTTGGCATATAGAGGTTTTAGAGATCGATAAACGTTTCTATGTAGGTTCGACACAAATGAAACACAAATGTTTGCGCCCGAAGCCTAACGATGACTGCCTGCTGATAAGACAGCGGAAAATATACCGAGTACTCTGCTTGATCGGTAAACTAACGATGCCCGTGTTGCCAGAACTAGGCATGCCAAACATCTTCTCTCTTCTCCGGAAAAAAAGAATTGAATTAAAAAAAAAGACAAAAAAGACAAATACATGTGGATTTTATTTCACTTCACAGAAAACATTTGAGCCACCTTTGGGATGTATGAGCTAATTGATGTAGTTTAACTAACAAAATATCGAGTCGAGTTGTGTTCTCCATACGGTCGTCCCGAGTCCGTACTTGTTCTGCGCGGTCATCCCGATCTGCAAATAATGTTACTTTCATTTTCACACAGCACGGTCCTCCCGTTATCGTCCAGTTATTATAAAAGATTTATCTATTTTTACCTTGCTATATTAAAAAATAGTGGAACATATCGGTGTTAATAATTTATTCGTTTCCCTTGTGCAACATTAGAGTAAAGCTCAGTATTAATATACGACCCGTAAATTTGTGTTTCAACGCATTACTGCGAAGTAATATGTGTTAATGCAATGGATTTACAAGACTGATGTGCATCAGTAAAGGGCGAACACGAAATTATTGCGACACATTCAACAGGGCATAACTTTTTTACCATTGGGTAAAAACCAACCAAATTTTGCACACTTTCGCATTAACGTGTATTGTCTACATGCTGTCAAACTCGAAGTCGTGTTTTTCGATTCAACGAAAATGGAGGTGAACCAACGCGAGTCGAGAGAACAAATTCTTTCCAAACACCTGGAATTTCCTGACCTGTCGCACCGGCAGTTGGGAAAAACGTTGAACATTCACCATTCAACCGTTCCAGAGTGTTGAAGCGGTTCCAGGAGCGGTTGACGTTGGACCACGGCAAAGGAGCTGGAAGAAAACCGGGACCGGAGTACAAAAAGACGGAGGGAAAGGTGAAGCGGATGATTAAAGCAAATCCCAACGTCTCAAGCCGTGATTTGGCTAAAAAGATCGGCATGTCACAGAGCTACGTCCAGAATGCAAAGAAGAGAGCTGGACTACATACATAAAAGGTACAGAACTACCCAAATCGCGATGAGTGGCAACAATCGACGGCTAAAACTCGGACACGGAAGCTCTACGAGAAGATGCTGACAAAATATGGCTGCTGTGTGATGGACAACGAAACGTATATAAAAGCCGATTTTAAGCAAATTCCGGGGTTGGAGTTTTTCACCGGCAAGAGCAAGTTCGATGTGGACGACAAATTTAAGAAGAAGAAAATGTCGAAGTTCGCCTCCAAATATCTCGTTTGGCAGGCCATCTGGTCTTGCGGACTGAGGAGTGAGCCTTTCGTGACAAAGGGCACAGTAAATGGCGAGATCTACAAATCTGAGTGCCTCGAGAAGCGCCTTTTGCCGTTCTTGCAGCAGCACGACGAAGTTCCGCTGTTTTGGCCAGATTTGGCGTCATGCCACTATTCTAATAGTGTCCTGGAGTGGTATGAGGCCAATTCTGTCCATTTTGTTCCAAAGGACATGAACCCGCCAAACTGTCCGGAGCTGCGCCCGGTGGAGCAGTACTGGGCAATAATGAAGCGGGAACTTCGGAAGAGCAAGAAGACAGTCAAAGACGAGAAGGACATGTTAAGAAAATGGAAAAAAAACTGAGAAACTGGTACCGGATGACACTGTAAAGACTTTGATGGAGGGCATCAAGCGAAAACGGGTTTAATTTTACACTCAAGGCTCCATCGATTAACTTTTCTTTTGATTTTTGAAGTAAATATATGTATAAGCTTTATACATATATACCCTAAAATTTTGGTTTGATTCTAAACATTATAAGAAAATTGGCATGACATTTTCGGTGTCGCAATAATTTCGTGTTCGCACTTTACTTATTTTTTTTAATATCGCCTACTAAACAGAGAAACATAATTTAAAAAAAAAATTAAAAACATAATTTTTCGCACGGGCACTTAGTTATCTTTTATATTGTTGTTGCCTTGTTGTTTGCAGTATTATATTTTCAGTTCTACGAAAATGCATATTTGGGATTTGTGGTATTCACGTATGAACGCCACCGGAGCGCAATTTTCATTATGAATTTATTTTTTCGTAATGAAAATTATTCTAGGCTCAATGTAATGGTGACGAAGTCTCCCTCTAGCGAGGATAATTAAACGAAGCGGCCCCAAGCCGCAGAGGTGGCGCAATCCGAGTCGACCGCCGACCCGCCATCGGAAGCGGCGGACTCTCGCAAGCAATTCTGTATTCCATCGATTTCCCGGTTGGATTGAAACATAGGAGACGATTCTTCAGTTTGACCGAGCATTAGCGAGCATCGGACGGGATACGTTTGCCCGGTTAATTTTTGCTTTGAAATATGAGTGACCCTCCGGTGGCGTTCATACGTAAATACCGCAAATTCCAAATACGCATTTTCGTAGCACTAAAATATAATAACTAAGTGCCCGTGCGAAAAATAAAATTGCTATCTATCGAATTTCGGCTCCGGTGACGCTAATACATATGTACCCATTGCTGTATTGGTTTGAGCAGTATCACCAAATATTGTTTCAATTGCATGTAAATAAACAACTCCGGCAGAAATTCTGAACACACTGGTAAAATGTGTTTTATATCAAGCTCGCTCTAACAGTACTTTCCACGACAACAGGCTAGTCAGCCAATTTTGCATTCGTCGTGTGCCTCCACTTATGCAGCTTTCTCCTAAAAGGTACGAACGAAGAAAACAACAAAATCAAGATTTTATAAAAGAATAAAATTGTTGCTCCCCGAGTTAAACTCTCATGAGTGCCTCCAACGAAAAATAACAGACCGAAGACTTACATGGAGCATATAAAAATCGTGATTAAACCAGTCCCATCACCCATGGGGGATAATCCCACAACATGTCGCGCTTCAGTTAGCGGTCCGTGTGGAGAGCTGCGCATCCCTGCAACACCATTGTGCCTCCTGACCGTCCTCTGGTTGAGGTATATTCTCGTTCTCCGTTGCGCCAAGCAATGCTCCAGCCATTGCTCGGCACTTCCTATATACCTATATGACATACACTGTTGACCTACTTTAGCGAGCTGACCAACCACAGAACCAGTCGGCGGTACGGACAGAAAGAACGAAATGTAACGTTATTTTCGCTTCTGCAAACCAGCCACCTTACCCCGACTGGATTCCTTTGATTTCGCCACCCCGCCCGGCGCGTTTGTTGTACCTTTCGGTGGCATCACCAATGAGCGCATGTCTACCTTCTGGATAACAAGAACCAAGAGCATTCGGGAGGAAAAAAATAAAACAAGGCGATAAATTTACTTTTTTATCGTCTACCCCCTTGTTTAGTGGGGCAACTCTCTACATTAAGTCGTTTTTTGCTATGTTTAGGGAGTTTTTTTAAAGTTATACTTCTAAAGAAAGTTGAAGCGGGATGGCAGCGATTACGTTTTAAAATCACCGTCAATAAATCGTATCAACACCAAACCTGGTTGACAGGAACGTTATCCGATAGAGGTAACTCATTGAGCGTAATTGAAAATAGCATTATTTCGGCTATCCAAAGTTTCGCCATCAACATTCAATATCCCTGCTTTAATATCACACCTACCAGAGTTCATCGTTCTGGATACAACCTCATTCTTTCCCCATTTGGCCATGCCGGGCAATAATTACATGAATCTAGCTGTTACATCACTTCTCTTATTTTCCGCGAGATCAACGCTCTCACGGTGCACTTTCTCGATCTAGCGCAGAAAAAAGCCAAGCCAACCCAACCCAACCCGCAAGGTACGATCAACTTGAGGCGAACGAAGCTACAACATTAAACTTCCGCATTGAAGAGCTTGATCCCGCATTCCTCAACTCCAACCCACTCTGGTCGTGTTCGTTTTGCACCGTCCCCTCGCCCAGCGAAACTCCTCCCGGGTTGACTGACTCCGGAGTGAACCAGCTGATGGCTGAAACAATGATCAGACCCCTGCTAACGGTTCTTTACGGGACCACACAAAAAACCGCTTTGCAAACGTAACCTGGCTAACGGAGATAGGCCTAGAGCGGGATGTTTCACCGCACACGTCTTGCCATGGTACCCGCCCCATGTTGGAAACAGCTCCAGCGGCTTCAGCGAGGATGAGATTTAAAAATAACAATAAACCAGAAATAGAAAACGCCGAAGAGGAACGGATTTCGGCTCTTTAATTCATGTTATTTCTTATCTTCTAACGGCTGCGTTCTATTACAGCATGGAATGAATGTGATTGTCTAATTATTTTTGCACACGTAATGTTCCTTTTTTTGTGTTTGAGCGTTACTGCGATTCTATAACATTTATTCCGATGAAGAAAGAAACATGAATAATCCCATCAAATTCAACACTAACTGATTTGATAAAGGAGGAATAATTTCATAAATATATCACGTTTTGATTTTAGCTAAGAATTCTGCATCAATGTTTGAAACGAAAAAAATAAACGCGAAGGAACAACTCGGATTGAACAAACGGAGAAACCTCTACAAATATCATTCAGATGCGAAACTAAGTTCTCACTGTTTTTTGAGAAAATGCAACTTTATTGTAAAAATTTTTACAAATGAAGCATTCAAAATTTTACCCACTGCTCGTTATATCCAGACTCAAATCCAATGAGAATAATCATGAAAGTTAAAAAACAGGAAGTGGGTTATATCTATGATATAACCGCAAGGGTGACGTAGGACTATCGTTGATTTAGAGATCATTTGTTTGAAGTTGAATCTGAATTCATTCTGAATGAATGAATATTTGGAGAACTTCGAAAACGAGAGCGTTACGTTGGAGCCACAAGGTTTTATGCATCCAACGATTAGATATTTGCACATTTTCCTCGATACTGGAAGCCCACCAGTGGTTAATGCTAACTCGATAACCATCTGTTAATAGCACTTGATTGAAACATATTTGGTCACAGTGTTACATGGATAGAAAACATTCAATTAAACTCTTTCACATGAATATATTTTGAAAATTCCCAGAGGGACTGGCAGATTATTTTCAGTAACGATTAGTTATTTCCACATTTTCCTCGATACTGGAAGCCCACCAGTGGTTAATGCCAACTCGATAACCACCTGTTAATAGCACTTGATTGAAATATATTTGGTCACAGTGTTACATGGATAGAAAACATTCAATTAAACTCTTTCACATGAATATATTTTGGAAATTCCCAGAGGAACTGGCAGATTATTTTCCAGCAATGATTAGATCTTTCCGGAACTTTCCCGATGCTGAATGGCATCCTAACGGAAAGAGTTCTGCGCGTGAATGTGTCGATCCTTCGCCGTCCACCTCCTCCAGCACGTTAGGCAACGATGTTGTCTTGTCGATGTCCTCACGAAAAATGAATGTGTCTCACCACCAGAATATCGCTTAAGTATGCTTTTTGTGTGTGATTGAATCGAGAGAAGGTGTGGTTTACGATGGCAATTTGGAAGGCAAACTAGAGGGGAATGAACTCTCTGAGCTCGGAACTTTCGGCGACTGAGCAATAATCGATTGCGGGCGCATACAATATTGGATACGGAAATATCCTACTGATGGAGAAGAATAATCTTCTGAAGCTATACTGTTAATTGCGATTGATTGAAAAACCACAAAACCAAATGTATTTGGTCACAGTGTTACATGGATAGAAAACATTCAATTAAACTCTTTCACATGAATATATTTTGAAAATTCCCAAAGGAACTGGCAGATTATTTTCAGTAACGATTAGATATTTCCACATTTTCCTCGATACTGGAAACCCACCAGTGGTTAATGCCAACTCGATAACCACCTGTTAATAGCACTTGATTGAAACATATTTGGTCACAGTGTTACATGGATAGAAAACATTCAATTAAACTCTTTCACATGAATATATTTTGAAAATTCCCAAAGGAACCGGCAGATTATTTTCAGTAACGATTAGATATTTCCACATTTTCCTCGATACTGGAAGCCCACCAGTGGTTAATGCCAACTCGATAACCACCTGTTAATAGCCGCGCGTGTATGTGTGTGTAGCGATGTCTTCCCAGGGAACCGTTTGTGGCATCACTCTCCTCCTGATAGATTCCCTTCTGGCCTAGGGTGCACAAACAGGCTCTTGGTGACACCGTTCATCCGCGCTTTCATGATAAATAAAGAGCTTCACCGCAACAGCGACAACATGCTCCAATCGCTGTTCAATTAGAACTGAGTGGATTTCCGAGCGCCGCTCGCTTATATACCGATTGGTGATTTCAATAGCCTGTTTTGAAAGCAATTTTAAGACTATTGAAACAAGTTTTTGGATCAAAAAGTAACAAGTATATAACGCGTAGACATTTTATTTTTCGAATGAAGTGTTTATCATACCATTTCGTAAGGCACCTTGGTTCAGATGGCTATGGCAGGTAGGCGTTTAGATAACGCTCAACATTTCACAGTTGTTCAATTGTTTATCTCATGAAAAATAACATTTTATTAATTGTGATAGATGCGTAGAAATATCTCCTATCAATTGATGCCAACATCTTCCCGATCTATAAAGAAATGCTTGAGTTTTAAGCAATCGAAATCTTTCATTTTTTCCTGCATGTTCTGTGTTTAGGTTTTCATTTTACCTCCCATATAGCCCGGTTATATGTTGTCCCACGACAATAATCCATTACATAGAAAAATACAAAAACATTCAAATTAATAAAAGTGAACGAACAACTTTTTTCATCAATTAATGCCAATTAACGCGTTCAAAATGATAAGGGCCTAATTGAAATTTTGACAGAAACTGAAATTTCAGTATCATTGAAATGCTCGAAACTTAATTGCAATTCAATTTTACATGACTAGTTAGGCTTTTATGGTTCTGAAAAAAAATAGGATTTGAATTGTGTTCAGCGATTCTATGAAAAAACGCTCCGAATCGTGGCAGCAAGATATAAATGTTAAAACCGGCAATTTCGCCAACTGACCGGTAGTCCTGAACATGTAGTACACGACATACCGTTATTTGAAAAAAAAAAGTCGGGATTGCCCTGAAGCGACCTCAAAATTATGGTCCTAAAACGACCTTCTGTTTTTGCTTCGTAATTATTCAACACACTCAGGTGCTTACCATCAATGGCTCGCACAAGCCTAGCTCATCGGGCAGAACTCACTACCAGGGTAACGCATATGATTGTGCTATTGGACGCCTTTCATCAACATGCGTGTAGCAGGAATCTAACGTCTCAAAGTAATAAAAGATTTCTTCAGAAGGATGATCACGTGATTTGTCTATTGACTTTTGTAGCAAAACAATGTAGCGGTTTATTTCAAATTCAAATTGACCTTAAGTTGAGCACACCGATAGGACATTGCTTTTAATTGCACTGAATTTCTTTGGTAAAATTCTGGTTCGAGCACAAACGAAAATAAACGAAGCGCGAGTCACGACAACGTTTGTTCCTTGATCGGAAAAATATGACTGATAGAAGACGGAGAAACATACTGCAAGATTTTTTTTATTTCAAGCACAATAACTTAAAAAATAAACTTTATTGACTCCGCGTGACCTAGGTTACAACATTACTCCATCTTTCTAGCAGAACTGGAATACCGTTACGGTCAAAATTTCGTCTTTTGAAGCTATTCGCGAATCAATCCTTTATTGACGTGGGACTACGTCTAACCTTTCAATATAGGGGCCTACATATTTCAAAGTTTCGGGTGGACAAAGTGGAAGATTTTTAACGTTAATATCTCTTCAATTAATGGATGGATTTTGATTCCGAATACACAAATTAAGAGAAAAGATCCCCACGTATGTTTTTGTCCGTGACATATAGGGGAAAGTCGGGAAAAACGGACAGGGTGAGAAAGGCGGACACCTATGTATGATTGATAAATTACATTTTTGTTTTAAACTAGCTGACCCTGCAAACTTCGTCTCGCCCAAAAATTTTTTTTTGTTATAAATACTTTCGAATATTCACGTTTTCTTACTAAGCGAACGTCCATGAGTTCAATCGCAGAACTGTTCATTGATTAATTTTGACCCTTTATAAATTTCTTTTACTATAAATTTTCTAGTACTTCTACCAGAACTTGTCATTATAATATCAAATTATTTTCAGACCCGATTTTCGTTCAAAATTTTTCAATCACGTCAAATAACATGTTTCTCCCTTACATGGAATACATGTTTGATACTGAAAATATAATGGAATTATGACATCCGAAATCGGACGATTCCGTCCTCGAGTTTTACCCTTACTTACTTTACCCTCACTTTGCTTGATTAGTTCCCGAGTTATGCAGAAATTTGTGTTTCATTTATTTGGCAGCCCCCTCCTCCCCTTGGAGAGGAGGAAGGAGTATCGAACCACCATTAAAATATTTTTTGCTCTCTGAAACCTCCACATGTCAAATTTGGTTCCATTTGCTTGATTAGTTCTCAAGTTATGCAGAAGTTTGTGTTTCATTTGTATGGCATACCTCCCCTCCTTAGAGAGGTGGGAGGTATGTCGTACCACAATAAAATCATGTCTTGTCCCCTAGAACCTCCACATGCCAAATTTGGTTCCGTATGCTTGATTGATTCTCAAGTTATGCAGAAATTTGTGTTTCATTTGTTTGGCAGCCTCCCCTTCGTGAGGGAGAGGGGCCTCGAACCACCATAAAAACATTTTTTGCTCCTTGAAATCTCCACATGTCAAATTTGGTTCCGTTTGCTTGCTTTGTTCTCGAGTTATGCAGAAATGTGTGTTTCATTTGTTTGGCAGCGTCCCCTTCGAGAGGGAGAGGGGTCTCGCACCACCATAGAAACTTTTATTGTCCCCTTAAACCTTCACATGCCAAATTTGGGTCCATTTGGTTAATTAGTTCTTGAGTTATGCTGAAATATGTGTTTCATTTGTATTATTTTCTCATTTTTACTCCAAAAATATTGATAAAAAAAAAACTGATCAAGTCGGGTAAGACGGACACTCCACCGAAGGGAAAGGAACTTTGTTTTGAAAACAATTTGATTATTTCCTCCTCTTTTTTTAACATATGCCCACTAAGTTTGTAAATGCAACAGGATATCATGGACGAATCAGCAGAGCTGTTTTTAAAACGCAATCCGAATTTGTCACTCCGAATAGCGGAAGCTATTTTTAAACAGTTTTATTTAGCTTGCCCTGTAATTTGTATGTTTGTAACATGTTCGTCTGTAAATAGAAATATGAACCCCTTCCGGTCGACCGATTGATCTGAAATTTGGAACACACCTTCATTCCTGCAGTCATTATAAAACTGCGTATTTCATGATTTTAAATATCCAAGATAGCGGTCGCTTCAAAATGGCGATTAAAACCCCATCAATTAGGGTTTTTTCCCAAACCCCATCAATATGAGTATCAAATGAAAGGGCTTGATTAGTAGAACACAGTTATACATGAGAAATGCAAATCCAAAATGGCCGCCACAACAAAATGGCGATATATATATTTATCTAAACCCCAATCAATTTGGGTATCACATGAAAGGGCTTGACTAGTAGAACACAGTTATTTATAAAAAAATACAAATCCAAGATGGATGCCACCACAACCAAATTAAAATGGGTATCAAGTGATGGGGCTTGATCAGTAGATCACATATACTTAGGAAAATTCATCATTCAATTCATCCAAGATGGCCGCTGTAACAAAACAACCAATTTCCGAAGGAAACTAGGAAGGAAATAAAAAAAATGTGGAATTGTTTTATTGTAGACAAGTACAGTAAGGGAACTTTATTTTTTTTCTCGAGTTACGTTATATCGAAGCAAAAAAAATTTTTTTTATTGATACGAAACTGTTCATGATTACTTAAAAATGCGCAAAAACTTATTTTATTATCTGTTCATAAACTAATGTGATGAGTGAATATTAATTTAATTTAAAGAAAAATCTGGCATTTCAGTAATGAAAACTTATTTTTAATTTTTAATTTATGGTTTTGCTATGTTATGCTAGCTAGCTTATTAATTTATTTTGTTATAATTTATGTTGTTTTTCATCTTCGTTTATTTTTTGTTGGCCTATTTCCGCCACTTCAGTGCCAATCACCGACATCAGGGGGGCGATTACATTTGTTCCTACCTGTCAGACTCAACAACTCATGAGCCGGTCCAACTTTTTTTACTTTCCTTCCGAAGGAAGACTAACCCAGAGATTTTTCGCCTCAGAAAATCCCAACGACGCCAGCTGGGACCCAGGCCGATCGGATTGTGAGGTTGTTACGCTAACCACACAACCACTGGTGCCGTCCGTTATTTATGTTGTGTTAATGAGACATTGTGGATTTTTTCCAATATCCGGTATCCAGCCAAATATTGGCCGGATAGGCCGGATATCCGTTTCATCTCTAGTATCAATGTTTATTTTATAGCTTCTATGTTTGATTTACTTTATCTTCAAATGGTAATTTCTATGAATTTTGTTCTTGAAACATGTTCAAGGTTATGCTTAAAGCTAAAAAAAATGCCATAATAATACCAAGTGGAAAGACCGCCCAAGAATATCAGGTTGAAGGCATAAGGGAAATTGTCGTGGACTGTAATACAAAACAATCCGTACATTGCTTTTCTACAAGGTCCTTTTTATCAAGAAATAAAATTGAGATCCAAAATAAAAACTACCAATGCTACCCTATTTTACGGTACTTATTTGTTTGAAAACTTACTAGAAACATTTATTCGAAATAATTTATACTCCAAAAACTATTTTTGTACTGTTTATTTTTACATCTTAAAAAGTTACGTTATATCGAGTTACGTTATATCGAGGTTGCTTTATATCGAGGTAGCCTTATATCGAGGTATGACTGTACGCTAATCATACAAATAATATACTATAAATTTGAAAATAAGAAAGGAAAAAATTACTTTCTAAGTTGAACGGTTTAATGTACTAAAAGCTAAAAAATAATTAGGCAAGTAGCAGTTAACAGATATCACATCCCTTTCTTCATTAATCTAGGGCAATGATGAGACTAAAATAAAACCGAGGGCACTTCGGATTTCCGTTATCCACAGTTAGTTGTTTCATCATATGCCCACGATGTTATTTTAGTCTCATCCTTGCCCTAGATTAATGAAGGAAGGGATGTGATAACTATTAACTGCTACTTGCTTAATTGTTTTCTAGCTTTTAGTACACAATTAATTGTTTTAGTAGTTTTGTCCGTCTTTCCCGACTTGATCTTATTTTTTCAAAGATGCCGAACACATTCATTTTGCAAAATTTCTGCTTCAAAGACAAATTTTATTATAAACAGAGACCTAGACTATCAATTTGTGGTGAGTCAGCTATGTATTTTTTGTGAAACACACGAAAAAAAAACTACGTTTACTTAAGGCGTCCGTTTTCACCACATCTTATCGTGAGCCGTTACAAATAAGAAAAACCGCTGCAATTAACAGTAGGTATACAATCCAGAACATATCCAGCAACTGAAATTTGCGTTCCTTTCGATTTCGCTGTGGGTTCCGCTAGCACAGGAAACTTTCGGCATCACATTTTGAACTCACGTTCCTCCCACCGCACGGTGGGGGAAAGACTTGGACCGTTAGCCATTGCCGATCGTTGGCACTGCTCGAACAACAAAAACCGCTAATATAGCGGAAATAAAACAACTAGACGCTGGTGAAAGTTGATCTTTCTCTTCTCGCGGGCTCGAAGTTCAATGCGCCTTCTCCTTTCCTGAACTAGCGTGGCTTTGTTTCTTCTTGTTTTTCTCGCTGCCGTAGTTTTCGCATTTCTACGAAGTTCAAGGGTTCGTTCAACCCGGTCGGACAATTCGGATCGAAGTAGAAGAATAAGCGCTTGAAAAATGTTTTTTTATTGTGAAACCCTCTTTGTCTTGTGTTATACATAAGTACATTGATTACAATGTAAAACGGATAAAAACAGCGAAGCACATTTTTCTACTGTTTTCGCTGTGTACATGGTGATGTATAGAGTTATCAATGCAAATGAGTTCTGGCCAGAGCCAGAATGGGAGCACCAGTTGGTGGGTCCGGAATATCACCAGCACTGCCAGCGATGTCGAGATGGGAATACTTAATTGGACGGTCTGACTTGAGCCCATGTTTATCCAAGCCTGTGGATAGTATCATGAACGCAGCGGGACTCTGAAAGATAAACCTGTGTGAGTGCATCCCTAGTTAGAGAATGAATTAAATTGCAATTACCTGATGTCCCCTAACGGTTCGGCTGGACGGCAGGTTATTGGCTTGGAGAACATCTTCTCCGTAGCATTTGCCACAATGGAAATCAAAGTCTTCCTTTCGCAGGATAGAAATCTCGAATGGATCGCCAATCTTCTCGCCCTGTTCCTGCAACCGTAGTCCATGTCCGGCAGCCCTGGCCGGGCCATTATCCATAACAATTGAACTATTGCCAACCGCCAGGACGGCATGTCCGGTGAGCGTGGCGATCGTGAAAAGATGTGCATCTGGCATATTCTCGGCGATGATGCGTTCCTTCATATGACACAACGCGTCCGCCATAGCCATGCGGCCTTCGGCATCAGTATTGCCAACACGTACCCGTACACCGGCTCTCGATGTAATCATCTCGTCGGACACGTAACATTCCTCGCCTACCGAGTTACGGACCATGCACAAAACACCGATCACATGCACTCCCTGGGGTTGCATTTGTTCTACAACCTTCATGAATCCGGCGACAGCGGCTGCTCCACACTTGTCACGGCTCATTCCAGCCATAACACCTCCCGCCTTGATGTCAGCGCCACCTGTGTCATAGGTAACGCCCTTCCCCACCAGAATCAGTGTCTTCTTCGGGGGACTGTTGGATGTGTACTCCAAGAAAATCAAACGACCTTGGTGCCGAGGAACAACCGCAGCAGCGCGATTAACAGCGGCGAACAATGGATAGTTCTTCAACAAAATAGCTTCATCCGAAATCACAGTTTTGGTGATCAGATTTCGATCTAAAACACTCTCATCCAGATAGCTGTCAACTCTTGGAGGAGCCATACGTTCGGGATCTCCACCTCCAATGTCTCGCGCAACGTGTCTACCACTTTCGAATGCCTTAGCTTCCTTGATGATCTTCGCCAACTTGCTGGCATCGGTGTGAAAGAAGCCGATCTGCGCAAAACGTTGCTTTTTCGCCGGAACATCCTCACGAAGTTGCAATGGGACGTACAATTTTGCCAATGCACCCAGTACCGCAACCAAATCCGCTTCCAAAAAGTCCTTGCTAGATGGAAGAATCAGCAATGGTTGTTTCGCACCTGCCTTGATCGCGCGATTCAAAGCATTTCCAGCGACCTCAGCGTAACGACGAACGTCGTCAAAATCCGTTAGCTTCCCGACAGGAGCATAAACCACCCGGCAATCGATGACGTCCGATTTGAAGCAGCATATCTCGCTATCGAAGGCATCGTCGACAGCTCTATGTGTGCTGAAACAAGCTTCCAACTCAACCGGAACCTGCGTCCCATCGATTACGCAAACTGTGTCAAAGTGGTTGTCCTTGAGATAGCCACGTTCTAATGACGTCACCGGCTGTAAGATCCTACACGGCAGAAATCTGCGAGAATCGAAAAAAATGGGTAAAAGAGAGAGAACAAAACAAAGCAACGGGCTGCGACCACAAAATTTAGGTCAAAACAACTGAAATTAAAAATCGTTCGGCTTTTTTTTCTCTCCAGTCGAAATTCCTTTCCTCGTCTGGTCGGAGGACCGATCGTTACCTATAGCTTGGATGTGTTTTGTTGTGCTTATTCCGCGGGCTGTCTGTGTGGTGTGATGATAATTTAATTCAACAACCTGTGCGCCATGAAGAGGAAAATAAATCTCCCCCCCCCCCCCGCGGCCAGACCTTCCCGCAGTGCACAGCTTCGTCGGGTAAAGAGCCGCCACATGAAACACATAAGAACAACCGCACAGTAAAAGCACAAAACAGGCTCCACCGAAAGAATACGCGGGTGCTTCGGAAAGCATCCAGTAGAGATGCCAGATCTACAGATCCGGAATATAGTGCAATCTGTATGATTTTTTTTTATTTCAGAGTGTGCTGTTCCGTACGCTTGAGAAGTATAATATAATTCCAGCCGGGTGACGTCTTTAGAGAACCCCCATTGAACTGACAGGAGCCAACATATTGGGTATCCCACTGACATTTTCCCTTTGTTTTCATATAAATTGGGTATCCCACTGACAGTTCTGCTTGAGATTTTGCTAACGATCCTAGCATCAATCATAGCACCCGGCTGTATAATTCACACAGAAGCATGATATGAAATACACTCTAAATTCACTCTTCAGAGTCAAATGTTTTCTCTTTTCAACTCTACACTGGAGAAATAGTTTAGTAAAAGCAGCTACCAAATCTTTAGTAGCAAAAACATTGGTAAAATATACACATTTTTTGTAAATATTACTAAAATTGCGTAAAAAAGATGTCAGACGCAATGAATGTTCCTACCAGGAATTCGTATATTTTAATTCATACCATTAGTAAATTTGTTTTTATTGTCATACCTAACAACTGTGATGTGCGCACTTTGTCTTTTGTCTTTTGGAGACGAAGCGATTCGGAGGTAAGCACTTTGTTTTTATTGAATTCAATTATGTATTCATCTCCCCCGAGAATTTGTTTTCATATTTTCGGCGGGGAAAATATCACAAAAAATTTTGATCCATATTAACATAATTGACCTAATACCATTTTTTTCTTTTTAGTTGACCTTAAAATTATATGCAGTACAATCATTCATCATAAACAAATCGGAGATAAGTATTCGTTTTTTTACATCATTACATCAGTCACCTCGGTCGGGAAACTATTTTCATATTCCCGCCAAGGATTAACATCAGTTATATTCTATACATTACAACACTTTTGACCTTTTTCCTTGTCTTTACAGCTGGCATGATCCCAGACTCGTAATACTTATTTACCAAAAACCATCAAAGTTATGGGATTGAAGGTAACGGCGAGTTTGTCGCTAAGATTGGAATCTTTCTTCAACACATCATCGACCGTAAAAAAACTTAAGGTGAACATACATAATTTATTGCATATTTAATATCATTAACATATGTATTTCTTTTCTTCATAGGGACACGGAGAACAAAATACGGATGAAACGTGCTAATTCTACCGTCACTCTGCTAATCAGCTGCTAATCAGCTAATGCAAATCAGAGCGATGCAGCAGGAAGAGGAACGGGTACTTGCTTTGGAAATGCTCATCAAATTGAGGTGGTTGAGGCTGCGATTAAAATTTGGCTCTTGTACGCAGTTTATAGAATGATTCCAACGAGAATTATTGATGTTGTTTATAGAATAAGTTATTAGTATAATGTATTCTAAGTATGTAGAATTAAACGCAATCAAATACAATTTTTTAAATTAAAAATAATCATTAAAAAATATTGTCATTATCCCTGATGATTATTTCTCACAAATATGAAGCAAAATTTTCACTGTTATTGCACCAATGTTGGACCAACAATTTGTAGTTTTTTTGACATATGTGCCTACCAATCTTTTTTTGTAACATGTACCAATGATTAGTAGGGTAGAAAATGACTAGAGAATTGGTAACATGTACCAAAAAATTCGTCATATTTACTAAATTTTCCTCTCAGTGTATGAGCACTTGTTGGGGCGTGTTCTGTTACATATAGTTTAGCCCTTGTCTAGATTCATGTTCATATACAAATCTAGAGTCTTCACAAGGTTTTCAATAACTAGGTTACCAAATCGAACTATATCCTGATTCTTTCATAATTTCGAAGTCGTCACTGTTTTGATTGAGAGGGTCTAGGACTAACGGTAAATCCGCCCCCGAGAGGATACAATAAAAACGTGCAGACGACCATATTAAGAACTATTCTTTGTATCATTAATCTTTGAGAATTTGACTTCCAAAGTTATGAAATATATATTGGGTTTGGGTAGGGGAAAAAGAAAACCATTATTTTTGCGTGAAATTCGAAACATTTTTCAAGATGTTTCGGGCTGTACGATTTGGGTAAAAAAGACACCGTTTTGTTGTATAATTTGTTACCATTTTAAAGGTAGCTTCATAATGCCTCATAGAAGTCCTTATTGGCGAAAAACTCTAGTAATTGCTTTTTACAATCTTCTCTTGATCCTTATTTCTTTTCTTTCAGAAAATTTTTCAATTCGAGAAAAAAATGGTAATTGCTTGGTACCAGGCCTGAACTACTACATGGGCTCAAAAGGCCTCAGATTTTTGGCGCCACTAAAATTGAACAAGATTAATTTCTAGAGGTTCATCTGTCACTAGCTTATGTGTGAGGTTTCATCATATTTCGTTTATTTGTTCACAAGCTACAATTGTTTAAGTGTCACTACCTAAGCATTCGTATAGAAAATGGAAAAAGAGGAATATCGTATTTTGATCAAACATTGTTTTGACGTAGAACTACATCTTTCATTAAAGGTGCCAAATCAGAAGACAGGACGAATCGGAAATTCCCTAAGATTTGTTTAATATGCTATACATTAGAATCCCTTGGTTTGTAAATGGTTAAAATTCCTTAAAACTTTAAGCGTTTCCATTTACTCATACATTTGTTCTGTCCATTTGTGTGCCTTCCCGAACAGAGCTGTCAATAACGAGGAACTTATCGACGACCAACGAAGGGGAAATCGTAGGATTTAAAGCCTCCGTGAACAAAGGAAAAGGTAGAAGAATGAAGGGGAATACTTGCCTAGAGTATGAACAGTAGATCTCGCTGAGGCAAACTTTCATTCGGCTTCGGACTGAGCAATCCAGTTCACTTTGCTTTCGCTGCGCTTCGATCTAAGATTGGACCCCAAAACGAAGGCATTGTCAGGGGCAATAAAATTTCGAGGCAAGCGTCATCTAATGATGCAGGCGATGTTGGTGCAGTGAAAAGCACTCGCACTGAACCGAGCCTTCGCGAGTGACACCGCATCGAACAGCAGCGAAGTAGGCGACTTCAACGGTTCGGTTGAAAATGTAAACGCCGTTACCCAGGCAGCAACCAGAATCAAGCTCCCCTCGCTGGTGGTGAAGGCGATCGCTCTTGACAAACTCATCAGCGAATTCGCATCGATGGGTGTTACAGCAGAGTACAAGCTGTATGGCATAATTCAGCCTTTTTCCAAGCAGTTAACATTGTTTGTTTTCTGTCATCATAAGGGCTTCGTTGGTGCCTTTAAGAATGCATCAATGCATTAAACTGACGCTATGGCGAAGCAGGCGTTAAGGTTGTGCGCCAAAAATTATTTGTGGAATACCAAGCACCTTGAATGTCTTACTGGAATGTTTTAAGTTATTTGGGTTCACGTGCCAATCGCAAGTCTGCCTTCAACTGGGATTGCATTTGCGCTAATCTTGATCATAATGAAGCAATGCTACTGTTTTCGAGGTTGTTGATATTAACAAAAAGAGTTTATTTCGCTTGTTAAGTCACCAAGAAAGTAAATATCGTTCTGGAATTTTGTATGTGATTAGGTTCCGCTTCTTCTTCTTCTTCTTCAATGGCACTAACGTTCCTAGAGGAACTTCGCCGTCTCAACGTAGTATTACTTGCGTCATTTTTATTAGTACTTAGTTAAGATTTCTATGCCAAATAACACGCCTTGAATGCATTCTGAGTGGCAAGCTCTAGAATACGCATGATCACAGTGCAAGTCGGAGGAAATTTCTTTGACGAAAAATTCCCCCGACCAGAACGGGAATCGAACCCGAACACCCGGCATGTTAGTTATGACGCTAACCACTCGGCCACGGGTGCACAACGGCTTACCAGTAGCAAAACTTCCTCCACTAAGAGTGACAGCTGCGCTTCTCTCGAGCATGAGAAAGTAATGCAATTTTTTTTCGAGGCCAGTAATATAGGGTTGGGGAAAAAGAAATGTCGTATTCCTGATCGAAATTTGACGCTTTATTTAACAAACTTAAAATTATCCAATTTAAGTCAATGGATAATTTTAAGTTTGTTAAATAATGTTTATGCGCCGTTTTGTTCGCAAACTTGTTGCCATTTATAAGGCAACTTCATTATCCCCCCCTTATAAAACCCCCCTCCATATTTGCAAAAAACTCAGACAGCCAGTTTTCGCAAGACTCTTTTGAGGCCAACTTAGTATCACCAAGAGCGTTTTGCATGGACCGGAAGAGATGATAATCACTTGGAACCAGGTCCGGACTATACGGTGGGTGCAATAGGACATCCCATCCGAGCTCCCGTAGCTTCTGGCGGGTCATCAAAAATGTGTGAGGCCGAGCGTTGTCCTTGTGGAAAACAACACCATTCCTATTGATCATTTCTGGTCGCTTCTGGTCAATCGCCTGCTTCAAACGGTCAAGCTGCTCACAGTAGAGAACCGAGTTGAGGGTCTGACCATAGTTGAGCATCCACCAAACACACAGCGAAACCTTCCTGGCCGTCAATCCGGGCTTGATGACAGTTTGGACCGGCTCACCGCGCTTCGACCACGAATGTTTTCGCTTTAGGTTGTCGTACGTGATCCACTTTTCATCACCAGTCACCATCTTCTTCAAAAATGGGTCGAGTTCGTTCCGTTTCAGCAGTGCATCGCAGACGTTGATTCGGTCTAAAAGATTTTTTTGCGTCAACTCGTTTGGCACCCATACATCCAGCTTTTTTTGGAATCTAATCTTCTGCAAATGGTTCCAAACGGTTTTGTGGTCTATACCCAGTTCCTGACCAATCGAGCGAGTGCTCACATACCGGTCTACTTGGATGATTTCAACGATTTTATCGGACTCCACGACGATTGGCCTACCAGTACGGGATGTAACTTCAACAGCCACTACACCAGAACGAAATCGATCAAACCAACGCTGTGCTGTGCGAATCATTACAGTATCGGGTCCATAAACTACACGATTTTTCGGCCGCCTTCGTTGCAGTTTTACCTCGCAGGTAGTGAAAACGTAAAATATGGCGAATTTCTTGCTTGGTGGACTCCATCTTTGACGCGCTATAACTTGAGACTGAAAAGCAAAATCACAACACAACACTTGTAGCACAGATTGTCGTCTTTAAATAGCCGTATAGTATGACCCGATGCGATAAGTATAACACAAGATATGTTCAAGTGTTGCCATATATTGACAATATACGACATTTCTTTTTCCCCAACCCAATATAATAGCGTCGTACACAAATTACGTAACGCTAAAAATTAGGTTTTTGGACCCCCTCCCCCCCTATGCAACAAAAAGTAACGCAAGACGAACCACCCTCCCCCTCATGTTACGTAACGCTAATCTGTACACAAAGACAAAGTCGTTTAAAAATTTGTTAGCTTTTTTTTAAGGAATGATAATATAAACGTAAAAAATCAGATATCTGCTCAAGTCGGAATCAAATGTTTAGGCGAAAGTTCTTTATATGCAAGTAGTGACTTCGGAAGAACTTTCGACAAGTTCATAGAATTTCGAATAAACGGAGATGGAAAATGAATGCTCACATCTGTCGAGATTGGTGCTTTCAAACCATCTGGCGTTTAGCTGAGAAGACCATGAACTGTTAGAAATTGATGTTGATTTACACAAAAATAACTACTCCTTCGTTCAATGCGGCAGTTCCTTCCGTTACATTTCACTACCTGCAGAAGGTCTAAGGATGTCTTTACGTGACGAGCAAACAACTTGACTTGATATTGTACTAATTCCGCTTCGTCGATTTAGGAGTTTGCGGACTTAATAGGGGAAAGTCGGGAAAGACGGACACCCCTGTATTATTAATAAATTACATTTTTATTTTAAATTCCAATGATATACAAACTTGCAATACTATGTACACTTAGCTGGCTTTCTGTTCAGTTTATTAATAAAAACAAAAAATAATCTGCAGAGAACGCTCGATGTAAATTTTCGTCTGCAGAAGATAAGGTTCTCATTGTTTTCGAGTAATTTTTTGGGGTATTTTTCGCTACATGAGTGTTTTACCATCACTTCTCTTCCAATTTATCAAATCAGCGGTGAAGTTTTATCATTTTTACTCCAGAAATATTTATAAAAACTAAATACGAAACAAGTCAGGTAAGACGGACACTTCTTCCACTAAAGACAAACATTTCGTTTTTGAAACAAATTGATTATCTCCTCCTTCTTTGTTTAACAGATGCCCACTAACTACGTTTGCAAGTGCAACCAGATATCATGGACAAATAAGCAGAGCGGTTTTTAAAACCTAATCCGAATTTGTCATTCCGAATGCCGGAAGCTATTTTGGACATGAAAAAAATTGCAAATTGCAAGCCTTTTAGGTGATTTTAGTCTAGCCTTTTTGTTCGATCATTTTAAGGCCTATTTGAAGACCACCAAAACTTATCAAGTACATAAACTTGAATTTTCAGATAGTGGTCATCTTTCCCACTTCAGGTGTCCGTCTTTCCCGACTCAATCTTATTTGCTTCAAAGACAAATTTTATTATAAAAAGAGACTTAGACTATCAATTTGTGGTGAGATAGCTATGTATTTTTTGTGAAGTTCACGAAAAAATCAACATTTGCTAAAGGTATCCGTCCTCACCATCCTTCCCCTATATTCTGCTTTGACGGGATATCCATCGATCGCTAGGTTATTCCACAAATCAGCTAACGATTCCCTATGCATACTAAAAATGTTTTATTTCCAATTCCGGGTCCCTTGTTTCCCTTACGATCACGAGGAAGTATTTAACCTGCCGGAAAAGAGACAATCCAACTCAGTTGAATGCACTGCGTGCTGGAGAATTTGTAGCAACTAATATTGCATCAAAACTCAATTGATTAAAATAATAGATCGAAAATATCTATGACCTTTTAAAACGAGAGTTCTCGTCTGGTACTCCATCCACATTAATTATGATTACTGGCTTGATTATTCTTCGGTACCGAATAATCTCGAATTCAGGCATCTCGCACATACTTTGATAATCGATCCCATGAGGAAATGCGTTCGAAGAACAGTGCCTTCCTGAACAAACTGCAACGTATATTGGAACACTGCATAGAACAACTTCAGCAAGATCGAGGTGCCCTAGCTTTATTTGCATCCTGCGATAACAGACGGAATAAGCTTATGTTTTCCAGCAATGATTCGGTAGATTAACGCAATATTCGAGATGCATTAAGCAGTGCCTGCTTACTGCCCATTACAACACGTGCTTTATCATCTTGGCTCAGGAAACATACCTCTTTTAGTCTCAGAATCGAAGTTAGGGGCGCGTGAATTTATTTAGGAATAAAAATGGAATTTTGTTACGTAACGATCACGACTAACACCCCCGCCCCTCCCCCCTATGTCACATTAAGTAACGAAACCTCGACCCGCCTCCCCCCCACCCTCTACTCGCGTTATGTAATTTGTGCACGACGCCGATCGGGTCCGACCTGTATTCGTATTTGATGCTATTTACGCAGAAATATTTATCCGGTTGGATTATTTACTGGGAAATATGACTTCTTATTGCATGCATCGTAGAAAATAAACGAAAATCCTATATTCCAAAAAGTTTAGGGATTCGCTCAAAAAATATCTGGCATCCGATAGAACTAGGAATGAGCCGGTGGGGAAGAGGAGATGATGGAGGATGTGGTGCTGGAAAAAGCCCCAACCGCCCCAACCGAACATCATCTGCTGACTGGAAGTCAAAAGCGACACGAGTGTACGTGCGTGTGTTTGCAAACGACCGTACCGCCTTCGGGAAGATCAGGTTGAAAATAGGTTAGGAATACTTTGCGGTAACGGTAAATTTGATGAGCACGTTAAGAGCGGTTACAAAACCGGCATTAAAAGTTTGTTTTCTTGCACAACGCAAGACTTCCAATTTAGTATAACTAATTTGACTCAAAGAATGTTCAATGGATTTAATTTTTGTTTATTCTCATTTTGATCATCGTTATCCGATAATATCTGACAGGTATTTTGGAACAACAAATTAATCAACGTAATAACTAATGCCATTGCCATTACAGGTACACACGGACGATGTCTTGATGCTCGTAAAAAATCTTGCAGTTCGACGGCAATCCCTTCGGCCGGTACTCTCACCTGTCCGGCACCACCAATGAGCATTTTGATGCTTATTAACCTACATTTCGTGGTACGAGTGCCCCCGCCGCAGACAGTTCCTGTCGAGAGGGGTTAACCCAGGTGCCAGGGGCGGAGAAATCACTATAGGAAAATCCCAGCAATAGTCTGGAACGTTATCCACAAAGTTTGTTGACTTGTAGCACACAGGCCTGCGCTGTATTTTTACGGTTAACACCTTGTTGTTCACAGGCTGACCATTGCTCTTAACGGGCCATCGGCTCTGACATTGTGTGGGTCGGAGGGGTTGTTTTCGTGCTCTCCTTCGTTTCGGCTCGCGTTCGAGAAGGATGAGTAAGAGACATGATTTGCAAGAATGGCCGCTCCGAAAGTGGGTCAGACAGGCGCGAGAACTGTTATCTTCCGAGTATTCCTCGTCTCTTCGTACGGGGGTTCGCACTTCCTCGTTTGTGGTTGCAAAGCGATATTTGTGCTATTTGTTTTGTATTACCGGAGAAATCATCTGAAGGTGAGTTGAAAGTGACACATTTTCCAGGTAAAGGAAAGTAATGATATTCAGGAGATCACTTGTTTGTTGCGTATGAGATTTTATTTGCTGGTTTTTGGGGTGAAATTGGAAGGTTACTCAAAGGTGTTTCTTTGTACATCATTTGAGTGGAACATTCTTAAGATTTTTTTTCACAATTATTTACTTGGGGCTTCTGGATAATCATTTCCAGTTGCACTGTTTAACTAAATAAATCAATCTAAAATAGAGAAAATAAGTTTATTGAGTGTGCAAACGAAATGAAGTTTGGACTACCAAGAAATGAAGGTTGGTGCCAGACGATTGATTTAGTATTATTTCTTAATTCTGTTGCAATCAAATGATTTCACAGATAGATGACTTGACTCACGGTTCGTTTTCATTGTTTTGGATTCTGGATTTCTACTTTTTTACTTTGTGTTTTGAATTTAGAATGAATTTGGGTCCTAGACCCCTGAATGTAGATTCCTTATTTCAAAGGGTCTGGCTGGGTAAGCAAGTGACAAGACCCCCAAACCTAATAACCAGTACACCCAAAATTATTTTAGCGGACATGTTTTGGCATCCAGATTTATTACATAAAATGTCTTTAAAAAAAGATAAAGACGAAAGTTACGAATAGTTCATTCTGAGAGTCGCGTAGGATTTTGTAATTCTGATACGATTTGCGATTAAATGCTCCTCTAATTCACTCCAAACTTTGAAAAATCGACTAGAAAAAACGGCTGAACGTATCAATATGAAACGTTCACGGATGTTTAGGGAATACACTAGGCTATAAATTTGCCTGCAAACATTAGAACTTACTGCAATATTTGCAGAATTACAGTAGATTTTGTAAAGCACTTTAAATTTGGAAAATTCACACATATCAAAAACAGCACATTGAATCAAAAATAAAAGCAGTACTGGGTTACAAAAATTGAAAAAAATCGACATGCCAAAACAATATAAAATATTCTTTGTACAACGCAATATTGATTCAAAAATTCTGAAAAAAAATTACACATTACCAAGCCTTGTGGATTTTTTCGAAAAATTTATCCGTATTGATCCTTCATATTCTATTCTGTTCAAGAGCAATCTTTCCGGTGATCAAAGTTTGGTGCATACCCTCAAGATGACCGAATTTATAACACCGGTATAAATCACAATTCGCTTTCTGTGACATTCCGGAGGATCGTTAAATTGAAGACGAACACCGAAAAACAATTCTCAACAGTTATACAAAAGGAAATATTTTTCCCGTGTTGTTCAGCACTTTGATTAATAAATACAACAAAATTAGAGCTAGGACTCAAAATTTTGAAAAATTAATAAAATTCCCAAATTCCTAAAAAAAAGAATTTCAAAATTCCAAAAAAATTAAATCTCTAAAAATTCTAAAAAATCACACTAAATGAAAAAGTCACAGGACGCATAGTTGACGTAGGATTCCATTAGACTGTCTGTTGCATGCCAATTACAAAATTATCACAATTGTGGAAACAATTATCAGTGTTTCTCAACACAAAAAAACATGTTACTTTATTATACAGAAAACATATTTGAAATGGGAAACGTAATTTTCTTCCCTTGGGTGAACATGAACACAACAATCGTTTAATTTCGCAAGTCATTTTTAACACAACCGCTACCATACACAATTTTTCACTTACACTTGTGGTAAACATTTTACAATGCATGATCGGTCATTGATGTGAAATTTCACGAAGCAACCAACATTAATGTTAAAATTCAAATTTTATTTGTAAGAATTAATCGTATCACTCACCTTACTTACAATACAAAAATGCTCCCGACTTATATATTGAGTTGGGGAAAAAGAAATGTCGTATATTGTCAATATATGGCAACACTTAAACATATCTTGTGTTGTACTTATCGCATCGGTCCTTTTCAGTCTCAAGTTATAGCGCGTCAAAGATGGAGTCCACCAAGCAAGAAATTCGCCATATTTTACGTTTTTACTACCTGCGAGGTAAAACTGCAACGAAGGCAGCCGAGAAAAATCGTGTAGTTTATGGCCCCGATACTGTAACGATTTGCACAGCACAGCGTTGGTTTGATCGATTTCGTTCTGGTGTAGTGGCTAACGAAGATACACCCTGTACTGGTAGGCCAATCGTCGTGGAAACCGATAAAATCGTTGAAATCATCCAAGTAGACCGGCATGTGAGCACTCGTTGATTGTCCAGTAACTGGTTATAGACCATAAAACCGTTTGGAACCATTTGCAGAAAATTGGATTCCAAAAAAAGCTGGATGTTTGGGTGCCACACGAGTTGACGCAAAAAAATCTTTCAGACCGAATCAACGTCTGCGATGCACTGCTGAAACGGAACGAACTCGACCCATTTTTGAAGAAGATGTTGACTGGTGATGAAAAGTTGATCACGTACGACAACCTAAAGCGAAAAAAGTCGTGGTCGAAGCGATAATGATAATGAAGTTGCCTTTTAAATGGCAACAAGTTTGCGAACAGAACGGCGCATATTTGACTTAAATTGAATAATTACGTTAAATAAAGCGTCAAATTTCGATCAGAAATACGACATTTCTTTTTCCCTAACCCTATATATTTGCAATGTCGATTTCCCCAGGCACCTTGGTTTTGAAGCATGTGTTAGGGAACACATTTCGGTGGCAACAAAAATTCATGTTTCATGACATTATTTATCCGATGTAAAAAAATGGATATGGAGTGCCGAAATCGATTGACGCAAAAATCTCATCAATCCACCATGAAATGACTGAACAATAAGTGTTTGAAATTGGGCATTTTTTACGATGCGATTTTCGTTTTTTAATCTGTACCCCGGATATGTTCCCGAAAAAAGTATTCCTATGTCAAAAACACGTACGAACACATTTAAATTTTAAAAAAAAAACATCGAAAAATGCACTTTGAGTATTTTTTCTTCATATTTTTATCTCCAAGCTATTGAGAATGGCGTGAAAAAAACGAAAAATTACGTTTTCCACCATAGCTCTTATGGAGAACCAATTGGGGTGCCAATAAAAACTGTCACCCGAATTTTCAAACGAGACTTCCTGAAAATTGTTGATTCCTGCGGAAAAATGCCCGATGCAAAATTTCAACTCAATTTGACTTCGTTTACTAGTGTCACAAAGACGTCGAAGTTTGAGTTTCTCGACATCTAAAAATCACCCGCAATTTTCCTCGAACAGAAATTATGGTCATGTTCGTCCACCTCTGATCACAGTTTGTCCGAAAAATAATCATGGTTTGTCCGGTTTTTGAAATCACCATTTTTAATTGAAAAAAATCGAATTTTCAAATAGATGTTGCATTTTTCATTACTTGAGTTTACTGTCATCATATTGATCCATTCATGATTTAGGCTTTCTTCAGAATATGTCCTTTTCTTTGAATATGGGCATTTTGAAAGTGTTCACTCAACACGGAGAAACTTTATTTCTGCTATGCGCGAAGGACACCATAAATAAACTACAGTGCGCCAAGCGGTTGCCATAGAAATCATGTGGAAAAACAAAATTAGTGAATCGGACAACTAATGATCAAAATTGAGATCATCGAAATTCATTAATTACATGGTTTAGATATCTAAATCTGATACAAATGGTGTGCAAGCACGATGTTTACAATATTTGTAAGTGTTATAATCTAGAAAAGGTTTGAATACGTGCCAAATAATCATCTGGTGATTGATTAAAAGTTATCTCAAATGAGGGGCGCCTTAACACCAATAGAAGGTGGGTTTTATAATCCTTTAAAACATGTGAATCCAATCTATCCGCAACTATCAGAATATCAAAATACGTTTCGTTCGTTGATTTTCAAAAAGTTCCTTCGGTTTAAGGTTGTTTGTAACCACAATGAAGCCTTCTTCGACAAAGTATGATGATGGAAAAACGAGAAGATATTTTTGAGCAATGTCTTAAATCGCAGGATACTATGTTTCAATGTTGCGTTGTAACCAGAAGATATGACAACATTGGTTGTTCTTTAGTTTGAGCTCCTCATCTGTGCTGATGATAATGAACTTTTCTTGCACCACCACCTTGGGACATTCCATGGCTGTGATATAGTACGGATTTCTTATTTATTATTTATTGAGGAATTTCAAAATTTTGAAGATCTTAAAACATGTCAGTAAAATCCTTGTGTAATGCGTCCAAGTAATGACATATAATTATATAACATGGTATTGAAGCTATTGCGATAATTTTGAAATACGGAAACTGCTTCTGTGCTTAAATTTTGTTTTGACGTAAGACTACGTCTTTCGTTTCTGTACCGGGGTGTAAGATCAAAGTTTTGAAAACGAGAGAGTGGCGCTGGAGTGCAAGGTTTTGAACGTTAATATCTCTTTACCAGCCGAATGGAGTGGTATAATAATCACTTCATCCGAAAGATAAAATCTCAAAGAGTTATATGATTGTCACTTATTGATCCAGATATCGATTCTATAGCTTAAAAATTGCTTTGAAAGCAACCTATTGAAATCATAACAATCTAGCTCATTTATAATGATTGCTATTGTGGGGATCGCTATGTGTTCCCGAACACGGACGCAAAATCTAGGCACCTGGAGAAACCGTCATCTCGAATACATGAAAGCTGTGATTTTTTTTTGCTCGCTTGTATTGTCTGGGAAACCATAGCGGACACATGCAAGGCGTGAGTACTTTTACTCACAGTTTCTCTTCTGCTTTCGCATGAAACAGTCGTAAAAAAATGTTTGCTTGTGAATGCGTCCGAGCGAAGGAATATTCGCACACATTTACACATTCGACTTGGTGTTCACGTGATGTAATCTGATAGCATCACTTTCTGTTCTGCTTTCGCATGGAACAGTCATGAAAAATTGCCACATCACGGTAAAAGCGAAATGAATTTTATGCAAGGTTATATACACTTTAGTCCCTTTTCACCGTGAAGTGGCGCCCTCAGTTTATATGAAGTGATCATGAAAAATCTCGTATTATTCTCAAGCGAACAAAAATGGATCATGTATCGAACATTTTCAGTTGCTTTTACAAGGTTCGTTTCGGGACCACCAACAAGTTCGAAAGAGTTGAATTTTAGGTTAATAGCAATTTCATACTTATACCTACCACCCACACACTAACAAGAAAAACTTTCAGCAATCTTTAAAAAGATTCATTCATTCATTCATTAACAAATAATTCAGATGCAATTTTAAATAAATGATTACCGAGCCAACGGTAGTCCTACGTCTACCTTGCTGTTATATCACAGATATAACCCACTTCTTGTTTTTAAAGTTCTGGCAGAAAGGCCAAATGATATTATTAATATTGTTTCAATCATACAATCAATACAAAAAAGCTGAGAATCTTGCTTCGCGACCCATCTCAAATTTCCTGAGATAAGTAAAAAAAAATTTTTTTTTGCTACGCCATGCACATAGGAAATCGCATTTTGTAAATTCTTTTTCAATCACTTTATTGTAGTTCGCTTTATTTAGCTATCTAAACATGTTGTTGTTATGTCTACCTTTAATACAAAACATTGTTACAGTGTAGTCGGAGCTGGACTCCGTGCGGTCACATTTGACAATAAAATCAGTTCTATATTCTACCTTCAACAAGACCACAAGTAATTCCATATACATCTCCCAAAAACCTTTTCATTACTTTTACAGTGGCGACGAGGAAAAAGTTTAAAAAAGTGATAAAGGCGAAAAAAATTTAAATACAACGCCATCCGCCATCTAATTGAGATTCTTTGTTCCTACAAGGAAGAAATTGGAATCGAGGCTTCATTCCTTCGTTCCTGAAAAAAGGGGTCTTTCATTATTTCGGAAATTTATTCGAACAATCGGCTGAGAATCCGGCTCCGGAGGATAATTCCGACGGTAAATTCAATAATTTCGTCGGCAACGGTCGTACGGCTGTATGGATACTTCTTGGAAACGAGGAGGTAATGGCCCACCGAAGTCAGCTTAGAATGTACCACAGCAAATACCCGAAGACTAGACCAAACATCGTAATGCAGCCGGGTGCACAGAACAAGAATGCCGATGTTTTGAACAAGAACGTTGAAGAACGTGTAGCTGGAAGCGGCTCAGGACGACTGTTTTGTCTACCTTTAATACAAAACATTGTTACAGTGTAGTCGGAGCTAGACTCCGTTCGTAACGCTCAAGCTCATTACCTTACACGAAGCTGTTCACGTTTTTTACTTGCCGAATTTTTCATCTTGTGCTTTTTTCTATTCGTCGTGCGCACACGCTCATCATCTTGTTGAGTTTCCAAAATGTACAGTAATAATATTTTCTACTTAAATATTAGTCATTTTTATAACAGGGTGGTTCACACAACTTATGCAATAAGAACTTGTGTTATTTAATCTGTCCATTTTCTATTTTCAGACCTCGTCGACCACCAAAATCAATTTTCGTTCATATCGACCCCTGCAAAACCGAAATCGACCCCATGGGGTCGATTGGACCACTTTGAGAAACCCTGATCTAGACGTTTACTCGGCAAGGTTTTCAAACTTCCTCTCTCAGCAAGCGGGACAACAGTATCATGCATGAAGCGCAATTTTTTTACTTCACATCGAACTTCATAGATATGTTTTGTTCTGTTTTTATTCGTGAACCTTATTCATGTAAACATAAAATTTCTATTAATTCAAGCACCAGTTGGGTTGGAACTAATCTCACAATGAGATGTAGAATCATTGTAAATAATTAAAAACAAAACAATTCGAATTATTGCATTATAACTGTGACACCAGATCATACTGCCGAATACAGCCGTCATGACAAAATTAGACTATCAAATCCTGTTGAGCAACCGTCGTTTATTTCCGCATGGCATTTTTCGTAGCTCACGATGAATTTTCTCCGCCCGTTCTGCATCCATTAAACGGTGTGCAAAACTTTCTATTTGTTTTCTTTACTCCCAGAAGCCTCTTTCACTGAAATTCCCACCCGAACGCATGAGGCAAAACACATGGGCGCAGTGTAGCATTTGCGAGTCAACGTGATTTCAGGTTCCTTAGCTTATTTACTCCGTTCTTCCCGGCACTGCAATTCTGCTGTGCAGTGGTACAACATGCAATATCCGGGTTCATGAATAAGGAAAGTACCCTTTAGTTCATCATAACGGTACCGCGGTGAAGCAATTGGTATCCAGTTTCTCGACGATTCCGCAGAATCAACCGAGAGACGTGTCAATAGAACCGCCGCTCGAGCCGGATAGAAGGTTCAATGATCACAGCCCAGCCAAAGTACCGTTTTTGCAAGATGACCCCTTTTCGAGCCTCCAGCTCGCGGTGTAGAATTTCCCATTATTCATCGGATCAATTCAAGAGTGCGCGAAACTGTTTGCTTTCCCTTCTAGTGCTGGCGATAATCGAGCTGCTGGATTTTAATTTTATTTTCTCTTCCCACTGGTGAAATGTTCTAATCGGCATTTTTCTCATCTCATCGCAGGCTGATGTAACACCGTCATTATCTCCGGCTGATGGTATTCGCAGGTTCGTTCGAATTACATGGTTAAATTTGGAGGTTTTCGAAGAGCTTGTTGCTACGGGTGGCCGTGTCACCAAACAAATCGAATTGTTTTTTTTGTGTATCCGTTTCTGAAATCACCAAGCGTTTCGTTCAGTTTCGAGCCCTAGTCAACTAATATTTATCAAAGAATTTACAATACCAAAATCTGGATTAATTTTGAGATGTTGCTATTTACCAGTTGCTCTAGCAACACTGCACGCGTGCGTAGCGAGAAAGCGAAGAGCCACAAATTAACGGAAGGTGCCCGCTAAATGATTCTACGCAAATCTCGCTACTTTGCGTTCCTCTCTCCATTATTACGTATTTATTTACGAGCTAGCACTTTCAGATAGTACCAGAATAGAAAACACGTATCAGAATTAACGGGATTTCTGCTGAACCTTTTTCTACTACCGACTAGCAAGGGCTCCCAGCAGGTTTCAGACACGCAAATGAACCCCAAAATAAAGCGAGGGATGCGCGCCGGGCATTGACCGGCGAAAGATCTCCGAGACACAACCACATCATTACCACCGAAAAAAGAAGCAAAAAAATGATGAATCACTTTGACCTAGCGGATTTTGGCGGCGTGCGGCATTTAAAGCGCAAACGAGATGGGCGGATCTAGCCGCAGTAACGGTGCTAAGAAATTGAAAAATGGATACAAAAATTACCACGCAGTGTTTATTCGCGAGATAGCGAATTTCAACGGAATTTAATCGGAATTTTCCACTCACAAGGAGCCACCACAATCACTGGCCAACTACAAAATAATAACTTCAAAGAATACTCACCTTTCAGCCATTTTTGTAGCCGACCTTTCGTGTCTGTATATCCGTCACTGGAAGTCCCCCAATTTCTCACGTTATCTGCCGCAACGTATTTGTCCGACAACTGAAAATAGAATGCAGCATTTAGTTTTGGACAATCACAATGGAATCGGTGGAAGATAAAAACCGATTATAAAACAACTTCTATTTTGAGAGCCCCACCTGAACGACACTCCAGGTCTATCGGATGCCAATCGGGGAATGATGGATCGGAGCTGTTCACCAATGGATGCAATATAAAACAATTAAAGTAGATAGGGAAAGAGGGTGGCAATGCAACCGTTTTCAGCATAAATAACGTTTCGAGTTAGCGATTGACGAATCAACGCTGTGGCTTTGTTTATTCTGCTCAAACATTCACGATCGTTGTACCGTTTTATCAGCAACAGAGTATGGTCAACTGTTATCAGGGTACAGTTGCCTGACTTGCGCTTGACTGACTTGAGAAATGGGCAGCTTGAATTCATCAAAATACTGCATTTGATATGAATAAATAGAGCAGCATCTATCGTATTTTTAGCAGAAATCACAAACGACGAAATTAATGGTTGTCTTGTTGATCTAAACTGATCTCATTCGCAGATCAAATCTGATTGATTAAGAATAGTTTGCTAATTCATTTGGTCCGTATTTGTTTCCCTCCATCCTTGCGCCTTCCCGATTCTTGATTAGACCGGTTCCATATGGTATCTATGAGGGATTGGTATCCGGTATTCTAGCAACATATGCTGGTGTTCTTCTAGAATCTAGATGTTGGGTTTGCCGTAAAGTTCGTAATACAAAAAGTAACGATATTAAACAATCTTTTTTTCATCTCAATACAAACTTTTAACATATTATTCGTGTTGCTTAATGAAAACATAAGCTGTTTTTAAAGTAGAATTGAAATCCGAATTACACAAATACACCTCGTTGATTCAACCGGGCGTTATGGGTACAAAAATAATTAACTTGTTTACGTTATGCCTAGATTGTACCTGAAGTTAGGTATCTTTAAGGTGCATCTGTATATGTATCCGCGTTGACGGCATTGAGCTTCGTATTACGAAATGGGAAAGTAGGCATGACAATATGGGTTTGCAGAAGAAATGAACACACTTTTAAAATAAAAATTATGAATGAAAATTATTTTTTGCAAATCAAATTAGTAAATGTTATGTAAATGAAAATCACTTTTGCTTGCAAGTAGTGAACAAATATCATACAAAAATTGTGTCTAAAGATAATTTTATATTATAATGGTAAGTTTTGGCGAGAATATCTAGAAATTCATAGAAAATAGTTTAAATTAGGGTCAGAACAACGTACTTCTAGTAGGTAAATAACGCCAAGAAAAAAAGTTCATACAAATTTTAGCAATTTAAAACTGCCTTAGGGCCGACTAATCCGATAGAGAATAGTTGGCCTCATACAAACTAATGTCGTATCCAGATGTCGACACCATTCCGCCGTCAACGCGAATACAGCCATTCCATGCCAAACCAAATACTGCCATGGTCTCGCAAAGTGACGCAAGCGTCAAAATTGACACTTTACTTTTTATGTTACAGATCGATAAAGAATATCAAATCCTTCCAAACGACTGCAAAGTTTTACAGAAATGTGAAAAAATGGCCCCGTAAAAGCTTGAAAACGGAATTGAAAACGAATGGAATATGCGCCATTTCCACTGTGAAGTGGCTCAAGCGCCACTTCCCTTATGATGTGACGTAATTAGATTGTGATGCTGTGATTTTTTATCTGTTCTGATGGCATAGAATGAACGAACATAGACAGCAAATTTCACATAACAACATGTTCCGTAATGAACTTTTAGCATAATGAGAGTCACATGTCTTCTTCATTGTGAAAAAAATACTTTTCCGAAAAGCTCGTCATGCCAAATATTTTTATCAAAAACAGTCGGAACTTCGATTTGTTTTAGAAATACAAACCATGTACTTAGAAGCTCTGTTTAAAAGTGTCGTCAAATATTTAAATTCATAAAATCAAACGCATTCAAGATGAAAAAAATATTCTAGATTGAATTGTATTGTTGTTCTCACATATTTCACATAACAATTGTTTTAGTTACAATTCATACCCATAAATGTGATTATTCATTACAAGGATTTCCCAATAGTGTCCTTTATCTTCAGGAATCAAGGGACAAAGTTTCTTGACGATATTTACTTACCTCATCTGCTCAATGTCTCTTTCGCTGAGTGAAGCTGAGTGTTGATTGAATCTTGAATTGATTCTAAATTCTCAATTGAAACGCATCTTATAACAATTCAAGACATCTTCGCGAAAACTGTATTTGCTTTGCATCGGATAATTTCGGACGGCATTATCTTATTTAACACGGATGTTTTCAATGTCATTTCGGATTGGAAGAAATGGTGCTGTCTACCGTTTTGTCTCAAATTCCGAGCACTTAATTTTAAAATGTAAATTTACTGAACTTTAATGTTATAAATAACTTAATAATAAAAACTCTGACATTCTTTGTGGTATAGGCTTCCTTTTAACATCGTTCACAGGTATCGATACTGCCTATAACTTATAATACTAAGAATTTGCAAAAAAGTGACTGCGAAACCAGCGATAATATGTTTGCGCTAGCAAATTCGGAAGTTGAATCAAGTTTCAAAGCACAAAATCCAATTTTTTGGGAGTATAGTATTTTTCCAAAGAAGAATACCTAATTGGCTTTAATTTGATGTATCGATCGTCTGAATCGGTCTAGTAGCTCAAAAATTGCATTTCTGGTGTTCGAAATTTGAGACAAAAGTAATCAAAAATATTTTTAGTTGTTCTCCTTGAATATGTATTTGTGTATCAATTTTATGGTGGGCAAATGAAAAAAAATGCTCTATTGTATCCAAAAACCAGATTAATTTCGCGAAAAAGCACCTTTTTGATTAATGAGACACTATTTAATGGCCAACAAAGCTTAAGTGTTCGGAATTTGAGACAAAACGGTATAACTGTTACAATCGGGTTCTCCACTACGTTAGCCTGCTCGACGCATGCTACAGAGACGGAAAATGTGTAGAACTTTTCTCCCTGATGCTTTCTCATGCTCCGCTCAACGGCGGCACTTTGGAGAAAATAATTGGAAACAGATTCTCGCATACTTTGATGGACGAACTCCAATCGGTTGTGAAAACAGCGATTAAAATTTGCTGTTTCCACAACAAACTGGCGTTGGTAACATAGCTTAAATAAAACTGCATTTAAAGCTGATGGCAATGTTTTTCCATCAATTGTACACAATTTGGTCGGTGTTACGTCAGAGAGGACAAAGTCACAAAATGGAAAATTTCGAGTTATTGATTACGTTTGGTTAAGCATCATGTAAGCTACACCCCAAATTTATCAACTTTGAAAATTCATGCATACAGCAAGATTAACGGATCGAAATTGTTATGATTGATCAACGCAAACCCCTCATAGTATGCAGTCAGAGCCATGTATCATTTACCATGGCGAAATGGCTCTATACCATGTGCAGACAGAATGAACCATGTGTCAATCATTTGTATATTGAATTTAAACAATTTCCAAGCACCAAATTCAAACCAACAAAACTCTTCTTGCAACTAATAAGGTTTAAATGTGCTTGAACTCGTTAGTGTAAAATGAGCACATTCTGAGTATATTAAAAAATAAACTTGATCCACTCTGACCGAACAGATCAATGAAAAATGCTGGCTTTCAGTGTGAATGATTGCAAAATATACTATTTCAGAGTGCCATTTAGACTGTAGCGATGACAATAAACTCGAATTCTATACTGTCTAAGATGATTGAAAATGGGAAGTTTATGCTTTAATATGTTTGCCGTGCAATTATTTTCATACCTGTAAAAGATTTGGTTATGCTAAACCAAATGTTTATGCAGTTCCAATCTCACGCTCCTTCTCGCTCTAATTTTCATAACAGAATGGCACACTTTGACTCACAACTGCTAATAGATTGAAACATATTTTGAAATTGTTCATTCATAGTGAACCAAATCTTAAAAAATGCTTCATTTGGTTCAGTCAGAGTGGACCATGTACGTTTAGATAGCCAAATAACTGCCTTTTTTGGCATGATACTTGATGTTTTTTTACAATTACCATACGTCGAAGTAGCTAACATTTCTGAGAACAATATCAAACGAAAAAATTAAATGCTTTGAAAATTGGAGAGCACTGAACTTCAAGTTCATTTTTCTCGAAATCAAAAATATGTCACATGGTCCGGTCTGATTTAACACCGACCATTTGTACAGATCAGATTTTCGTAATGTACGCGAATGCTGATTATACAGGCAATTTTACGAAAAGTCTCGTACTGAAAATTCTACCCTCTGGTGCTTGCATCACTTTGTGAGATTACGGCAGTATAGTGTCTCTCAGATTTCCATAAAAAGTGGTAGTTTTGATCTTTATTGCAAAATAGTTTTTTTATTTTTTTTTTCCTTAGGGTGGCCATTTCCATTTTAGGGTGATCCGAGAAATCATTTTTTCCCACTTTTTCCCAAAAATGTCTTTTTCCAAAAATTCATAACTTTTGAACCACTGAACCGATTCAGATGATCGACATATCAATTTGAAGCCAATAAAGTAGCATTGATAAAATATTGAACTAGCAAATGCATTTTGTTTTCATAATTACTGATTGTAGTCGTTTTTTTGTTGTTTTCATGACTTTGGACTAGAGGGCGCTATATTTTAAATTTTTTTTTTGAAAGCTGAGGGTTTTTTACACTACATATCTTGATATCAGAGATGCTATTTTTTTCGTTTATGAGATATGATTTTTCAAAGTTAATCGGTGGTCCAAAAAATCATTTTTCCCCTTTTATGCAAAAATGACCTTTTGCAAAAATTCATAACATTTGAACTACTGAACCGATTTAGATGATCGACATATTAAGCGGGAAGACTGGATTCTAGTCGCATAGGTTTAGTCAAGTCACATATGAACATTGAACGAAGACTTAAAACATGCTAACTTTGAAAAATAATATCTCAGAAACGAAAAAAAGCATCTCTGATATAGAGATATGTTACACAGATGGGCAAACCATTCACGAACGGTACGAAAAAAAATAGTTCGCCAAAAAGAGTGAACGAACGGTCACTCTTTTTTAAAGAACGGTAGTTCGCCCCACGAACTGATTGCGAGCGAACTGATTCCGAAAGAACTGTTAGCGAGTGAACTATTCAAGAACAAACTGATTGAGAGTGAACTGTTTGTGAATGAACTGTTTGTGAACGAACTGTTTGGGAGTGAACTGTATGGGAAAGAACTGTTTGAGAACAAAGTGTTTGCGGGCGAAATGTTTGCGAACGAGCGAGTGCAGTTGAATTGATTTGCGCGGGACGGAATGGATAAATATAACGAGAACGTTCGTAAGAAAAATAAAACGATATTGTCAAGTTGACAAAAAAAAATCGTTGCATTCAGTCCATTGTTTGACCTATTGCGTGTACGTGTTATCATGATTGTTAGTGCAAATACTGGATTTTGGACTCTGAATGAACCATTATGAAACACGATCTTACATGGATCCTTAGTTTTGTCCTAACAGAAAATATGAAATATTGCGCATCAAATTATTACATATACTATTCTCGGCCGATAAATATATATTCACATTCAGTTTGCGATTTCTAGGAAGCATCTTATTTTTCTCCACTAAATTTTAAAAATATAAATCCGATGCGGATCAAAAGATCTATCCAATTCAACGATATCAATTAATAACTGTCTATTGATGTTGGGTTCCAGCTAATATTCTAAGTTATTTTTAATATCGCTGAACGAAAGAGCGAAAGTACAATTCAAAAGAACTAATACACTTAGTTGAACCGTTCATCAAAGTGAACTTTTTTGCCCATCTCTGATATGTTATGTAAACTGTCCTCAGCTTTCCAGAAAAAATATAAAAAAATAGCGCCCTCAATCTTCAACCGAGAAAACTATGAAAAACTGATTCATTCAATGATTACAAAAACGAAAATCCAAATTTTTGGCAAAAGTAATACTTTTTTCGAAGAAACCCAACTCATAAGCTTTAATTTGAATATATCAAATTAACTGCTAGACCGATATCATCTGAATCGGTCTAGCAGTTCACAAGTTATGAATTTTTGCGGTGGAAAAAAGATGGAAAAGTTATTTTTTCGAACCATCGGTTAACTTTGAAAAACCATATCTTAAAAACGATCAAAATCTGATATCAAGATATGTTATGTAAAAAAAAAGGCTCAGCTTTCAAAAAAAAATGTTTAAAAAAAAATGTTTAAAAAAATAGCGGCCTCTAGTCCAAAGCCATGCAAACAACAAAAAACGACTACAATCAATAATTACGAAAACAAAATAATTTTTTTTTACAGTTCAATCTTTTTTAATAAAAGGCTAGCTCATTGGCTTCAATTTGATATGTCAATTATCTAAAACGGTTCAGTGGTTCAAAAGGTATTCATACCATTTTTGGAAAAAAATCTTTTTTGGGAAAAAGTGGAAATAATAGATTTTTCGGACCACCCTAAACAGCATGTGACATGATGCAAATAAAATGTTAAATGTAAGAAAGAAATAAACACATTTTTAAATAAAAATTTTGAACGAATATTAAATTTTCCGTTTAGAATAAGTATCCAACCTAGCTTTGCGCAGTGGCGATATCGTAACCAATGAGGTTATACCGAGGTGCGATTATTGCTAATTGAAAAAAAAATCTATTTAATAGTGTATCATGTTTTCTACAAGGAATTTAGAACAGTTTTAGTCTGATAATGGTTTTATATTATTAGAAATAAAATTTTGTGAGTGTATTGAGATAATTCGAATACTGGCCGAGTAAGAGCAAGAGTTACATGCAATCAACAATCAATTATTTTCATTTAGATTGAGTTATGAGTTATGATCGGCGACAAACTCACTAATTTGAAGACTCAACAAGTGTTATGCTTGGTGGAGAAGTGCTCTGGGATTTTATATATTCGAGGTAATTCCACATGCTCCTGCATCAAAAAAGTATTTGGATAAGAACCAGACTGCACAAAGAACACCGAACTTACTTCGTATGAGAACATATTTAAATGCTGGAGAGGTCGTTTTAACTATTTAGAAGAAAATCAAAATTATCTGATTGCAACCTTTTTAGACCCGAGGTTCAGGTCAGACCATTTAGGTGTTCTCGAAACGTAAACAAACGTAAAAAATAAAATCTCACAATATCTTGAGACGAATCTTCTGAGAATAACAGCTCATTGCACACGACACGACCGCATATTTTCGACGTAGAACTACGCAATTATATTATGCGATCCACTTGTTTACCACTTCGAATATTATTTAAGAATGCATCGAGGTTTTGTAATAGATTATGTTCTTCGTTACAAATAAATTTGATGAACGTCCTTTTACGTTTGATATGATGCCTAGGACTACCAAAATATGTGAACGGAAAAATTCAAAACGATCATTGTATTGATTCCCCTAGGCATCAAGGTATATTTGCAAAGCGGATTTGCACAGGTACATCGATTTTGAAGTCTGTGTTGGGGAAACCGTAAATCGGGCCAATCAAAACTTGGCAGTTAGGGCATTTAGATAACGCTTTTACAGTTATTCAATTGTTCATCTCATGAAAAATTACATTTTATTAATTGTGATAGACGCGTAGAAATATTTCTCATCAATTGATGCAAACATCTTTCCGATCTGTTAAGAAATGTTCGAGTTATAAGCATTCGAAATACGGATAGGGTTAGCACACAAATCGGCAGAACAAATGTATGGGAAAAAAGTAAGTTCTTTCAGTTTTCATATATTTAAACCGTTTAGAGATTAGCGAATTGTAATGTATAGCGTATCAAACAAATCTTAGAGAATTTCCGATTCGATTAGTATGCAAATCATGGGAATTCGTTCACAGTGAAAATAGTTATTAACGTTAACTTTTTTAAAAAAATTGTAGGAGCTTGTGTTCAAGATACGACCGCATTGTTGACGTAGAACTACACTGTTATTTTGCATAAGTCGCTATACATCGGTGGCATGAAACTACTAGAAATATAAACACTTCTCATCATTTTATGCTATTCTCAAAACAAACACTTATGTTAATATTACTGGCCTCGAAAAAAGTTACATTACTTTCTCATGCTCGAGGGAAGCGTAGCTGTTACTCTTAGTGGAGGAGGTTTTGCTACTGGCAAGCGAAACCTAATCACATACAAAATTCAAGAACGACATTTACTTTCTAAACAAGCGAAATAAACTCTTTTTGTTAATAACAACCTCGAAAACAGTAGCAATGCTTCATTATGATCAATATTAGCGCAAATGCAATCCTAGTTGAAGGCAGTTTTGCGATTGACACGCGAACCCAAATTACTTATAACATTCCAGTAAGACATTCAAGATGCTTGGTATTCCCCAAATAATTTTTTGGCGCCCAACCTTACCGCCTGCTTCGCCATAACGTCAGTTTAATGCATTGATGCATTCTCAAAGGCACCAACGAAGCCCTGATGATGGCAGAAAACAATGTTAACTGCTTGGAAAAAGACTGAATTATGCCCAGCCGGGTGCCATGATTGATGCTAGGATCGTTAGCAAAATCTCAAGCAGAACTGTCAGTGGGATACCCAATTCATGTGAAAACAAAGGGAAAATGTCAGTGGGATTCTCGATATGTTGGCTCCTGTCAGTTCAATAGGGGTTCTCTAAAGACGTCATCAAGGTGATTATGCCACACAGCTTGTACTCTGTTGTAACACCCATCGATGCGAATTCGCTGATGAGTTTGTCAAGAGCGACCGCCTTCACCACCAGCGGGGGGAGATTAGTTGCTGCCTGGGTAACAGCGCTTACATTTTCGACCGACGCGCCGAAGTCCCCTACTTCGATGCGGTGTCACACTCACGAAGGCTCGGTTCAGTGCGAGTGCTTTTCACTGCACCAACATCGCGTGCAGCATTAGAAGACGCTTGTCTCGAAATTTTATTGCCCCTGGCAATGCGTTCGTTTTGACGTAGGATTACGTCTTTCATTTCTATACCGGGGTGTAAAATCAAAGTTTCGAAACCGAAAGCGTTACGCCGGAGACTGAGATTTTGAGCGTTAATAGCTCCTGAACAACTGAACGAAATGGTATGATAAACAATTCATTCGAAAGATAAAATGTCTACGCGTTATAGACTTGTTACTTTTGACGTAGGATTACGTCTTTCGGGAACATATTGGGGTACAAATTGAAAATCGAAAATCGAGTACATCGTGAAAATTGTCCAATTTCAAATGCTTATTGCTCAGTCATTTCAAGATGGATTGATGAAATTTTTGCGTCAATCGATTCCGGCACTCCATAAAAAAATTTTATATTGAAGAAAATAATACATGTCATGAAATAAAATATCGAACAATTGAAAAATCTTAACCCCCATCCTAACGGAAATACCCATTTCTGATTGGTCGAAATTGACGACACATGCGGCGGGTCCCTAACAGAGACATCAAAACCAAGCTGCCTGGGAGAAATCGGCATTGCAAGTCGGGGGCATTTTTGTATTGCAAGTAAGTTGAGTGATACGATTAATTCTAGCGAATGAAATTTAAATTTGGAACTTTAATGTTGATTGCTTCATGAAATTTCATATCAATCGTGTATTGTGAAAAATTGGGCACAAGTGTAAGTGTAAAATTGTATCTGGTAGCAGTTGTGTTAAAATGACTCTATTTATTCCAATTTTCATAAATAAGAACCAAGGTGTGATCCTGCTCGAGAATGGGTCGTTTGGTTCAAGCTGTCTGTTTTGTTGTGTTCATTTTCACCCAAGGAAAGTTTATACGGCGAGAAAAATTGGAAAAGTGAAGAAATATTAGAAAAAGTGATTTCCCATATTATCTACATATTGTATTAGGTGCTGTTAGTCCAGTAAAAATTCGCATTGGGTTGAACAAACACTCAGAAAGTGAACATTTTAAAAGAAAATTACCTTTTCCATTTCAAATATGTTTTCTCTATATTAAAGTAACATATAAACACTGATGAGAAAAATTGATAATTGTGTTCGGTATTGGTAGTTATCTTATATTATATTGGTGAGTTTTTTTTCCTTTATTTCATCCATACATAACACAGGAGGCATCTCGTCTAGGATCACAGAGGGTGATTTTTATCATATCTAGTTCCACTTCGGCATCTTTTATCTGATACGCACCATCCCACGACTGTTTACTATCCTTCTGTTATCATCGCTCGGTAAACACTGGTGGAATGAACAAACAATACCCAACAACCAAACAAAACGGCCCTTCTCAGGGCCACCAAATCATTATCAAAGAGTTTAACAATGTAATCTTTCAAACATATCCAAAAGCAACAGAAAGCCTAACGGAATCCTACGTCAACTATGCGGTCGTGTCTCGGACACAACCCTCCTGTGAGTTTTTTTTGATCCAAAAACTTGTTTCAATAGTCTTAAAATTGTTCTAGAAACAGGCTATTGAAATCACCAATCGGTATATAAGCGAGCGCCGCTCGGAAATCCACTCAGTTCTAATTGAACAGTGATTGGAGCATGTTGTCGCTGTTGTGGTGAAGCTCTTCGTTTATCATGAAAGCGCGGATGAACGGTGTCAGCCTGTTTGTGCACCTTAGACCAGAAGGGAATCCATCAGGAGGAGAGTGATGCCACAAACGGTTCCCCGGGAAGACATCGCTACACACACACATACACACACAATTCTTTCCGTTTGGATGCCATTCAGCATCGAGAAAGTTCCGGAAAGATTTAATCATTTATGGAAAATATTCCGCCAGTTCCTCTGGGAATTTAAAAATACATTCATGTGAAAGAGTTTATTTTAATGTTTTCTAACCATGTAACACAGCGATCAAATTCATTTGATTTTGTAATTTTTCAACCAAGTGTAATTTGCAGGAAAGCTTCTGAAGATTATTCTTCCCCATCAGTAGGATATTTCCGTATCCAATATTGTATGCGCACGCAATCGATTATTGCTCAGTCGCCGAAAGTTTCGAGCTCAGAGAGTTCATTCCCCTCTAGTTTGCCTTCCAAATTGCCATCGTAAACCACACCTTCTATCGATTCAATCACACACAAAAAGCATACTTAAGCGATATTCTGGTGGTGAGACGCATTCATTTTTCGTGAGGACATCGACAAGACAACAACGTTGCCTAACGTGCTGGAGGAGACACATACACGCGCAGAATTCTTTCCGTTTGGATGCCATTCAGCATCGAGAAAGTTCCGGAAAGATCTAATCATTTCTGGAAAATAATCTGCCAGTTCCTCTGGGAATTTAAAAATACATTCATGTGTTCATGTGAGTTTATTTTAATGTTTTCTATCCATGTAACACTGTGACCAAATATTTTTCAATCAAGTGCTATTAACAGCTGGTTATCGAGTTAGTATTAACCACTGGTGGGCTTCCAGTATCGAAGAAAATGTGGAAATATCTAATCGTTGCTGGAAAATAATCTGCCAGTTCCCCTTGGAATTGAAAATTACATTCAAGCGAAAGAGTTTATTTTAATGTTTTCTATCCATAAAATATCCATATAATACATTTGGTTTTGTGATTTGTCAATCAAGTGCAGTTAGCAGGAAAGCTTCTGAAGATTATTCTTCAGAACAAGGTTTTTCGTATCCTATATTGGATGCATAAAACCTTGTGCCTCCAACGTAACGCTCTCGTTTTCGAAGTCCCCCAAATATTCATTTATTCATTCATTCAGAATTGATTTTGATTCAACTTCAAACAAATGATCTCTAAATCAACGATAGTCCTACGTCACCCTTGCGGTTATACCATAGATATAACCCACTTCCTGTTTTTTGCAGGGCTCGAACCTGCCTTCCTCTTCTTTTTGCTCATCACACACTACGCGAAGCGTCCAATTTATGACGCGGAAAGAAAAACACACGATACGAATAACACGAAAAACGAACAGAAAAATCAAACGACGATATCCAAGTTGGATTACCACTGGTGGGGTCCAATCTTAGATCGAAACGCAGTGAAAGCAAAGTGAACTGAATTGCTCAACAGTCCGATGCCGATTGAAAGTTTGCCTCGGCGAGATCCACTGTTTATACTCTAGGCAAGTATTCCCCTTCATTCCTTTCCTTTGTCCATGGAGACTTCAAATCCTACGATTTCCCCTCCGTTCGTCGTCGATAAGTTGCTCGTTATTGACATGTCTGTTCGGGAAAGCACACAAATGGACAGAACAAATGTTAGGGAAAATGGAAACGCTTAAAGTTTTCATGAATTTTAACCACCTTCAAACCAGGGGAATCTAATGTATAGCATATTAAACAAATCTTACGGAATTTCCGATTCGTTTAGTATGTAAATCGCCAAAATCCGTTCGCGACAAAAATAGTTATTAACGTTAACTTTATTTCATAAAAACGTGACCTGTTTTCTGATTTGGCACCCTTGATGAAAGACGTAGTTCTACGTCAAAAACGTGACCTGTTTTCTGATTTGACACCCTTCCTGAAAGACGCAGTTCTACGTCAAAAAAATTAAAATAATTTTTGGAAAAACAAAATTTATGATTTTTTACAAAAAAAATATAACTTCAAAACTATAATACCTACGAAATTCTTGCCAGAGGATGAAATGTAGGGAGTTATTCAAATTTTCATGAAAAGCTGTCAAAAATTTAAAAAAAATCGATAAAAAATTATTTATAAAATTAAAATTTATTTTTCTCAAAAACTTTTTTTTTAATTCTCAAAAAATTATACGAATAGCCCTTACAATTTCCAACAAGTCATCTATACTTCGGAAGATGAGCACTTGTACAGGGAAAGTTTTTCCATCAACAACTTTTTCATGTTTTCTTTGAAAAAATTACAACTAATCCTAATTTGAAAATTTGAATGAAAAAGTTGTGGTTCGAAAATTTTTCTCTAAAATTATGTTTCACTCGTAACATTTTTATGTTTAAATAACCGTAATTGACATGCTCTGAAAACTTTTTCCTATTTAGAACATGTCAAACGGAAGAATTTACACACAAAAATGTTACGAGTGAAACATTATTTTTTCAGGAGTCTTCATACAAAAATACCTTATATTCCAGAAAGTATTATAAAAGATTGAAGGTTTACGTCTTCGATAGTTCATATTCTAATAGGATCTATTGCATTTTCGAATACACTGTACTGCTATCTTGACTTTAAGCCCATTTCCAGAAGACGAGATGAGGTGACGAGCGCTCGTCTCGTTTGTTTTCATATTCCAGAAGCCGAGCTCGACTAAAAACAGACGAGTAGCTCGTCTGGCTCAACGAACGTTTGGCCGCGCTCACCGATAAATCAGTCGAGTCGTCTAGATTGTTTGATATGTTTGTTCACCTTGTTTATTTAAAGCATCGGTAATCTTCTGTTCCGACTTTATTTTCAAAAATTGTCTCACGCCTAAAATAGTATTGTGTAAGCAATGTATGTTTTCAACTGCAACCATCAAATTCAATTCAGTAATTGCAAAATTTTACAGATTTTCAAATGGGCCTCTTCCAAACAACACAATCAAATGTAAACATTGGAATCATATCCAGGGATGCTAGATGACTGTTTTGAACATATTAATACGGCACGAAAAGTCTCTCAACATCATATTGAACGAAAATGAATAATTCAAATGTGCATTTTTGATAAACCAATGTTTTTTATCTACTGATTCACATTTTACAATGATGCGTTTCATTCGTCGTACCTAATGGTTTCGAAGTTTATTGCTATGAATGTGAAAAAATAGACTACTTTATAGTATAACTGTAAATGGAAATACAAGCATATAGATTTGAAACTTTTCTTGATAAGGTGAATTAGGTGAACAAAAATTGGTTTTAATAGATCCATAATAACAAAACGTCTGAGTGATGAAACCATATGCTGGTAGAAAAACTATCAATGAAACCAAAAGATATATGAATCAAATTCCTTTTTGTTATGATTTTAGTATTTTGGCACTGAGAAAAGAGTATCCATTGATCAATTTTAAAAATGTTTGTTGTTTTTCTCAAAATAAAAACATGTCGTCACATCTGACATCACTGATCATACCGAGAAAAAGTGAAAGAAGTCTTTCCAGTCTACCAAATAAAACATTTCAATGAAATTCGTGTACTGGAATAGGATATTTTGCTCGTCTCGACAATGACTGAAGCCGAGACGAGATGAGACGAATTGCTCGTCTCGTTTTCTGGAATAGGGCCCTTTGATCGTAGTTGACTTTAAGTAATCCACTCTTTAGTTCATTTCTTCTATTTTTTTATCGTGAATTTTTCAGGCTCAATTCAATTGTGTTACTTTCCGACATAAGAGTACATTTTTTCTTTCTTTATTGTAGAGATTTTCAGCCGTAGGTTGGTTCGTCTCCAACTATATGTCCCTGAAATCTCTTTGCATGTTTTCAGGGCATCATATGTTCCTACAAAATACAGTAATCAAGGAATACATTGAGATTTGTGGAATTTTGTAACCGTCAAACAAACACACTTCCATAGTTGCATCCTAACTGTGAGGCAAATTATTTTCGTCCTTATTTAGAACCTTTTCAATTCAACACATCATCATCCTAGCTCAACCAGATAAGGTAAAGATGTGAGAATTTTATTATTCCGAAATAATCTACAAAACAGACCAAACTTATTGAAAAAAAAGAGTTCACTTGAAAAGACTGCGTCTGGCCCGACTTCCGAGACGAAAATAATAAAGACAAAATAACCTCGACCCGAGTACTATCAACATTTTCGCTTAAACTTGGGCAAGGAAAATATGTCTAAATAAACAGAATTTACCTTGTCCGGTGCGCACTGATGCGATGATGGTGGTGCTTCAGCACTTTTCTATTTTGTTTTTAATTTTCAAGGGAAAAACACACGAGGAATCAAGTCGCTGATGACGAACCGGGCGGCTGACTAGACAGTTTTGCTTTTACCATATGACAAAAAGAGGCTCGCGTGAAACGTAAACATCCACGCACACAACGATGTCCCCAGTGCGGATGTTTACAATCTAATTCACACACACACCCAGACAGATTCGGTTGACAGCTGTGAGCTGCACACGGTATGATCCGTATGATCGAATACGTGGTAATCGATTTAGTCCGGTGTTGTATTTAGTCTGGAAACGAACCATTCGATGCTCTCAATCAAACTCAAATTTCAACATTTGATAAACGAAAAATCGTGAGACTCAATTGAATTTGATCGTTCTGCTCCATAGATGTAAGCGTTGTTTGCTTAGACTATCATTCTGCTTCCGTTCTTCGCTTAACCGACGATAGCCATTAACGCTTGATAAGGCGTTTTTCGTTAATCGCTATGAGCTTGCCCGACTATTCCGCGGATAATCGAGGTTCTACTGTAGAACACTTACAGTGCGGAACAAACCCAAGCGTTTCGATCAGTCACGTATCGAGTCATTTGACTACTCTGCTGACCGTCTGCACGCCCTACGATATGCAAACGGGAGACAGGCTCGATGTATCGATTTTAACCAAATTGACGAATCTACGTTCAATTTACAACCAGGTGGCGCAGCAAGTGAAATGATGATTTTGATTTGAATTTCTCTTGAATTTTTTAGAAAAATCCTAATTTTTCTTCAAATTTCCCGGTTTTAAGTATTCTTTTTGCGCAAAGACATCATTTTACATTGTTTGATTTATAACACATGAAGAGTGACTTGGTATATGTGTTGTATTTTTCATTTTTGCTAGGCAAACGACGTGTAACATATGTTGCGCCTCAAATACTGCAGATCCATATCCTGCATAATCAATGATATCAGCAAACTCAATATGACATCGATTGTATTGCCATTATCCCCAACATGAGCTTCTGAAAAATGCCCGGAAGTTAGTACTCATAACCGATTTGCATTATCAAACTTCAATATTTTGAAGATTGTCTATGACTTTGATCCAATCGAGTGTTAAAATCTTTGTAAATATACAAAAATCTAACTTTCTTTACCATTAATTGACAACATTTAATGGTTAAAATGAATTTAAATAGAAATTAATTAAAATAATATGGGTGACTTCAACATGCGTTCTATCAGCTGGTCCCAAGGTACTTCGGACTATCTCTATCCGAACCTTGCTCGCTCATCGTACGTAGCTTGTAACAACAGATACAAACGGCTTAACAAACATTGTTCAATTCCTACTTGCATAGAATCCAACAGAATCTCACACTCAACCCTCGAAAATTTTGGTCTTACATCGACGAACAACGGAAGGAGATAGATCTTCCTGTGACAATTAACTTGGGCAGAAAAGAAGCTTCTCTCTCATCGATTGGTACCTCTTCAGGGACCAATTTTTCAGCAAATGAAATGCTTGATCCACAACAGGTGTCTCAAGCGGCAGCCAACGTACCACTTCGCCCAGCCATCGAACCACATCCACAGATCTCGCTTAACAGTATTGAATCCAGTTGCGTTCGTTTAAAATGTTCAACAAATCCGGGTCCAGATGGTATACCATTTATTGTTTTTAAAAATATGTAGCTCTGCAATTTCCCAACCTTTGGCAACTATTTTCAACCGCTCTGTCGTCAGGCACATTCCCGAGTATGTGGAAGAAATTTGTCATTTTCCCAGTGTTTAAAAAGATGATAAACGAGAAATTTCCAACTATAGAGGAATCGCTGCTTTGTGTGCCACGTCAAAGCTATTTGAGCTCACTGTTTTGGACTTTCGCATGCATAACTACCTAAGCTACGTGTCTGAAACTCAGTATGGATTTATGCCCAAAAGATCCACTTGCACCAATCTCCTCACCTACACATCCTACATCATTAAAACCATTGAAGATTGCCAACAGGTCGATGCTATCTACACAGATTTTTCGGCTGCCTTCGATAAACTGAATCATGAAATCTTGATAGTCAAACTCGAACGTCTCGGTTGTTCTAGCACTCTACTCGGCTGGCTCAATTCCTATCTAGTTGGTCGCTCAATGTCTGTCAAGATCGGTGACACTATATCGGAGCCATTCTCAGGCACATCGGGTGTTACACAGAGCAGCCACATCGGACCTTTCCTATTTTTACTGTACCTGCATGATGTGAACCTTTTACTGGAACGTTTCAAGCTCTCATACGCCGACGACTATAAACTTTACTGCGTAATAACCTGTCCAGAAGACGCACATTTCCTTCAACGTGAACTTAATAATTTTTCCGAATGGTGCTCAACTAATCGGATGAGTCTGAATGCCGACAAATGCTCTGTCATTTCATTTGCTCGTAAACGCTCCCCATATTACTTCAATTATACCATCGACAATACGTCTCACAAACGTGAAACCATCGTTAAAGATTTAGGTATTCTCCCAGACTCACGCCTAACCTTCAAAGATCACGTAGGTTATGTAACCACTAAAGCCTCAAGAAGTCTTGGCTTCATCTTTCGCGCTGCACTTTATTGCTTGTTGGTTCGATCCTCCCTGGAGTATGCAGCAGTTGTATGGGCACCACACTACCAAAACGGTATACAACAAGTAGACGCAATTCAACGCAAATTTATCCGCTTTGCTCTTAGACGATTGCCTTGGAACGATCCTTTTAATCTCCCAAGATATGAGGATCGCTGTCAGCTAATTGATCTAGATCTTCTTATGAACCGAAGAAATGTTGTTGAAGAAATCTCACATCGACTGCTTTGCTTCACTGGACATGTTAAATTTCGATATTCGGTCGCACGATTTCCTACGAATTCCGACATTCCGCACCAACTACGGCCACAATGAGCCAATTAGTAGTATGTGTCGTGTGTTGACCCGTTGTTATTGTGTTTTCGATTTTCATTTGTCCCGCTCTGCTAATAAAAGTAGGTTCCGTGAAGTGCTTCGTTAATTTAGTTTAGTTTAGTATATTGTGTTCCGTTGGTTTAGACTAGGTTATCATTAAGTAGAATAAGATATATTGATGTTAGATGTAAGTTGTATCATTAGGATTATATAATCTGTTGATGCTTCATATATAAAAAAAATAGTTCAATAAAGGTAACATCTTAATAATAAAAAAGTTACATAACTTTCAAATCAAAATCTGCTCTAGTTGATTTCCTTTTTAAATAAATGTGAGTCATTTTGATACAGAAGTCACATATACTTTATTTCCCCTCATCAATTATTGACCGCACTTGCGACCAAACTCTTGATTGTATTGACAGTTTCCTGGAATTTGTTTGCGTCGATCAGCAGAACCTTCCTGAACGGCTGCAGTTCATCGTCATCCTCCAACCAATTTCCGGCCAGTGCCGTAGTGGTTTCCTTCTGTACCGAGTAATCAAAACTTGCCACCGAATCCTTAATAAAGTACTCTTCCTCGTCATTGGAGTACAAAACTTCGGCCGGTTTTCCGCCGCCAGCAGCTTTCTGGTAGTACTTTACAAACATCAGATAGTAATCAAATTTGTATGGCATTCCCTTCGCCCTCGCACGGTCCATCTCCACCAGCAGATTCTCAAACATCGGCACGCACACAGCGGCAGGAATGTTCACAAAACGTTCGTTAAGCAGTAGAGCTGTGGTTTTCGAGCCATTTTGCAGTGCGTCGCGGAAGGTTTGTATGACCGAATCAGTGGCATATTTTTCCGCCTTATCAAACACTATTTTTTGTAACTGCTTGACGCAGTTTTGGTCCTGCTTGTTGGTGATGTTGACGGCTGTCGTCACACCGAAAACAACCTGACAAGGATCATCCATATCATCGTCCTCGTCGTCTTCATCATCATCATTGTAAGCCTGTTTGAGAACGCTGCCAACATAGTTTTGTCCTGCAATAATAAGTTCCTAATTTAATATGCATTGCGCACTACATTCAATTTCCAGAACCAGAAACTCGATCTAACAAAAAATAATTATAAACCTCTGCCGTTATTCGCAAAACAGCGGAACTGTACTATTTCAACACCCCTTTAAATTGAAAAGAGATTGCATATCGATCGAATCCCACAGAACAATGAAACGGGGAAAAGGTACACTTAGCATCACTCCTATCTCACCGATAATTAACCCCGCTAACTCGTTGAGATCGATGTGAGCTTTCACGAAAAGCTGTCCAAGCATCTGTTTGATCCCATCTATGTCGGCATCAATTGGATTACGACCCTCGAAATCGACGGTGATTCCCTAAAAAAAATATAACATTTTCACAATTTTAAGCCGAAACTCCATTGCTTTGAAGCTTCGATACCTCGTCACCCTTATAAATATCCGGGTTTTCGTCATCACTGGAATCATCACCACTTTCCATCCGTTCGGTTTCATCTTCCTCGTGTTTTACTTTTTTGCTGGTCATTTTCATTTCACTCTAAAATCTTGTTTTCAACTTAAACTGTTATTGTTAAAGCCGGTAGGAAAACGTGTTAGCGAGAAATGAAGAAATGCACATTGAGCAAAATGTTGAAATGCGGCTGATGTCAACCTAGCTGTTGTTTGTTTTCTTTTCTTTACCCATCATTCGCGTGACTCCAATTTGGTGCTATCGGTGCTATCAGCTACTCAGTGAACGTGATCCAGACCAAGATAAACACATATAGCCCTATTCTCTATTCCGACGGATTTCCATTTCGTTCGAAATCGTTATTTCGTTCGAGTTATAATTTCGCTTTACCTATTTCGAACGTTTTACCCATTTTATGTTCAAAGAGAAACCTATGTTGTTTTTGTTTATTTGTCAATAAATCTGGAAAATGCCGAAGGGAAAAGTGCTCACACGACTGTGTACCAAAATTGTACAAAAATGTCAAAATAATGATAATCTTTATATAGATACACAGTTGCATGTTAACCCTTTGTGGTCGTATTCAATTTGGACAAGGGTGACATACTGTTCGGACTTTTTTTACTTTAATGAGCTGTGATACTTAATTTGTGAGATTATGACAGATAAACAAGATTTTTTCAATTCGTTGTGAACTTTAGATGTGTATCTACTAAGTAATGTATTTTAAAATGTTGTTTTCATATAAAACAAAATATATTCTATAACCTTCGTTCGTGTGCTATTTTTCAAAACAGTTCCTCAACATGCAATTTGGGTTTTACACTGAAGCACAAAGGCTCAAAGCAGACCTTCACGGAAGGTTAGTTTTCCTTTTGCATTATTTTTTCCAAAAATGTACACTTTCGCGAGGCATTGAAATTCGAGCAATTTTTAAAACTTTGATACATTTCGTGTCACTTTACAAAATTAACAGCAAATTTCGCACGAACTACAACAAATTTACAATTCGTAGACAATCTTTAGTTGTCAATCAATTCAAACAACGTATTCTGCCAAGATACGGCATGTGGAAATTTGAATCTTGCTTTACGCTGCTCGTTTAAGCTCGATAAAATTCTCATTCTGCCTGTTTTTTATCCCACCTGTTTATTTTATTAGGCTCATTTAGCAATTCTCCTGTAACAGAGACGAATTTATTCGTGTACATTTTTATCTAAAGATGATTTTTGTTGTATATTACACTGTAGCCATTTTCTAAGGCGTAAGAGTATTCCTATTCTATCGCTACACATGTCGCCTTTTTCGGCGTAAGAATATTATTATTGTTCGAATGTTCACAGTCGGATTGTTCACAGCGAGACTGTTGATATGAGGTTTCCATTGTTATGTTATTAATACAGTAATTTACATTTAATGCGACATGCCGAGGTACCACTCAGTGTCGCATTGGAGGCTTTTTCGACCTGTAATTGGACATTGTCGATGAGAGTGTCACAGTGTCGACTTTTAATGTGAGTTCATAATTTGGGCCCCGAACTCGATGTTTACAAAAATGTCCAATAGAGGTGAAAATGTCCAATAGAGGTGAAAATGTCCAATTGGACGTGTCGCATTACAGGTCTGTCCAATTAGCTAAATGTCGCGTGAAATGTAATTTACTGTAGCGCCAATTGCGATGCAGCAGACCGTAATGTGAGCGATAACACACAAATATGTGCAGTTTAGGACCCTGAGTTATAAGCTCATGATCATTCGCTTAGTAGTGGACACGCAACCAACTAGGCGACGAAGACCTCCCATACTGCCTGTTAGCTGCATATTTTCTTCGTACGACCAATCATGGGGTTTTAACTGGTAAATAAGCAAAGTAGTCCAGAATCTGAAAGCTCCAGTCCAATAAACCATGTAAAGGACTTCCGACTTTTATGAAATGGTGCTTTATTCTGTAGCAAATGATTCAGGAACAGGGATGCAAAATTTCTAAAGAACATGCTGAAATCGGAAAGTAAATTTTGTCAGAGCAAAATATCTCCTCCGACACTCTTCACTTCTTTCTATCACGGTGCCTATAACACTTTGGTTGCTGGTTCACCATCACGTTTGTTTTGATATAGGGCCTGATTCTCGAATACACTTCACGGTGGAAACGAAATAAACGGCACGCCATTGAACTACGTTTTACGAGTTAGTGAAATGTCGAAGATAATAATGAGTTTGCAGACAGAATGAGCACTTTTCAAATAAAAAATCATTAGTGAAAATTAACTTCTCCGTATCAAACTGGTATTCAATGTAAGCGGAAAACTTTGTTTTCTTCATGTGATATAATCATCTCATACAAAAATTTCATCTGAAAATAATTTCATATTATAATGATAGATTTACTGGGAAACTAATCTCATATCCAGATGTCGACACCGTACCGTTGTCATCGCGAAAACGTTTCATTCCGTCTCCACCGTGAAGTGTATTCGTAGTGTATTCGAGAATCAGGCCCATAGTCTTCGTTCCATCGACAGAAATATCAGTTCATTCTCGATGTCACTGAATGTTCATGCCGCAAATATCACCTGTCATTACGTTTTGGTGAAATTTTCGTTTGTCATAAATCCATAAACCCAGTACTCGATTATGCCGTTGCCCATCGAAGTGTGTGCAATAAGCGGCACGAAAATGGGTCCGGGCTAAAAACAAACCAGGAAAACATACACACGAACACGCGTATAAACGTCTGATGCAGTGCCAGTGGGATGATATTTCTCTGAATGTAATTTTGTTTTCTTCCACTATCAGTTGATCGTAGATGCGTATGAATATTTCGGATGTTCATTCTCAATGAGACAGTGAGACGAATGAGTGTGGGAAATAATGCAAAAACTAAATGTTCAACGTGACGGAGCAGCCGTTGCATGCAATTTAGTTCGTTTCATTTGTCATGAGCTGCGGGGCAATGGTGATCGAATTCAATGTTGTCTCAATATCTTCCGCTGTCAATAAAATGAAAATGGGATTTTTCCACCCTGCTTCCTTTAGCTTCTGACTTCTTATTCGTGTGAGTGGAAAAATCATTTGATACAGTACTTTTTGAGAAGGTTCTTCCCAAAATTTATTTCCTAAATGTCTAAATGTCCCTAAATGACATGCTTCCATTTTCCCATACATAAGATCTACCCATTTGTATGCTTACCAGAGATGCCAGGATTTTTTTTCAGATGCCTTTACATGTTACGAAAAAATGTCTTCAAATGTCTCCACAAACAAAGGAAACTAAAAAATTTAATTTTGAACAATGTTTGATAGACTATTTCATGTAATTGCTAGGCATGTTCCAATGTTATTTAGCACGTTCCATCAACACTTTGACGGCCATGGTGTTTTGGCCAAAAAGATTGTAAAAACCTAGAGAGTCCAATGGTTGATTCTTATACTAGATGGTGCCAGGAACTCTTCTTCTTCCTCTTCTTCTTCTTCTTCTTAAATAACACTTACGTTTCTAGAGGAACTTCGCCAGGAACCCATCTAGCATAAATTTCATCCTCATCTGCAATATAAGGATAAATACTGCCCGTGTGTAGTACTGCACACGTGGCCCCAACTCAACGTAAACGAGTAAAATGTCGATAAAAATCATTATAAAACAATTCATTTTTTCGAAATTACATTTTTATAACATTAATTCAAACTCGTGAAATGTCTTCTATTAAAACAATCCAAACATATAAACTTTTCGGAGCATTTCGTACAGTGATAAATTATATAATACAAGCAGTGATGCCAAACTATGAGATCGATGTGTCCTACTATGTATTGAGGCCAGTATAAAACGAAAAACAAATTAGCTGTAGCGCACACGTTTGGAACTCTGGAAGATTTTGCGTGTGCAGTGCTTCACTCATGGTCCCAGCGGAATAATTTTTGAGTGCAGTGAGGTTTTGAAATTTATTTCAATAATATGAACAAAGGATACATTGCGCAACTGCGAACTAAATGTTATAAGTTTAGAAATGATAATTGACTTCCTAAACCGTTGATTGAGCGAATATCGTCCCAAATCCACAAAACGTAACCACGAAAAGTATTGTATTAGACTTCAGTTTCGCGCAGACAGTAGAAAAATTGAAAGGACTGTTTGGCGCGAAAGAGTCTTTTATCAGTCGTCGATATCGATGTCTCCAAGTTTCGAAAAATCCGACGGAGGATCACATTGCCTTTGCATGCCGTGTCAACAAATCCTGTGTTCAGTTTGAGCTAGGAAAGCTCACCGAAGAAGAGTTCAAGTGTTTAATATACGTCTGTGGACTCAAATCTGAAACTGACGCCGAGTTGCGGACCCGACTTCTTTCCAAAATTGAAGAACGTGACAACGTCACCCTTGAACAGTTATCAGAGGAAAACCAGCGGTTGGTCAACCTCCGACATGATAATGCAATGATCGAGTCTGCTTCTCACTTTGATCAGATGAATGCAGTGAAGCAGAAATTCGACGGGCGACGTTCCAGGAAACGAGAAAATCTGGCAATCAGAACCGACACCGGTGACAGAAAAAGCAAACCTAAATCACCGTGTTGGTATTGTGGCTCGTTCCATTATGCTCGCGAATGTACCTATAGAAGCCATAAGTGTTCCGATTGCGGACAGATCGGACACCGGGAAGGACATTGTACCAGCGCAAAGAAGTCGCGTGGATCTGCAAAGAAACGGAGGAAGTTCTCGGTAACCAGCAAAGTGGTTGTAGTAAAAGCATGCAGTGTGGAGAAAAGAAGGAAATTTGTTCCTGTTTTATTCCCCGGAGGTGAAATAAGGTTACAGCTTGATACAGCCTCGGATATAACAGTCATTAGCAAGAAGAATTGGTAGACGATTGGAAGTCCAGTGTTAGCCCCAGCTACAGTGAAAGCGAAAACCGCTTCGGGAAATGTTTTGCCTCTTGTAGGCGAATTTAGTTGCAACGTTAGCATTGCAAAGAAAACCCACAAAGCAGTGATTCGTGTGACTGAAAAACATTTGCAACTTCTTGGATCTGATTTAGTAGACAGTTTTGATCTCGGATCCGTGCCGATGGACACATTCTGTTGTCAGGTATCCAGTGCACCCGTGTCTACCAATTCCCTGAAGAAAATATTTCCGAAGGTGTTCAGTGAAGAACTTGGTTTATGCCATAAGATTAAAGTGAAGTTGAACCTAAAAGAACAGTGTAACCCAGTTTTCTGTCCGAAACGCCCAGTGGCGTATGCCATGCAGGATGCTGTGAATCAAGAGCTCGATCCTCTAGAGAATGTAAATATCATTTCACCGGTAGATTATTCGGAGTGGGCCGCTCCGATAGTTGTGGTACGCAAGGCTAATGGTTCGATCCGGATCTGCGGAGACTATTCGACGGGTCTAAATGCCGCCTTACAGCCTCATCAATACCCGCTTCCCCGTCCGGAGGACATTTTCGCAAAGCTCGCAAACTGTAAAGTATTCAGCCAGATTGATCTCTCCGACGCATTCCTGAAAGTAGAAGTTGATGAAGCAAGTCGTGGTATGCTAACAATAAATACGCATCGTGGGTTGTTTCAATACAATCGCCTTCCACCGGGCGTGAAGATTGCTCCAGGAGCATTTCAACAATTGATCGATACTATGCTCGCCGGTCTCGAGGGGACGTCCGGTTATATGGACGACGTCGTAGTCGGTGGAAAAAGCGATCAGGAGCATGATTCTAATCTGAAAGCAGTTCTACAGCGCATCGAAGACTTTGGGTTCACGATTCGATCGGAGAAATGTTCATTCCGCAAACGTCAGATCTAGTATCTGGGCCATGTTATCGATCATCAAGGGCTGCGTCCAGATGCAGCAAAAATCGAAGCGATCGCAAAACTATCGCCTCCCATTGACGTTTCAGGAGTCCGTTCCTTCCTAGGCGCAATAAATTTTTATGCGAAGTATGTGCCGAATATGCGGATGTTGCGTTATCCACTTGACAACCTACTCAAATCGGATGCAAAGTTCGAGTGGAACAAGGAGTGTCAACAAGCATTCGAAAACTTCAAGAGAATTCTCTCTTCAGATCTGCTTCTCACCCACTATAATCCGAAGTTAGACATCATCGTGGCGGCTGATGCTTCATCCATTGGTCTAGGAGCAACGATTAGCCATCGATTTCCTGATGGATCAATAAAAGTGGTACAACATGCTTCAAGAGCACTCACCAAGGCGGAGCAGAACTACAGTCAAGTAGACCGTGAGGGTCTGGCCATAATATTCGCCGTCACCAAGTTCCATAAAATGCTGTTTGGTCGGCGCTTCCGTCTACAAACTGACCACGCTCCACTACTTCGAATTTTTGGATCCAAGAAGGGCATTCCCGTCTATACTGCTAACAGATTGCAACGGTTCGCTTTGACTTTACTACTGTACGACTTCGAGATTGAGTATGTGGCGACAACAAAATTCGGTAACGCCGATATCTTGTCACGTCTCATCGATCAGCATGCGAAGCCAGAGGAAGACTATGTGATTGCCAGCATCCGTTTAGAGAATGATATCAGGTCTGTAGCATCATGTACAGTTAACGCTCTTCCTCTCAGTTTTAGAGTCGTCGCTCAGGGTACACAGTCCGATCCACTCCTACGCAAGGTATTCCGGTATGTGAGAGATGGTTGGCCGCAAACGCAACTCATCGAGCCGGAACTGAAGCGATTCCAAGCCAGGCAGGACTCGCTCAGTCTAGTGGACGGTTGTATTCTGTTTGGAGAACGACTCGTGGTCCTCTCGCAATATCGGAAGCAGTGCCTAAAACAACTACACCTTGGGCACCCTGGAATCCATAGGATGAAAGCACTCTCAAGAAGCTATGTGTACTGGCCTTCGATGGACGAACAAGTGAAGGACTTCGTCGAGACTTGTCAGCATTGTGCGTCAGTAGCACGATCTCCTCCGCAATCGGATCCTGTTCCATGGCCCAGAGCATCTGGTCCGTGGCAACGCCGGTCCAGTCGAAGGTGAATATTATCTCGTCGCCGTCGACAGCTTCTCCAAGTGGCCTGAGGTGGTTCAAACTCGACGGATCACTTCCCACGCTACCATCAGCATTCTCCGTGGACTATTCGCTCGTCTTGGGATGCCCACAACCCTGGTATCGGACAATGGAACCCAGATCACCAGCGCTGAGTTCGCAAACTTCTGCATGGCAAATGGAATAGAACATGTAACTACTGCACCGTTCCATCCACAGTCGAACGGGCAAGCCGAACGATTTGTGGACACGTTCAAACGCACCGTTAAAAAAATTCGAGAGGGGACAAAAGCTATCGATGAAGCCTTGGACATTTTTCTGCTTACGTACCGGAGCACGCCAAACCGCTCCCTACAGGATAACAAATCGCCAGCCGAGGTCATGTTCAATCGTCAAATCAGAACGTGCCTCGAGTTGCTTCGTCCACCAACAGTTCATAAGCCGGAATCAACTACAAAACCTGATAAACAGCCGAGGTTTTATAGCAAAGACGATCCAGTTTACGCCAAGGTCTTCACTAGAAACAGTTGGAAATGGGTACCTGGCATCGTATCAGAACGACTGGGAGACGTCATGTATAACGTATGGTTAGAAGGCGATCGACTGCAGCGCTCACACATCAATCAGCTACGAGGTCGAACCGTGACTGATTCAGTACCAGATCAGTTGGCAAATCCAGGGAGCAATTGCGATTCAAAGCTACCCTTGGATGTTTTACTTGAAGCCTGGAACTTACCAGAACCAGGTTCGACTACACAAGGTTCATTTCCCACTCCTGCAACACCACCATCTCAGCAAGCATCCTTATCAGGCAGAACATTGCAACCTTCTATTTCGCAACAAGTCCTGTGTCTAGTCCTTTGTCGTCTGGCCAGTCCCCATCAACGTCAACATCATCAGCTTCAACCGAATTTGAATCAGCAGTTGAGGCAGATCCGGTGGTAACAGTTCCTCGGCGATCTTCTAGGAATAGAAGGACGCCGAAGTGGTTCAACCCGTATCACATTTATTAAAAAGGGGAGATGTTGGAGACAACTGTATTCTGTTGGAGTGGCTCCACCTATGAGCGGCTCCCTACGACGCTGGGCTCTCGAGTGACAGTTGCCTGCTACTCCGACGATGCTGTAAGGCGCATAGATGTGTGTGATGACAGTTGTCATATTGTCTAGACACTTCCGTTTCAATCGTTAATTGTAAGGTCTGCCAATGTAATACCATGTGTTCTTTTACAACAATAAATTATATTTTAATGTGTTAATGGCGCGTCAGTATTCCCAATGAAAGACCATTGTATTTACAACTTGACACAACAAATACAAAAATATGTAACCGGGAAACCTTCGATTTGTAAAGTGGTCGTGAGATAAAGCGAGTGAATTATTACTAAAGACAATAATAAATAAGTGACACTATTAAAAAACAAACGAATGACACTGAGAAAAAAGCTTTACTTCTTTTGACGATATTTTGGGCCAATAGTAGGAACTTCATGAAAATAATATTCCCAAAACAATCAACATACACTATCATACTGAAATGTCTTCACATATTTTATAATGTCTTCAAAATATCTTCACAATAAGTCAAATGTTTTCTAAATAAAGACATACCTTCAAACCTGGCCTCTCTGGTTGTAAGTGACATGACGATGATGTTGTATGTGAATCGCACTTTATCCAATAATCTGAACTTAGTCCATTTTGTTGACAGGTTTTGACGTTTTGTTCGGATTTATGTCAGACCAAGGAGTGTATATATAACTAAAGGTGTGAAAGGTGTGAAGGTGTCAATAAGTGCACGAGGTGGCAATAAGAGTATTGAAAAGTTGAAATAGAGGCGAATGAACTGAAAAGTTTGAACCCTCTTAAAGCCAAAAAGAAGAAGAAGAAGAAGAAAAGTTGAAAGGTAAGTCTTTTACGGTTAAAGCTAGGTTTGTATTATACTCTATCTTATTTTGTGTTTCAGCTCAAGAAAACAAATCGACTCTCGGTGTTGTCTCGGTTTCTCGCGTTTTGCGGTCAAATCCCTTTCCGCAGTCTTCTGTATATTTATACCGTTTCCCCTCGCGCACTTATTGACGAAATGGTCGAACCTTTAATTATATATACACACCTTGGGATATACACCCTTAGAAAAATCCTCGGTCGAAAACTACTAAATACATTTGGTAATGCAAAATTAGTAGAATGTACAAATTTTTTGTACATATTGTCAACAAACCCGCATCCCTACCAGAGATTAGTATATTTTACTCGATAACATTAGTAAGCTTGGATATTGTCATATCTGAAAACTGGTGAGAAAAGCGCGTATTAACCATTTTCATTGTTCCCATAAGGCAATACGGAGGTAAAATAAGGATATAATTCTGATACTTGCATTTTCGGGAGAAAATGTAGCCGATATTGGGCTTCCGAATCATGGTTCTGCTTGACATATGTGTTTATTAGTACGGTCGAAAATGACTATAGATTGGTAGTATTTACCAAAAAATTCGTTATATTTACTAATTATTTCTCTCAGTGCAAGAAGTATATTCTGAGCAAGACGCTTAGAAGTATATCCTAAGGTGAGCCAATATGTTAGAATCACTGCGTCCGTCTTGAATGTAAACGGAATTGTTTGTGAACAAAAAACCAATACGCTGCAGTCAATGCAGCGAATGCAGCAATTCAGACGTGTTCGACCTCTCTCTTCCACGCTTTCTTTCGATCTGTTTTTGCGTACCGCTCCCCTAACTGACTTAGTGACAAGATGGACCCACCTAGTACCATAGAAAGTCTTGTTTCAGAATATTTATAGTGATGTCTAACTTTTTCATTTACTTGATTATCGATTAATCGTTGGGGCATTTTTCAATATTCGATTCATTCGAATAATTGTTTTCCAATATTCGATTGATCGAGCGAATATTTTTTTCTTGTAATAATCACGTATCACGTTGTCATTCTGGTCGCGTGGCCTATCGGGATGTCGCTGTTAGATGGTTGGATGAAAAATTGTTGGATAAAAAAATTATATAGTCTAAATAAAAAAATTGATAAACTAAAAATACATTAACCTTGGGAAAAATTTCTTCTTTCATTAATCGCGATTACAGTGGCAATTATTCGATGTATTCATATTTTGATTTTAAATTATTCGATGCAAAACTACTCGATTTTAATTTCAGATATTCAATTATTTGAATTAATCGAGCGATTAACCGACATCTCTATATATTTACTCTTCCATCATGTTTCCATCCGCAGAGAACGTTGTGTAACATTAGTTTATATTCTGTTAAATATATAACGTTGTCTCTGTGAAACAATAACGGCATTTGAACTAGTAATGCATACGGATCTGTCCCCTCATTTACACACTCCGGAATGTAATAGTCTCATTGATTTATTAAAAAAGTGTCACGACGAGGTAAACCTTTTACTTGTTAACTGAAGAATAACTATTTTCAACATTGCTATCACTTCGTTTTCAGAACAAATTTGCCAAATTTTTTGGCGCATGTAACACCTTCGACCAGCAAGTAGTCGTGTGTCTCAAAAAGGAGCGCCAGGAAAGAAGTCGACGGAATCGAGAGCAAGCTCGTGAGAAACACCTTCAAATACGGGAACGGATGCGACAGCTTGATGCGGAAGAGGCATCGAAAAACTAATCACTCAACATGACCGATTTGGAAAGCTATTACCTACAGGAAGAGCCGCAAATAATTTGCGGTGAAACAGTACCATCAATCGTGGAGGATTACGCCGTGAACTATCCTTCGATTGTGGATCGGTTCTTCACACGATACTATTATGTGTATCCCGGAAAGGAAGACGAGCCACATTTGGTGCTGTTCCATTCAAATAGGATCTGTCTGATTGGGCTGAAACCCGGGCATGTGGCTTTCAAACTTGGCATCGAATCGGTTTCGTTCGAGGTGGGTAGAATCGATCGCAGCCAGAATCATGTGAGTGGGAAGAAGAAAAGCGGAGGGATGATAGTACAGGCTGACTCGACGTTGGCTTTGATCACGTGTAAAGATGGTAGCGTCTATAAAGTTCGTGGCTGTGTACAGGGCAAACTGGTTGAGGTGAATCAGAATGTAACGCGGGATTTGGAACTGCTAGGAACTGAAGGAGAAGGATATATTGCTGTCGTTATGCCTAAACCAGAACAGTGTGAGACTATCAAAGGGAAACTGAGGACACATTTGGAGTCTGACACCTGCGGATATTAGTTGATTTTACGTTTCAGTTTTATCGTTGAACTTCAGATCAATCCAATAAATTGATTTTGTAAAGCAATTAGTAGAATTCACTCATTTCAAGATATCACAGAATTTCGTGCGCAATCAACACTTTCAGTTATCGTTATAGATGACCAAATGATCTACAACTGTCAAAAATTAACCCAATGTCTATGTCGCTTTAGTCGTGGAGATGACTTGCTTCATATATTCCTAAGAAACATTCTCGTGTCTGGCTTTCATGAAGCAGCCTGCTGAACCCACCTTTGTAAACATCCCTTTACAGTATCGAAATGCGCTTTGGGATATACAAAACAGTTAATAGGATATGATATTACGTACATGAGCTTAAAATGTCGACCATAAATAAAGTTGATTATTCTATAATAGATTACCAGAGTAATTCCCGATCAATCACGGAATATCCAGCCCCATGCTTTTGGTAGATTTGGGATGCAAATGAAATCGATTGCTCTGAATCATTCGATAACACATGCATGATAACTTCTCATATGTTCTTTTTTGGAAGCGCCCCAACATACTCTTACATGTAAATAAGAGTCACAACTTCCCTCGAAAAGAATGGTTTCATACGATCAAATGCTTTTGTTTACACTGCCGTTCTACGCATAGTTGTTCCATGTTACATGCCACGCTTTCAGCAGGACAAATGCACTCATTTCTGGTTTGGAAGAACGAAATCAAACGAATGAAAAAAAGTTTAACAGAACACCAGGGTTGCCACAATAAAATCTGTATTTTTGGTCTCAAAAAATCTTTTTATCTGAATTTTTTTTCTCTGAAAATCTGTATTAACATTTTGCGGTCGTTTGTCTGCTCTTAGCCTCCACAGCAAATAAGTATATGTACTAATATAATTGTTGCGTACACCCATGATGTACAACAACGCGCCGACGATTTAACGGCGAGAACTTAAACTAACAAAAGAGTCCACCTTGTTCGTGTACTTCAGGGATACTCAAACTATTTTCGGCGAGAGACCCCTTTTCCAGAATGAAATGATACCATCGACCCCCTATAGTCAAAGTTCTGTAATAATTCTATCTTTATCTAATTCATTCAAAATACTTACCAATTCAAAAAATTGCGGTTGGTTAAGTGAGTAAACTTGACATCATTTTCTCATCAATAAATAGACATAAAATTCAGTAAATATCAGGTGAAATTAATAATTATAAATACAAATTACAACAATAATACTTTCTATTAAAATATTTGTCATTCTTATAACAAGTTTATTCACGTCACGCAACTAGTACAGTAACTTGAAAGTTACAAATGAAAACTTGTGTTAATAAATAGAGATCGACCACCAAAATCAGTTTTCGTTTATGTCGACCCCTGGAAAACTAATATCGACCCCAAGGGGTCGATATCGACCACTTTGAGAACCCGTGGTGTACTTGATGATGCTGTTTCCTCAAAAAGCTCGACTTGGTTATCCTTCCTAAGTAAAACAAAGCAAGTCGAACTGTTTGAGGAGACGTGACAGTATACATTCAGTGAAAAGCAATTAAACTTAATTTGTACCTAAAATAAATACGCCGAGAGGTAACTTAGATAGCCTTATTATTTGAAGTACCCACTAATTATTAGAACCTTAAATTTAGGAAATAATACTAATAGATTCTAAATGAATCCAGTTCGGATATGAGTGTAGGAGAAACCCACAAACGTGAGTCGTAACGATAATTTTTTTCGATATCCTAACCTAACCAATGTTTGTAAATCGCAGGAAAATTTTAATCGATTCCGTGAAATAAATTGTATCAAAATATCGGAATTTCGTTTCTTCTGTTGCTTCGCAACAATAATAATTTATGTAGCAATGTATCAGTTCCCATTTTTTCTACACGTATTTTAATGTGTTGCGAACTTATTTACGAACCAAAACGGTGCTACTATAAATAATAGATAACGGTACTCAGTATTAACAAAAGTTGTCATCCGTGCTTGAGAAAAGGATTAAGATTTTTTAATTACTCCGTTTATTTTTACAGTCTCAGTTACATAAGTTTGAAGGAGCCAAATTCTTAACTAAACATATTAACTATATCTATATATCTATGAACAATTTTCCTTAATTCTATTGTTAATAAGGTAGAAGACCGATTACTCGCGGATGACTCGAGTTTAGAAGGGTGACATATTTTTATCAGGAAAAGGATGGAATATATGGAGAAGAAACAGGTGATGGTCAAACTGAATAATTGAATGAATTGGGCTTATTCTCGTACATACTTCACGGTGAAACGAACTGAACGGCACATTATTAAACTACGTTTTACGAGTTAGTGAAGCGTCAAAGATAATAGGTTTTCAGGCAGAGTGAACACCTTTTATATAGAAATCTTCTATATATATAAAATTCTCGTGTCACGATGTTCGTGGTCGAACTCCTCCGAAACGGCTCGACCGATTTTCATGGAGTTATGCACTGAAAACTTGGTAGGCATGAGAATAGGACGTAAACTATATATGATACCACTAGGGTACCGATTACCATATGTTTTATACCGATTAGCGTGGTCCTATGTAAAAAAAATCTAAATAATCTTTATTTCTTTTTTTATAAATTTGGCATAAAAGTACATATAACCTCAAAGGTTTACTTCCATTTCCTTTTTTTAATCGCGATTTTAGTATTTTGGTATAAATAATATCCAAATAATCGACACGTAGATTGTTTTTCAAATAGAACGAATGTCATCCGTGTTCCATTCCTGTGAAGCGTAAAAACAAAATTTTTAAATGAACTATGGCTCTATTGTGTGTTCTGTGTAACAGAATAACATATTCTTTACAGGTAGGGAAAATATCGGACGAAAATAGTCTCTGATAATTATTTTATATTCTGGATAATATTTTGGCTGAAATGCAAGGAGATTTATAGAAAAATAGTTGAGTTAGGGTCAAGGCTATGTCTACTAAGTATTCAAACAGCATCGAATAAACATTTTCATTGAAATTTCAACAATTTAAATTGCTTTCGGGTCTGCTAATGACGAAAAATGGGTTCTTGTTCGGTATTGTTACCACAAACATAGCCTTTTTTTATAGCCTTGCATGGCAGATGGAAACTGTACAATGCATTTTCTTAAAGATTTCACCAACGACACGACCGCAAGCCTAGGTGGATGTCCAATATATCAACGAATAAAAACTGATAATGACGGACAATCATTCATAAAAATTTTCAACGCAGACATTGACATGGAAAACCGTTCAGTAGTGCCATATTCGCCTCAGCTGAGCAAAACATTTGATGAAGAGCAACAAATTTGCATCAACGAAATTTATTCCTTTTTTCAATTTACATTTAACGTTCAAGAGAACAAACATGTGAGATTCGTGAATGAAATACATCGGGAATGGAATACAAGGTATGTTTTGTTTTTTTTTTTTAATTTTTGTCATCGACTTGGCACTCTATACCTCGGTATGTCAAACACAAGTATGAAAGAAAGAGTAACGAACGTTTCATTCATGTTTAGATCTTTAAAACATTTGAACACACTTACAATACATTAGCTATTTTTTATTTTAGAATCAACATATTTACAACTGTCATACAAATGAAACACACATTTCTGCATTACTCGGGAATTAATCAAGCAAACGAAACCAAATTATGCATGTGGAGGTTTTAAGGTGCAAAAAAAGTTTCTATGGTAGTTAGACACTCCTCCCCCTCTCTAAGGGGGGTTTGCCATACAAATGAAACACAAATTCCTGCATTACTCGGGAATTGATCAAGCAAATGAAACCAAATTAGGCATGTGAAGGTCTCAATAACTCGAGAATTAATCTAGCAAATAGAATCAAGCTTGGCATATAGAGGTTTTAAGGATCGATAAACGTTTTTATGGTGGTTCGACACTCCCTCCCCCTCTCTAAGCTGAAGCTGCTATACAAATGAAACACAAATTTCTGCATAACTCGAGAACTCCTCAAGCAAATCGAGCCAAATTTGGCATGTGGAGGTTTTAGTAGGCACAAAACGTTTCTGCGGTGGTTATATACCCCTTCCCTTCTCTCTAAGTGGGGGACTGCCATACAAATGAAACACAATCTTCTTCATAACTCGAAAACTAATCAAGCAAATGGATTTGGAATGTGAGAGTTTTTGGGTACGAAAAATGTTCCTATGATGGTATGATACCCCTCCCTCCTCTGGAATAGAGAGGCGTCCCCTAAAAATCATACACATATTTCAACCAAACATGACAATTGAAAATTTTCTGAAAACTCTGATGAAAAATGGGAAAATTCCAAAAAAACAATTCACATATGTTCTACAATTACATATTGACAAGCGTTGTTAAATTTTAAATTTTTGCGCTAACGAAATTGATCTTCGTTCGAAAGTGGAAATGGATTTGATTGTGATAGAACGCACTCCTATATCGTCTTCTATCTATACAAATAAAAATTAATCGCCGAAAACTCGAGAAAGAAATTGTCTGATTTAGGGCTGTCTTTATTCTATCATTTTTCTGTATCAAACGTTTATTCCATGTTTGGTAGTTTTGGTAGAAGTACTAGGAATATTATAGTGAAAGGTAATTTTATAGGGTAGATTAGAAGATCAATCAATGACAATGACAAGAAAACGTGGATGTGATCACGAAAAATCAATTTTGGGCGGGACGAACTTTTCCGGGTCAGCTAGTATCTGATAAATATGGTATGTAGTTTACAAAATGCTTAACCTAATGCAATCAATAGCTGTTTTTTTTTATTGGCTTGGTCCTCTCTGACTTCACACCGACCAATTGTAAATTAATTCAAAGAAATTTTAACACTGAAATACACGCGTTAAAATTCAGAGGTTTATTTGCTCTTGTTGCAAACGCAACAGTAAAACTAACCGTAAAACATAAAAATTATAAATTATTTCAGTAAAGTTCAGAATAAAAAATATTCATTAAAAGGCAGCTTCTAGTGAAATTTGTTAATGCTTTCTTATCGAAGTATAAAGCCTAGCTGTCTGTAGAACGACATCAGAAGTGTTCATTTGCGGAAACTAACTCCTAATCTTTAAATACTCACGTAACAATTTAAAAACATTGCTGATCGGAATATTGATGAGTTTTATCTTGTAATATTATCACTAGCGGCAACGGAATTCAGTGACCCAGAAGTGTCGCAGATTGTTACATGCTTTAGTTTTAGCTGTAGTCGCTGAAAACACCAATCGATTAATCGTTTTATCGAGTTGGATATTTCACTATATACCTGTAATTCATCAAGCGCCGCCCAGTGATGATTGATGACACTGGAAGGAATCTAGCTCTCCAATGTGCATTTTGTCGAACAAAATTCATAAATTCATACATAGATTTCAATTTAACAGTCATAGATTTCAATGCATGCTTAATGCTACTCATGCGGCGCTCAGACTTATCTATCCTCTCATAGAACCAATTCAAAATCTTAGTTGTTTAGCTGCACTCGGTGCTCGTACAACCCCGTATTCTTGTTTTATTCTAGCATCGAAAAGTGTCCGATGTTCTGCCTTCATAGATCCCCGCATAGCTGAAAAAAGATTCCAAACATGGAGATGAAGATACAAATCATAGATTCGTTTGTCTCAAGAAACTCACCCCTCAGCAAATACAGAAGATCTGGTCTACCGAATGCTTCCATCATAGCCGACATAACATGCGCAAAGTCATCCGTTCTTCTGTAGCTCTCGAAAGCACGACGAAACTTTTCATAGCTCTCCGAACTGAGTAACGAACGGATCACTTTCATTAGATCATCCCGGATGCGAGGTACCTGCCGAGTAGGACTATCATTCTCCGCTATCAAACCCTGCGTTGTACCTGGCATCGGGTCCGTGTTCATAACGTTTTCCGATCTATCAGGGAGGTGATCTTGTATGTAAATTTGAAGGATGGATTCGGGGACTACATGTTTATCGGATGTTCTCTTTCTTGACTTTGCTACGGGCACGAAATTGTGCTTTATATATTGCAGGTTCTTTTCTTCTTCTAAACTTTCTACTAACTTTGCCCGCGCAAGGCTGAGAGGGGGTGGCATCCATGAATATTCGAGTTTTTCCGCTCTTCGAAAAAATTTCGCGACCTCACCAATAATCGGCCCGAACGTTTGGGACTGGGTAGTCGGTAAATGCTTCTGGACCCAGGTTGAAAGCTGTGCCTTCTGTCGAGGGTTGTGAAAACGAACGTCACAGAGAAGGATGGCACCGTAGTCATATCTATGGCTAACCATGCATCCGATAGCTTTGTTAACCGCCCTAGTTGCCTCAATTGAGTACCTAACAACAGATATTTCATATTAATTTTTAAATTAACAAACTAAAACTCCACTCACCATTCATCGCCAGTTACTAACCCATTTTCTTCAGTTCGAAGGCCTTGTAGATACTCTTTTTTAAGCATCACTCGTGTGTCTTTCGAAGGTGGCAACGGAAGTCCGATCATCATTAGAGCTCGACCCGTCACCTCGGTGGAATCGATTCCTTCGGAAAATTTTCCTCTGCAAACAGCAATAAAAATGGCTCCATTCCCATTTGGTTTCTGTATTTTCCTAGTATATCGATACGCGCTATTTTGGGTATCACCCTTTTCCCGAGACTCCAAAAAAATTGGCTTAATTTGACTAATCTGAGCCCAAAGGTCAGATGCCTGCCACGATTCTTGACATTTGCGCAACAATTGATTGGAGCCGAAGAATACTAACAATCCACCTTGGATGACCGGAGCGAAGGCCAAAATCGTTCGACCCAGGCTTTCGATATACTTTGGATTGTTACGGTTGTTGAAGCTCGAATCGAGACATTCCTTATCTGGACCCTGTCGCAAAATTTTAACGCAAACCTGATTGTCCTCAATAATGTGTGGGTTCTCCAGTTGAACCGCTATTGGAATGTCCAGTTCACTAGCGAAAGGCTTTACCGGTGCTAGTGTACCGCTCGTCAAAATAATACTTCTTACATTATCCTCCAACAATTGGCGCATAACGAAGCCCGGATTCAAGCACCAGAAATTGAGCTCCTTAGCGTTCACATTGATTGTTTGCTTTACCTTTCCACGAACCTTCTCCGGTTCCTCGAGATCGATGTGCACCTTGTAACATTTATCGATCGATTGTCGGTACTGAGGGCCCCTACCGGCGAAAACAGTTGCCAGAAACTCCGCAAAGTTTTGCAACCCTCCACGACGCATAAACGAGTTCTTCCGGGTAACGACAGCAATGTATTGAATGATATTATCCAGTAGATCAGTCAAAACATGACAGTTGCTTTCTTTTATCTGAAAACAACCTCATTAAATGGTATGAAACTCCCAAACAAAAGCAAACTTACATTAACCTTCTCGAGAAGATCAAATATATACGTCCCGGAAAATGTTCTCCCTCCCTCTGATGGTACCTTAATATTATCAAGCACATTTCCTAGCCTGAGTAACAGATCTTTCAACCCAGTCAATTGATGCCTAGTAAAATTTTTTGTACAGCTTCTTGGAACAGGGTACGAGTTTTCAATCACCGAGTTGATATCTCCAATACAAAGAGCAATGTCGGACGATTTGAACCGCGTTGAAGCATACTCCTCGCACAATTTTGGTACGATGTGCGCCTCATCGAGAATGATGATTGTGTTCGAAATGTCAAATTTGTTCGCCTTGCGAACTCTTGGGTCTAACAATTCATTGTGCAGCATAAAAATTATGTCCGCATTTTCTGCCAATTGCTTTGAAAAGAAAAATGGACAGGTCTTAGTGCTCTTACCAAACTGCATCATATCCTCGATGTCCATCAAACTGCAGTCCGTTACTGCTGACTTGCTTCTGTTGTTTTCCACTTTGCTGTAGAACGAGCAATTTTGGGACTTAATTGTCGCGTTGCACATAGACGTTTTTGCCGAATTCCCCTCCCCCGTCGACACATCAGGATGAATACACAGTCGTTGACGAGATCCCAGAGAAACAGCGTTCATGGAGCTGTAGCTTGTTTTCTTCAGCTCCCGCATTGCTTGCGTCAATTGCAAATGTGTTCTCGAAGCGTAAATTATCCTCGGGACGCTCCGTTTTTCCTCCTCCGCGTCAGTGTTTCCGTTCAGACTTCGAAGCACTTTTCTGTTCGCCAACCGATTCAGCTTTTCCTTCTGACCAATCTTCAACTCAGTTGTTTTGCTTTTCTTCGCGTTTGCTTGAGCTAAAGCTTTTCTGCTCTGTGTCCATGCTAGAGTCGAACAAAGCAAGCTCAGAGTTTTTCCGGTCCCTGGCGGAGATTCTAGAACACCGTTGGTGCCATTCCACAAACAATCCATAATTTTGGCCATAAAAACTTCCTGCACTTGGTAGGGCTCGAAAGGAAAATCGACCGCAATACCTTTGATTACGTTTTTTGGCATAGCTTTTTTTACGGCTAGATACTGCCAAACGCTGCTACGATGCACACTGCACTCAATGCACGCACTGAATGCGGTGGAAAAAAATCATTTGAAAAAAAATGGCGACGTTCTGGTATGGTGAAACGGGTGAAACCGGTGAAACGGTATGCCAGTCAAGTCAGCCCAGCGTATTCGTGTTGACGGCGGAATGATGTCGACATCTGGATACGACATTAGTTTTTGTGAGGCCAACTATTCTCAATCAGATTAGTCGGCCCTAAGGCAGTTTTAAATTGCTAAAATTTGTATGCTTCTTTTTTGCGTTTTTTAACTACTAGAAGTACGTTGTTCCGACCCTAATTTAAACTATTTTCTATGAATTTTCCGATATTCTCACCAAAAATTATCTTTAGACATAGTTTTTGTATGATATTTTTTCACTAATTGCAAGCAAAAGTGATTTTCATTTACATAGAGTACTAATTTGATTTGGTACAAATAATTTTTATTTAAAAGTGTATTCATTTCTTCTGCAAACCCATATTGTCATGCCGGTCATGCCTACTATCCGATTTCGTAATACGAAGCTCAATGTTGTCAACGCGGATAGAAATAAGGGTGATGCGGACGGCGCAGTTTTAGGTGAGATCGTTGTGTTTTCGTACCATTTTTTACATCGTGACGTCGATATTTGTATTTGCAATCAGTTGGCTATAGCTTCTACGTGAAAACATCAAACATATGCTTTTTGGAGTTCCCGTTGAATATGATTGTAATATGACAGTGTGCAGTAAATATTTGTGGAATCATACAGAGAAAAACCTTTAAAAATGATATTTTGTGTATCATTTTTATTCGTTTTTTTATTGAAACCAGACTTCCTGTGTGCGCGTTTTATTTTCAAGAGACGAGTATCGATTTTCTCTTCTTCACAACCCTTCCATATGCAAGCGATGAGATCGAGCTTTAGCACACGGGCTTGGGATTGGCTTTTTCTCTTTTCTTTCGTAAAATATTGAGATGTGTCCAGACTTCCTGAGCGCGCGGGTCTAGATTTCGATAGACGAGTATTGATTTTCTCCTTCCACAACCTCTTCATGTGCAAGTGATGAGACCGGACTCTAGCACACGAGCCTGGGTTCGGCTCTCTTTCTTCTCTTTCGTAAATATTGAGATGTGCTCAAGGATACCTTGTTGCACCTTAACATGAGCGATGCACATGTGTTGGTGATCGCGAGACTTTCTCGTGTACCTGCCTCAAAGTGACATTTGGTTCTGTCGGGGAAAGTTGTGCTTCTGGTGTTAAAATTTTAATCTTCGTACAATGGCACGTAGAACTAGGGCCCGAAATCTTCGAAGGTGAAAAATGAAGACCGACTCTACTCTCAGTAGCTTCGCTTCGACTAGAACTGCTTCGGCAGTCGCCCACAACAAAAAGTGACTTGACTAGAAAATGAATTGACTACCGTTATTTAGCGAGGATGACTGGTGAACTAGTCCAGTCAGTGGTTATTTCAACTGACTCCGACTAATGAATACAAATCTGCTTCTTCATTCAACTGACTTCAATCCACATTTCTGCCCCCCTAGGAACGAAATTGTTACCCGCGTACGCAATCTTATTTTTACGTCCATATAAAGAGGAACGAAAACATGATTTCTGATGCAAAAAAAGAAGTTACCCCATCAATGGACGGTTTATTGTCTACCCATCGTGAACTCAAACCAACGAACTTAGACACTTATCAAGCATGCTATAAAGGTCCTCTCGTTAGTATTAGTTAGTATTAGGCGTGCAAAACAGCGCACACACATTGCACGCTATTTTATACGTGTGAGTAATTATCGTGTACGATACGAAAGAATCTAGCTCACCTGTAGTGTATGTCAAACCACGTTCAACTAAAACATCGATGCATGCACATGTACATGGGAGAGAGAAAGAGAGGAACGAATTCGATTTGGGGCAAGTCACTTCAAAATGCAATGAGGACAATTTTACTGGGAAGAATGAAATGATATAGTCGAGTCGGAGATAGCGACTAAACGCCCGACTGACTGTTTAGTCGTTTTGGCGGAGAAACTGCGCGAAGAAGCAAAAAGTCATTACTAACTGAATACGGAAATAGTCAGTCAGATATTCAGCTGACTATCCTCAGTTGACTATGACTATGCAGAGCCCTGCGTAGAACAATTAGTGATGAAGAACTGTTTCACATAAATATGGCTACTAAAGTCATCCAATCAATTCTCGCGTAACTTTTGAAAAGGTCCAATGTACCATTTTCGCCAACTCGAGAAAAACGTAGTTGAAGACCCGAACATTATTTCGCGAATTGTCTTAAAAGCTATCAATCATTATCACTGTTTTCACCACTAGCTGTCAAGAATAACTTCGTAAAACCAATCGTAACTATTGTTCCGTGATTTGAGATTAAGGTTGAAGCCTCGGAGCGAAAAATGTTACATTGGACGTTTTGACTGCCCGCGTTTGCCCATTGGACATATTACGTTGCACTATAAAAATTTTAAACTAACTAATAAACAACAATCCAAATATCAGCATTTCGTTCTAAAGACTGATTATTATTGTTATCACTCGTTGAATTGCACTGAAATCGATAACAACACCTGTAAGAAACAAATTCCAAAACGACCGAAGTACGACTGCGAGTTGTTTTCACTGCTTTGTTACTTCGGACGTTTCGGCCGTCGGAGGAAAGTGGCGTCCGAAGTAACAGCCGGGTGCTTAAAATTCGAATCTGTACATTGGATATTTTTTGTATCGGCGACAAAAAGATGAAGAAGATAGATACGTGAACGATTGTTTTTGTAATACATTCAATGATTGAAAACTAATAGCGTGCATCCATTAACTCGATTTGTTTACATTTGTTACATGGGACCTTTTCAAAAAGTTACGCGAGAATTCATTCATTTATTGCACACAGCTCGCAATGATTGTGTGAGATACGAGGCTGAATAGGGCAAAGCACATTGTCTCTTTTACGTGCTGTGCGAGATCTTAGAAGGTCTAACCAAATGTCACTTTGAGGCAGTTACACGAGAAATTCTCGCGAGCATTAGTGCACGAACATCTCTTCGTGTACACAACACTTGTGCATCGTTCGCATCGAAACGCGACGAGGTATTACTGAAAACATCACAAAATTTTACGTAAGAGAAGAGAAAGGGCCAATCTCAAGCTCGCGTGCTAAAGCCCGGTTTCATCGTTTGAACATGGAAGAGTTGTGAGGAAGTGTTCATCATGTTAATCATCCAAAATCATCCCTTCTTTAGGCATCGTTCGAATAAGCGTCGTAGCAATTTGTAGAGAGCTGACGGCAGCGTTCTGATGATTTTTCTGTTCTTCCGACCGGGTAGAGATTTTCACCAGAGCTGTTTGTAAACAATACCGACAGCAATTCCAATATGGCTTAAAGTGCAATTCATATGATAGTTTCACCTGGTATATATAAAGGCGCCTTGCAGTCAACGTTGGTAGACCGCCGCCTAACATTTGAACAATTATAGTGTAAGCGTAGAAGAGAAAGAAAAACAAAACTTTTGACAACCCCTCGAATGTGCAAGTAGAGTCAACCCTGAAATGTACACACCCCTGACTGTGAGGTTCCCCTCCATTATAAAACCGTTTGTCAGTCTGAGAAAATCATCCGAAGAGAATACATTCAAAATATAATAAAACGTTGAAACAGTGTAATTTGTATTTTTTGAACACGAGTCTACAATAGCGAATTCGTTTTTGTTCAGTTTCAACCGCAGTGTCGCACTAAATGCTGTCAAAACGTGTTTTTATTCACTCAGTTTAAACCAGCCCCGTCCTAGACGGCCATGTTTTTGGTGCCAACATCTCGAGAACAAAACAGCCGATATGTATGCGGTTTTGAACTCGTTTTGTATTCAACTGACAGCTCTGTCAGCTCAGGTACAGGCACTTCGAATGTTTTGAACCCTGAGATGTTGGCACCATTTGAACACATAGGCTGTAGCAGGGAGCTGGTTTCAACCTAGTGTCGCACTAGGTTCGCCCCGAAAGCTGTTAGTTTCGCACTGAGATGTTTCACAAGTTGGCACTAGAGCTCACCAATACAACTATACTGAACTGTCAAGTTCCGAGAATTGTTTTGGAAAATCTAAAAATAAAGACTATGAAAATGGAAAATCTGTTGCTTTTGCTTTTGTATTATTGGAATCGTAATCGTAATGTGCTTTCATTGGGAGGCGCAAATAATGATGGATATTCAGGTGGAATAACATGCTATCAAAATCAAAATTATGAATGAAAATTTACTTTAACGTATGAGATATTTATTTTATGTGATGAAATAAGAGGAACATATTGAAAGAAAACTGTGTTCAATGATGATTTTATATTATAATAGTCATTATTTGTGGAACAAACAGGAAATGCATCGACAAATGGTTAAGTGAGTGTCAGAACTATATGTGTTAGGTAATCGAAGAATATGAAGTAAAAATTTTCATTCAATCTTTTATATTTTTACACTGCATTTGATCCTTCTGATCTGATAGAGAATCATTTACCTCCCAAGCACTAAGGGGCTGTCCACATACCACGTGGACAGAAAAAGAACGATTTTAGACTCCTCCCTCCCCAGTGTTGTAAACGGTCGACATTTCTCTCAACCATCACATACTGCCCTTGCTCAAGAGTTACGGCTCAATATGTATTGCGAATGTAACCAAGAATGCATTGCTCGGTTCTAACAGTCACATCAGAAATAAACGCACAGCCGCAAACACGACTATCAATTGAACGTTTATATGTTTTCTCTTTCTGTCGACCGTACCCAGAAGAGCGATGAAAATATGCTATTTCCATTCTACCATTCGTGCTCATAACCATCCCTCAATTCCGGCTAATATGACTGTAGTTTTAATGTCATTTGACATTAAAACTGCAGTGGTGTGCATTCTTTTTCTCCCTTTATTCTGCATTCAAGCGTAGCTGCACATATACATCCACCTGCTCACTCACACATCCATACACGATGGATGGTATACAGACGGATTGCTATATCAAAGGAACCGTCGAACTCTCCCCTATCAAGTGCGAATGTGTTGAATGAAAGTTTTCAACGGTGAGCGTTCCACGTGAACACTGTTGTTTAATTAAGGTGGCCGTACACTGTTTGCCCGGAGGTCAAATATTTGATATTTTTTGACAGATAAGGTTTGATTTGATATTTGTACAAACACTTTTTTGTTTGCCACTCTTCAATTTTCAACAGTAGTAAACAATATCAAACACCGAACATGGAAAAAATCAACTGAAATATTCAAGGTAACCTAACCATATACCGATAGGTTCGAAGAACAGACTGAAAAAATATTTTAGGCATCCAATAATTGAATATTTGCTTGTCGTGTTTTGTGTAGAATATATTTGATCAGTACACGTTGGACAAAATTTATCTGTCAAAAAGAGTCAAATATTTGGCTTCGGTCAAACAGTGTATGAGCACCCTTAGGGGGCGATGGATATCTAATGCAAGGCGCGTAGAAGTATATCCTAAGGTGGGCCAACTTGCTAAAACCACTCTTCAGCCATCTTGGAAGTCTACTGTGTTTTGTTTGTAAACAAAACACAATACGCTAGGGCCGAAGCTCGTTCCTGATCCGTCTGTCTCTTTCACGCTTCAAGCAAATAATTCCCCTTCTGCTTTCTTCCGTACTGTTTTCATATACCGCTCCCCTAACCAACTTAGTGACGAAACGGCCTCACCTAGTACCATAGACCCGTCTTGATCTAATGTATAGGACGAAAAAAAGTGTCATATAACATTTTTAGTTCGACGGTTGTTTGACTGTTCATTTTATGATGTTCATTAATGACACAGCACATACGCCACAGTCATACGATGGTGACTATTAGCAACACTGTCCCTCCCCCTCCGTGGACAAGCGTGGACATTTTCATACCCCTACCCCTTTTTAAATACTTATCGATCATTTTGCAATTCATTAACCTTTTGCGGTCTTATGTCTGCTCTCAGCCACCACAGCAAGGAATCATACTAAATACTTTATGCAACCACATGCAATAATTTACACTTATTTTGTCCACGTGGACATTTTTATTTTATTTCAAGTTTTATTAGCTGTACCCTGCTGTACCAGCTTTGATGTGGCTCATTGTTGTTGTACGGTAGAGTAATGAGTAGCATGACAAAGCACAGGTTTCATTTAATTTTGAAATATTTTTGAGTAAACAAGATTTTTTTTCCATTATCAGCGAAGATATGCAGGCTATCTAGTTTGCCAACACGGAAACTCGTAATGTAAAGTTGACCAGGTGAGGAGGAACAATCCGCATCTGAATATAAACTGCACAACTTCAAAGATTGATCTTGAGCTTTACTAATTGTGATTGCAAACGCCAATCGAATAAAAATAAGTGAGTTTAACATTATTTTCAAACACAATTTTAGTTCAGGATTTTTCAACACTTGCAATGAAATGTGTTGATATCACATATAATACATTTATACAATAATGTTAATTTGAGTTCCCAGCTTCATTTCAGAAGTGTACTTATTCCATCTGGAAATCGAATGAAAAATTATCCTTTCATTTTGGATTATGCATATTTCATGACATAACGATCGTATTCGATGCCGCATTTTAGTCCTTTTTTTTGTTGAGTGCAGATCTTTGCCCACTCCGGAATATGATTGATCACAGCAAATGCCGATTCATCTTCACTCTGGATCTCCGACTCACCTTTAAGTGCGATTCACATACAACATCCACGTCACGTTCACGTTCCGTTACGTCAGTTATTCTACCATGCAATTCTCATGAAAACATTCACATACACCGGAAACGTGACGCCCCGTCAGCATACGTTCAACGAAAACGACCGGCAGGATTTGTAGAAAACAATAATTGACGGAGACGTTCGTTGGGTTTTTGCCTGGGCTTCGTGTCTCGGCTTTTGTTTTGATTTTGGTTATATTTTTCATGCCAGCATATCTCTTGGTTCCGAATTTCGGAGTCAAAATCATTTGTGACTAGCTGAGAAAAATAGTCTATATATTATTATTGTTGAATAAAGGTCGGGACTACGGGGTTTAAGCGTTTACATAATATTTACCTTAAATTTAGAATTGATTCCAGGCATGCTGATTCGAAAGAGGACATTGCAATTTAATAGTGTTGTAGGTGGCGACACCATGAATAACATTAAATAAATCATTCGTTTGACATTTGACGTGACGGTGCTGCTGCAAGCATAGACTACATGTGTGTATTGGTGGAGACGGTGACGGAACGTGGACGTTCTTTTCCGTAACGTTCAATGTGAATCGCACATTAGTCGGTAGCGCAATACAAAACCTTTTCCGCCATACTTCGGAGAATTTTCAGAGGGTATTGAATGCGTAGCAAAATATTATATTATTTTTTAAATCCTTATCGATCATTTTGCAATTCATTAACCCTTTGCGGTCTTATGTCTGCTCTCAGCCACCAAAGCAAGGAATCATACTAAATACTTTATGCAACCACATGCAATAATTTACACTTATTTTGTACGAATTTCAATGTCTAGTGAATTTGATCACGAATTAAGGTGAAGGTGGAAGCTAGCCACAAATGGCTGCCACAATGGCGCTCATTTCTTTCATCTCCCTCCCTCACCTCTCGCCCGAAAATCAATAATTTTGCGAAACAGTGTGAAGAAAATGATCGTTTTCGCACACTTCCCATCAAGTAATATCAACCAAACTCTAATCGATTACTCACAAGATATTAAATTTTCATCTGCTTTCGCACCGTATAGTGAAGAACGTCGGAAAACTCGAGCAAGTGCTCTGAAAGTTAAATTTTCGTTTTTCAATCTTCTGCAATGGTTTTGTTTGTGTTGGTGGAAGCATCGTTATTTTTTCGACACTGATGCCAAACAACATCATCGAAACAGCTATAAAAACCACTCAATAAAATGTTATTCCGGAGTCATAGCGTCCCATGTCATGAAAATCAATAGAATAAAATTGTGTTGATATCAATACAATTATTATTTTTACGTTTAATGGGTCTATAATGTAAGTTTTAGCAACTTTAACATTGGGTAAGAAAATTGTATTGCAGAGCTCGGAACACTGCCACGGCTGCCTATGCTTTCAAAAACAGTAAACGGAAAAGTATTAAATTCAATCTAAATGCCTCGGCCAACGAAGAGAAGGGTTAAGGCTTTCCAACGTGAATATGTGAAAACAATACGATCAACGAAGGAAAATATTAAGGAATTATCAACATCGAGTTACTATGCGGAAGAACTTGTTAATACCAAAAGTGCCCCAATTCGCATGTGTTATAAATTTGCTCATGTTACGCTCGCGTATAATCAGAATCATATGCAAATGCACCTTCTATATATATTTATATTTGCAATTGTTCATCGGAACATATCGTTCATACATTTTACTTTAGTATTGAATTGTTATTTGTTTTTTTTCAAATGTATTCAAAGACTCGTGTCAATGAAGCGCCACACAGTCTGATAAGTGAATTGATCTATTTACGTGTGCTTTGCTCTTCTCTCACAAACACTATTACCCCATTTTTACACGAGGGTTTACCTATACTACTACAATGGCTAGCTTCCACCTTCACCTTAATACGCAGTTTCTATGGTTAATAGATAACGGTACTCGATGTAAACAAAAGGTTATTAGCGTACAAAGATAAGAGGATCATAGGAAATTATGACGACTAGTGGTGCATGGATTATCTTACGCAAATGTAAATATTAAATCCTAGGAATTGATGAAATTCCAATACTTTGAAAATTGTAACTTTTCGGGAAGAGTAATACAAAAAAATGATTTTACACGTAATTCTGCATGAAAAACTATACAGTCATTTTAATTCTAACACTAACTGTTCTCGAGTTAGAAAAAAATCTATAGAAAATTATATTTGATGAAAAAAACATATTCGTAATATCATGAAAACTCAATCATTCTCGCGTAACTATTGAAAAGGTCCTATCTAACAAATTTAAACAAATCGAGTTAATGTGTGCACGCTTTTAGTTTTCAATCATTGAATGCATTACAAAAACAATCGTTCACGACGTATCTATCTTCTTCATCTTTTTATCGCCGATACAAACAATATCCAATGTATAGATTAGGATTTTAAGCACCCGGCTGTTACTTCGGACGCCACTTTCCTCCGACGTAACAAAGCAGTCAAAACAACATGAAGTCGTACTTCGGTCGTTTTGAGTTTTTGTTTCTTTCAGGTGTTGTTATCCATTTCAGTGCAATTCGACGAGTGATAACAATGATAATCTAGTTACGATTGGTTTTTCAGAGTTATTCTTGACTGGTAGTGGTAAAAGTAGCGATAAAGATCGATAGCTTTGAAGACAATTCGCGGAATAATGTTCGGGTCTTCTCGAGTTGACGAAAATGTTGCATTGGAGTTTACGTGAGTTTTTTTCTTCCAAAATATGGATTTCAGTGAAGAAGTCCAATGATTTAGTAAAAATATATGAGGTACAGGCAGCTTAATCAGTTTATTGATAATTACGGAATACTCAGGTTGGGCGGGGTTTTAAAATTCTTGAATACGGAACAGTTTTTATTTAATTTAGAATGTATTTGTGATTATATTTGAAAAAATATTTATTCTTCGTGTCCACGTGGACATAGTCTATACCCCCTTCCCCTCTCCGTGGACATTTTGATACTCCCTACCGCCCTAAAGTTGTCCATGTGGTATGTGGACAGCCCCTAATATCGCCACCAGACGTCGACACTACATTTGTCGCTGCAAATATAAACAAATTAGACTATATAACGCACACCAACAAACCACCGCATTCGTGAAACTGAAAACGTTTTTTTTTATTACAGAGTCAGTTTGGCACTGACTCAGTTTTAAAAAAGAATTCGCTATTAGTCGCCCATAATGCCATAATGGACAGGTTCATAATAAAAGAAGCGTAGAGATTTATCGCTCACGAGAGGAATAATTTCGCTCTCTCCCAGTGTTTGTGCGTCCAGTAACTGAAATGGAACAAAAAGAGAAAGCAATATAAAAAAGAGTTCAATCCCTTCTTCCCTTCACTTTCCATCATGCATTGGATGTGATTATGGATATGACTGTCCATTTGATATTCATTCTACTTATGTGCATTGATAGTATTGTTCCATAATACTACGTTGAGACGGCGAAGTTCCTCTAGGAACGTTAGTGCCATTGAAGAAGAAGAAGAAGATCCACCCCACAGCGAAGGAGTTGGACATCCTGAGGCACTTTGTGTCCGCCAGATATAGGCGATCTGGTATTTACAACATCATCTCTTTGCCGCTCCTTAAGCCGGGAGATCGAAGCAGCCGGCCAAACGGTGGAGAAGAATCTGGCCAAAATGGACATTTTTATGCGGAAGCGTCAGACCAGACCGGCCGTATTTGAGCAGCAGGCAATGACCCAGAAGGAGTAGCTTGAGGTGCATCTTTTCGGCAAAAGAAGTGAAAAACTTCTTCTCGTCCATTTGATATTCATTCTACTTATGTGCATTGATAGTATTGTTCCATATTTGTCGACTCTCGCTTGAGCAGTAGGGTATCAATTCTAAGTAGGCTGAAATTTGCCGTATTTGAATGTCGTGAACGTGGATATTTTCGGCATTTGCGACACTGGTTTCAACAAAAACAACTAATTAAACTCATGATCGGACTCAGCAGGTCCTAAACAGTTCATATGTATTGAAAACCTTAACAAATAGACTGTTTTTCAATGACTTTTCGGGAAACTGGCTCTTGCTGCTCTAAGTTGATAGTTGTAAACACGAAAATAATTCCAAAACGAATAGTTTTGTTTATTTATTTCGCGCTCAAAAAAATCGGGCATGTTGCTAGATATCAAAACTTGTTTCCACATAAGGCTAGAAATGATAATTTATTGGTAAAAAGAACAAATAATTAAAATCGTAGGTGGCTATAAAGTAAAGTGGCCAGATGGTCAGAGGTCTAACGCGGGACACAAAAAACAAAACGTTATGTATATACGTTATGTGAACATTAACCATAGTTTAGCGAGTCTAAACTGATCAATATTATTTCTTTCTGAGTATCGGCACTGTTGTGATTTTTCGGTGGTTTAGATTTTGTTTACGCCCGAAAATCACTCGCTCAATCAGAGCATTTACGCCTGGCAAGCATGATTCAAATTCTACAATTTTCTTCAATTACCGAATGGAATGCTCGAAAATTCCAATTCATTTTTCATCGATTTTAATGTTAATGTATGCATTAAAAAAATGGACTAATTTCGGATGGCGATGAATGATAATTTTTGGGAACAAATTTTCCTTAAGTCTTACGTTTATTAAGTCTACATCAAAAATTATTCAAGGCTGTTGATTCACAACAGCAGCACTGTCAAGCAACTTGATGATTTTTCCATACTGTAAGATGCACTGTGATCACGCGTATTCTAGAACTTGCCACTCAGAATGCATTCAAGGCGTGTTATTTGGCATAGAAATCTCAACTAAGTACTAATAAAAATGACGCAAGTAATACTACGTTGAGACGGCGAAGTTCCTCTAGGAACGTTAGTGCCATTGAAGAAGAAGAAGAAGATCCACCCCACAGCGAAGGAGTTGGACATCCTGAGGCACTTTGTGTCCGCCAGATATAGGCGATCTGGTATTTACAATATCATCTCTTTGCCGCTCCTTAAGCCGGGAGATCGAAGCAACCGGCCAAACGGTGGAGAAGAATCTGGCCAAAATGGACATTTTTATGCGGAAGCGTCAGACCAGACCGGCCGTATTTGAGCAGCAGGCAATGACCCAGAAGGAGTAGCTTGAGGTGCATCTTTCCGGCAAAAGAAGTGAAAAACTTCTTCTCGTACACATAATGAAAGACGAGACGTACTTGATGCTAGAATTCAACGAATGGCCGGGTACTTTACGATGCGGTAAGCGATGACGTCGAATATATCATTCACATCAAGTTCACGAAAAAGATCCTTCTCTGACAGATGTCAAGGGAATGTCCAAGCCGCTCTTCTTTCGAGTTATATGGTGAACGGGGAGATATACAGTACGAAGTGCATGCCGGAGTTGGATAGGTGATGTGGTCTTTATGCCGTACCTGGGATCAACCCATTATGCCAAAAGACCACTGGAGGATGGATCGGCTGGAGATAAATAAACCTTCCCAACATTCCCCAGCTGCGCCCGATAGAAAACTTTTGGGCGATTGACCAAAATAGAGAGACAAACGACCACCAAAGCCACGAAAAGGTAAAATAACACGCCGATATACATCTTTTCATCGGTCATGGTTCATGTTCCGGCCAACTTCCGTAAGACCGTCCAGCGCTTCATTTACGATACTTCATCAAAAAACTCTGCCTCTTCCTGTAGAGTATACACTAGTTCTTCCGGCTTATTTAAAACGTTAGGTCCTGACCAAGGCGCCTCTATATATACCAGGTGAAACAATCATATGAAATGCATTTTCAGCCATATTGGAATTGCTGTCGGTATTATTTACAAACAGCATCAGAACGCTGAAGGCGGCTCTCTACAAACTGCTGCGATGCTTATTCGAACGATGCCTACTATGTTCGGCTTTCGCGAATTTATGTGAAAAAGAAGGGATGTTTTGTAGAATTTCATCCTCATTTCCACTACTCTCGCATGTGAAAATGCAAAAATGGCGTATTCTAGCAATAACAAAACAAACAACCCCCGCTCCACAAACCGTAATACCCTTCTCATTGAAGTGATGATGTTGCTTCACCTGTTATACATTTATACAAGCGCCTTGGTCCTGACCGAGCTAGGGGACCAAAGATGAACTTTTCGCCTGACTCACGTTGGTCCCTGCGGATCAATAGGGGACTTTAATAAAAATCATTTTCCAATTTTGTTGCTGTCGCTTCCAGTTGACACCCTCTAAACAAAAAGCTAATGTCGGTGCGATAGACCAGCTCAACGTATTAATCTTTGGATGCATTAGAAGCGCTCTTGAACAGTCTGCCAAATAAAAGTTTTTTTGAGGTTCATCCATTTAAGAAAATCAACATGATCAAATTGTAATATTGAAATATATTGATATCGCGGGACATTTTTGTTTCTTTTGCCAAATGCGGGACGGAATCTTACGCGGGACATTTCGTTGAAATGCGGGACTGTCCCGCGTAACGCGGGACGTCTGGTGAGTTTACTATATAGTTTCCACTACCCGTAAAAATGTGCGACAAAACGACTGCCTTCTTCTTCTTTCTTTGTTTTTAAGAGGCTTTAAACTTTTGCAGTTCATTCGCCTCTAAGCGACTGCCTAGTCTTTTCCTTTTTAAAAAGGCGAGTGGATCATGTCGTTGACATACCCGGAGAGACGTGGGACCTTCTCATTCCTTTCCTCCACTTTTCATTCGACGGAAATATCTCGATGCTAATGATGATGGGCACCATAGCCGCCGCCGGCAACTAGTTGCAAGCGGACTGGCTGTGGAGTTGTTATTGATACTAAAAATTTGAACCACAGAACGGACGATGTATACATCTATTTCTCTCAATGCAACTTATTCTATTTCTAGTTCCCAGGCACATTGATTTTGAAGTCCGTGTTAGGGAAACACAGCTCGGTGGAAATAAAAATACCCCCTACTTGCACGTATATTTGCAAAGCGGATTCCCACAGGTACATTGATTTTGGAGTCTGTGTTGGGGAAACGGTAAGGCGGGCCAATCAAAACTTGGCAGTTAGGGCGTTTAGATAACGCTTGACATTTTACAGTTATTCAACTGTTTATCTCATGGAAAATAACATTTTATCTATTGTGATAGACGCGTAGATATTTTTCTTATCAATTGATGCAAACATCTTTCCGCTCTATTAAGAAATGTTCGAGTTATGAGCATTCGGAATCTTTCATTTTTTCCTGTTTGTTCTGTGTTTAGGTTTTCATTTCACCCCCATATACTCCGGTTAGACGTAGTCCCACGTCAAAAAAAACCCTACTTAGGCTGCATACAAGGACAATCCAAACCAGATATCAAAACTGCAACAGAACGAGTGAGAGAATTATGCAATTACGAGGGCTTCCTTTCGAAGTGTGTCACATCGAATGTATTGAGCTTTTTAACTGTATTTAGTTCAACAACATACAAATATCTTGTATATTTCACTGGTTTATTAATTTGAGAGCTTGAACTACATTGTTAAAAGTAGGGAAAAAGGCACGAATAAATATCACAAAGCAGTTGCCATTTTCTTGTTTGATTTGTACCACTTTTTCTTTTTGTCAGGTTTGTCTTTGGATCTGTTCAAGTTGACTTTTGCTGATGATTTTCCCAGTATAGAATACCACTTCTTTTTACATAACTCTTTAGTATTGTTTTCGGAATAAGTTAACATTTTCTCTGAATTACACGATGATTTCCGGATATCTACGGTATTATTAGACGTTGTATTAGTTTCTTCTGGTTGTTGTTCTAGTGGTTCATGAACAATATCAGCTTTGTCATTAGGCACATTTACAATTTGTGGAACTGTTACCGATGCAGGAAGATTTACTTCCGGCAGAGCTCTTAGAGATTTATCTATAAGGGCATCCTCTAATTTTTCCCAGAAATTGTAAAGCTTATTCGAGCGCTTATAATCCAATGTGAAATAGTATCTCAAATTGCTAGGCAATTGCATCCGCTCATACACGCAGGGTATGATTTTTCTTTTCTTCTGTTCTATTTGCAAAGCTCGCGCGAACATAACGAAGTATTCATTTAGTGGACTCTTTAGGAACTCTTCCGAAATCACTATAATCAGTCGGCGACAACGTTCCGAAATAAGCCGTACGAACACATCATGTTCAAATTCTATCCCAGCGAGGATGTCACGATCTTTTACACACAACTGTAAAAAAACGTAAAAAATCACGCATTATGTAAAATGTGTACCAAAAATTACTACCTTCAAATTTCTTTCTTCCATACGCTCAATTATCTCGGAAGCGAATTCAGCATCTTTATCAGCGTAAAGTATAAATGCATCGTATTGCTGTTTGTGACTTGAGGTGTCATCTCTGGTGAGTATGTCAGCATCGGATTTTTCACAACTCACAATTTGCTTCTGACTTACATGGTTGAGTTCGGCGATCAAAAAACTTCTCGCATCATCATCTGGAATATCCAAACATTGCAACAATCTAGATCATCTATCTTTACAGTTAGAGTGTCGATACTCACTTATCCGTGCCTCGCTATCGTCCCACACATCGTGACGTGCCATCAAAACAAGGATACGTTGCAGTTCCCATAAGTTTGGTTCATATCTTGCTCTAGCTCCCGCTTTTTGCCAAAGATGAAGAATGTGCGCAGTGGGATTGGCATGGTTCTGCAGGTCTGAAGTATATTGATTGTCCAAGCAAATAACCTGGAATAAACCTCTCCAATCTCGGAAGTAACCATCATCCGTTCGGAACACTTTTCGTTTGTTCAGCATAGCCGACAAATGTTTGCAAGTTTCATGTTTAAGAGCACTTAACGGGATAATACGCAGATTCACATCGTCTCTATTTGAGCCATCCGGAGACGGATCCAATGCAGAATTTACCATTATAAATGAAGAAACGTATCGTGATCGAGACAATAATTTGCAGTTAATGTTGATTAGAATATTTTTTTATTATTATGTGGTTTATCCGCGATGACAGTTGTACAGTGTCGACGTCTGGTGGCGACTTTCAAGTTCGAGGTCATAATTTAAGCCGGGTTCAGACGGTGCGAGCAAGCATACGAGTCGGTCTAGTCAGTTACTGCAGTGCAGCTACTCACACCGTGTGAACACATCATGCCAGTTATTGTCATGTGTGATCCGGCGTGCGAGCTACTTCAAAGTTTTTTGAATTTACTCGCACTCGCATGCTTCAAAACGTCAAAAACAGAATTTAGCGTTCGAATCAGGGATGCCAAATGTAAAGAAATGTCTCTATTTTTAAGATATTTGAAAATATGCGAAGATATTTATAGACTTGAAAATTATTGGAAAAACAAATAAAACCCTCATAGTTTCTTAACGAAATCATTGTTATTCTGTTTTGCACGCTGGCGGGGCACGCTTTCTTTTTGAGATAGTTTTCTGGAGAATGTCTAATATAGAATCATTATCAGGCACAATTTTCATTCAAAATTCACTCACAACTTGCGAAAAAAAGTAAGGTTCTAAGAAACAGAATACATATTCGATTTAAAAAAGTACATTTTCATTCATTATTTTAATTTTTGACGCGTGTGAATAAAATTTTAAAAAGTCTTCTAGACTATCATTTAAAGCATCACATACTTCCGGAATTATCTTAGCTATGGATGCTTTCGAGATTCTAAAAAATATCGACAACAATCTGAACAATATTCCAGAAGAAAGGCATATCAATGTCATTTATATTATCACTCTTGCAGGTACAGCATCCTTCATGAGTGTATCTTGGCGTTGTATTTGTGGAGCAATTAAATTCAACAGTTTTTCCACTTGTTCAGGTGTTATTCTCAACACTGCTCTGTAATCTCTATAAAATTGTGTAATGATACATTCAACTGAAAACCTAAGATGAAAACTACCAATAAAGAAGTCGATTTCGGACCAATCATTTGACAAATTCGGACCTGATTGCTGTTTCTGACTATTTGATGGACATTTGAAAAATCGCCTGGCATCCCAGGTAAACCCGTGCCGTAGTATCTAGTTTCTCGCCAGCAGCTCACACTATGTGAACGGACAAGGCGAGTCAACCAATTGTCAAGCGAGTCCACCGGGTCAGTAGCTGCTCATTGTCAAGTCAGCTACTAGCAACGTATAAATGGGCCTTTAAGCCGGGTTCAGACGGTGCGAGTAAGCATACGAGTCGATCTAGTCAGTTACTGCAGTGCAGCTACTCACACCGTGTGAACACATCATTCCAGTTAGTGTCATGTGTGATTCGGCGTGCGAGCTACTTCAAAGTTTTTTGAATTTACTCGCACTCGCATCCCTCAAAACGTCAAAAACAGAATTTAGCGCTCGAATCAGGGATGCCAAATCTTTACATTGTCTTGACATGTCTCTATTTTTAAGATATTTGAAAATGTGCGAAGATATTTATAGATTTGAAAATTATTGGAAAACTAATACGTTTTCTTTTTGAGATAACTTTATTGGGAATCTGAATATAAAATCATTATCGGGCACAATTTTCATTCAGAATTCACTCACAACTTGCAAAAAAAAGTATTGTTCTAAGAAACAGAATACATAATCGATATAAAAAAGTAGATTTTCCTTCATTATTTTAGTTTTCGAGGCGTATTTGTTCCTTCTGCAAATCTACTATCATTTTCATTTTCCTCATCTGACAAATTCGGACCTGATTGCTGTTTCTGACTATTTGATGAACATTTGAAAAATCGTCTGGCATCTCTGGTAAACCCGTGCCGTAGTATCTAGTTTCTTGCCAGCAGCTCACATTGTGTGAACGGACAAGGCGAGTCAACCATTTGTCAAGCGAGTTCACCGGGTCAGTAGCTGCTCATTGTGAAGTCAGCTACTAGCAACGTATAAATGGACCTTTAGGTACCAAACTCGAAAGGGGAATCTAAACAGTAAGTTACCTCTAATTCGACATAAAAAAAAGTGACGAACCAGCCGAAATGTGTTGAAAATCACTATAATAAAGAAAAAAAAAGTACTTTCGTATTAGCGTTACCGGAGCCGAAATACAATAGATAGCAATTTTATTGTACACTCTGGCACTCAGATATCTTTTGTATTGTTGCTGCCTTGTTGTTTGTAGTGTTTTGTCATTTTTTATTGTTACGAAAATGCGATTTTATCATTTGCGGTATTTAAGTATGAACGCCACAGGAGCGCAATTTTTATTGAAAAATTTTAGTACTAAAAAAAATATTGAAATTTTGAAATTTTTTTTTTTGGAATTTAGAGATTCAGTACTACTCTAATTCATATTTTAATGTGTTTCTACGGCTTTTCTAGATATGTGTGATTTTTTTCAGAATTTTTTCAGTGTTGCGCGGTATCAAAAATTTTTTTTTTTGTATTTCCAAAGAGTGGTTAGGTAAGGGAGTAAAAAGTGCCCCCAAACCAAATCACTAGCTGTATGGCAAATATTGTAAAGGATATTAAATAAGAAATTTTGGCGGTTTATTTGAACCCCTATGTGGTTTGACGTAGGATCTATAGTGAAAAACGTACTTTTTCGTTTATTTCACGCCATCCTCAATAGATCCGAGATAAAAATTTGAAAAAAATACTGAATGTGCATCTTACTATGATGTATCAAAAAATATTTCATCAAAAATTTTAATACTAAAAAAAATATTTAAATTTTGAAATATTTTTTTGGGATTTAGTGATTCAGTACTACTCTAATTCATATTTAATTGATTGATAAATATCTTCAAGCTGTTTTTTTTTCAAATATCTAATAATAAAAATAAAATAATAATAAAAAAATAATACACAATACAAAAAAAATGTTATAGATTTTCTGGCATTTCGAAATTTTGAAAAAAAAAATATAACTTTGAGACCACCAATCCGATTTGTTTTTTTATATTAATCTTTCAATTGAAAACCACGAATACAATAAAATAATCGTTTACAAAAAAATAAAAATAATAATGCAGACGATGAAGAAAATTATTTTTGTGTCACACAATGCTCTTAAAAATTAAGGAAAAATTACGCCACATGTAGAAAAAAGACACATACGAACGCATTTAAATAAAAATTTGAGCAGGAGTGGGTCTCAATTTTAGTTTAATTTTATTTTTTTTGTACTGTGTATTTATTTTATTTTATTTTTATTATTAGATATTTGAAAAAAAAAACAGTTTGAATATATTTATCAATCTAGAAAAGCCGTAAGAGCACATTTAAATATGAATTAGAGTAGTACTGAATCTCTAAATCCCAAAAAAAAAATTGTTTCAGTATTTAAATATTTTTTTTAGTACTAAAATTTCTTTTGATAATTTTTCTTGATACACCGTGGTAAGATGTACATTCAGTATTTTTTTCAAATTTTTATCTCGGATCTATTGAGGATGGTGTGAAATAAACGAAAAAGTACGTTTTTCACTATAGATCCTACGTCAAACCACATAGGGGATACGACCGCATTGTTGACGTAGAACTACGCTGTTATTTTATATTAGTCGCTTGTTTATACCTTCGGATATTATTCTAAATGCTGTGAAACTTTAGAAACAACTACTTAGTAGATTAATCTCTGAAATGGTTTTTTCATTGTAGAATCAGTTGACGATAATTGATTGATGATTCATTCTTGCCCTCGCAAAACAATGCACTAGCTGATCGTATGTCGCAATTTATTTCTTGGTTTACATTGGTGGCTTGAAACTACTAGGAATATAAACACTTCTAGCATTTTGCGCTATTCTCAAAAGAAATGCCTCTGTTAATATTACTGGCCTCGAAAAGAGTTGCATAACTTTCTCATGCTCGAGAGAAGCGCAGCTGTCACCCTTAGTGGAGGAAGTTTTGCTACTGGCAAGCGAAACCTAATCACATACAAAATTCCAGAACATTTGCTTTCTTGGTGACTAAACAAGCGAAATAAACTCTTTTTGTTAATAACAACCTCGAAAACAGTGTCAATGCTTCATTATTATCAATATTAGCGCAAATGCAATCCTAGTTGAAGGCATTTTTACGACTGGCACGCGAACCTAAATAACTTATAACATTCCAGTAAGACATTCAATATGCTTGGTATTCCCCAAATATTTTTTTGGCGCACAACCTTAACGTCTGCTTCGACATAACGGCAGTTTAATGCATTGATGCATTCTCAAAGGCACCAACGAAGCCCTTATGATGACGGAAAACCAAATGTTAACTGCTTGGAAAAATACTGAATTATGACACACAGCTTGTACTCTGCTGTAATACCCATCGATGCGAATTCGCTGATGAGTTTGTCAAGAGCGACCGCCTTCACCACCAGCGGGGGAAGCTTGATTTTGGTTGCTGCCTGGGTAACGGCGTTTACATTTTCGACCGACCCGCCGAAATCGCCTACTTCGATGTTGTTCGATGCGGTGTCACACTCGCGAAGGCTCGGTTCAGTGCGAGCACTTTTCACTGCACCAACATCGCGTGCATCCTTAGATGACGCTTGCCTCGAAATTTTATTGCACCTGACAATGCGTTCGTTTTTTGCAGGGCTCGAGCCTGCCTTCCTCTTCTTCTTGCTCATCACACACTACGCGAAGCGTCCAATTTATGACGCGGAAAGAAAAGCACACAATACGAATAACGCGAACAGAAAAACCAAACGACGATATCCAAGTTGGATTACCACTGGTGGGGTCCAATCTTAGATCGAAGCGCAGCAAAAGCAAAGTGAACTGGATTGCTCAACAGTCCGATGCCGAATGAAAATTTTCCTCGGTGAGATCCAGTATTGACAGTTCTGTTCGAGAAAGCACACAAATGGACAGAACAAATGTATGGGAAAATGGAAACGCTTAAAGTTTTCATGAATTTTAACCATTTACAAACCAGGGGATTCTAATGTATAGCATAATAAACAAATCTTACGGAATTTCCGATTCGTTTAGTATGTAAATCGCCAAAATCCGTTCGTGGCAAAAATTGTTATTAATGTTAACTTTATTTCATAAAAACGTGACCTGTTTTCTGATTTGGCACCCTTAATGAAAGACGTAGTTCTACGTCAAAAAATTTTTTTTGATACCGCGCAACACTGAAAAAAATCACACATATCTAGTAAAGCCGTAGAAACACATTTAAATATGAATTAGAGTAGTACTAAATCTCTAAATCTCAAAAAAATAATTCAAAATTTAAATTTTTTTTTTTGGTACTAAAATTTTTGATGAATTTTTTTTTGATTATTTTTCTTGATACACCGTAGTAAGATGCACATTCAGTATTTTTTTTAAATTTTTATCTCGGATCTTTTGAGGGTGGCGTGAAATCGAAAAAGTACGTTTTTCACTATAGATCCTACGTCAAACCACATAGGGGTTCAAATAAACCACCAAAATTTCTTATTTAATATCCTTTACAATATTTGCCATACAGCTAGTGATTTGGTTTGGGGGCACTTTTTACTCCCTTACCCGGCCAGGCCCTTTTAAGAGTTCTTATGCGAATGTTTCAATGGATTGATAAGTGACTCAAAATTATCGAACCATCTACTTGCATGAATTGCTTGAAATGATACTCACCGAAGGCGTCCAAGATGGAGAACTGGAAGTTGCTCAAAATACTGCGTACCTTTCTTCCTTTACGTGAGTGAAAGAGAGAAAGAGAAACTTATTGCCGTTAACCACATGTTGGCATTTCAAACTTTTCCCGCGACAACACCATTAAGAGGTCAACAACGCTTGTCTGGCCTAGAACCACCTTTGTTCAAAATGAATTTTCAATTCATTTGGAAGAGGGACGCTATTGTGTCCCTTATACCAGGGACAGACATACAGCTGTACTTGCACTGTAATACTTATGACAGACATACAGCTGTACTTGCGTTGTACTTCGAAAATTGTATGTCTGTCACCATGTACAGCGCTAGAACCATGCAAGCAACTCGGTACAATCGCTGTACCTGTACCGACCTATTTTTCCGCTGTACATGGCTACAGTTGTACTGTGCGCAGCGCCATAGACGGTTAGTGGTGGGTAGCATGAACAAAACGAATCAAAACATTTGGTATACATTCTTTTCATTGACTTTCTCTTGAGTTAATAACTCAGATTGGAAACATATTTGTTGTGTTCGATAGTTTAGACGCTAAATAAAAACCTTTTTCATTGAAACCATGACACCATGACAGAAACTAACATGACACCACGACAGAAACTAACAAAAATGCATCAGCATGTCAGCCCCCTGCTCTTTGGCGACCAAAAGCAAAGTTTGTTTGAGCTATTGTGTCCCTTATACCAGGGACAGACATACAGCTGTACTTGCGCTGTAATACTTATGACAGACATACCGCTGTACTACCGTTGTACTTCGAAAATTGTATGTCTGTCACCATGTACAGCGCTAGAACCATGCAAGCAACTCGGTACAATCGCTGTACCTGTACCGACCTATTTTACCGCTGTACATGGCTACAGTTGTACTGTGCGCAGCGCCACAAATGGTTAGTGGTGGGTAGCATGAACAGACTGAATCAAAACACTTGGTAAATATTCTTTTCATTGACTTTCTCTTGAGTTAATAACTCAGATTGGAAACTTGTTTGTTGTGTTTGATAGTTTAGACACTAAATAAAAACCTTTTTCATTGAAATATGTGGTGAAAATTGGAAAAATTTCTGATTGTCAGTTTGACATACGGTACAATGTACAACCAAAGTATGTCTGTCATGGTACGATAGTACCTGTACAACGCTGTACTCTTACAGCGCTGTACTTGTATGTCTGTCCCTGGTATAAGTATTAGCTTCTGTGAGTCCTACACAATGCTTTATGAGCAGAGTTCTCAACCAACCAATAGCAGATATCGAAACCCGACTGTCGGAGTTGGGTTTTTCTTATTGATCCTGACATAGAGGCGAACAGACTCGGCGGATTGCGATATCCGGTCTTTCCGCCTAGAGCTTTAATCGGAAATAGAAGTGCGCGTCGTGTATAATTCAAAATTGTAACTGTTACTTGTGGTTTTTGTATTGAATAGTTTAACAGAAAAAGTTTTGTTCTAGGTCTAATATATGTCGAAATCTATGTGTTTTGTGCATATTTGTTATATACTTACCTGAAAATAAGACGTGATTACCAGCAACCTGAAAAGAAAGAATATTGAAGAAAAAAATACTTACATGTATAACGGAAACCTACCTGTAAATTAATGTAAAAACCTGAAAATTTATATAAACGAATAATAGAGAAAAGGTAAGAAAATTGTATATATATATATATATATCGAGCATGTGGGCAGCAAACGGTGGTTGACTCTTTGAAGCGATTCTAACCTGGAATGTGCAGGTCTGCACAGTGGACCTTTTCTCTTTACACGCAAGTTCGTGGACTGGAAACCTAGGCAGAAAGGAGGAGAACACCATCACCGATCACCGTAAGGACGTGGATGGTCAGATATAAACGTGGACTAGGAAATCCCGCCTGAACCACATGCTAACTTGCGCAAGTATAAACGAACATTGTGACGTCACAAATAGGGTTAGAGTAGGAATTAATGATAGAAGGTTGATAAGAAAATACAACATTCTTACAAAATTATAACACTTATAATACAAAACATTAATATTTTCTTGCGAATGGGTCTTTTTCTGTATAAATTGTGTTGAATCCTTTTTGTGAAACCGCAACCGAACTCAAACGGAGTTGTAGGGTTTTGCCAGGGGTTAGACATCAATTGAATATAGGCTACCCAAAATCAAAATCAATATGGCGTCATTTGTTTACTAACATATCATTTACGAGGATTGAAATCATTGAAATCACGGAGATAGTATGCTTTATTTTTAACTGCATGAGCGATTTTCATATTTCGGTTTCACATGGAGGTGTTCAAATTTAACATGGAATTTAAAGTTAGCCACTATTCGACTATATAACCGGACCGAGTTGTAAACAATAGTAATTGATAGAACCAAAATGTCAGTAAACCGCAGCAATATTGGGTACACTGGCAATACGAGGGATCTGACGTTTTAGTCATACCCCTGGGTTTTGCCAATTGACGTACCTTGAATAATTGGACGAACCTTGATTTAGGCGGGGAAGCATGAATGACAGTTAGCGAGAGGGAAGGATGCGGGCGAGATGGATTAGCGGGCAGAAAAAAGAAGTGACTGTAAGTGAACGGTTGTGCCGAAAACGAAGTTGGAATATAAATAATTATATTGAATTTAAACCAAGTGTTTTAATTAGATCTCTATAGGAGTTACCAAGCCTCGCCCCATATAGCTTAGTAGAAAGAGGGACCATCGTAGCCTGTGAGAACAGGTTAGGAGGTGGTTGAGGGCTCTACAAATTGGGAAGTGTGTATAATCTCTAACAGAATTACCCTCAGTTCCCAACTGACGCCTAATAGTTGACGGTGAGCTTTGGGTGTAACGACCCTGGCAAAAGAGCTAGTTCTTCATAAAGTAAGGCTAAGGTTACTTTGGATAGGAGTACGCACGAAAATTTGATTGTACGAATAGAAACAAACAATTTTGTTCGATAGAAACAGACGAATTCGAAAGAAGCAAGGGGGAAGCAATGTAACCACACCAATACAACTCAATGTGGTTGTTTACTTTCACTATTGCATACAATTCGTACGATCACTTCTCTGCATCCAGTGTCACCGCCGCCTAACTTCAAAATTACAGTCGTCATCAGCAACGACCAACGAGTTTCCATCAAATGGACAACCGTAACCCATGGCTTTCATGTAATCAATCCTGCACACAGTCATAATACTGATGTGAAATCAAACTTCATCTCTTCAAAATTTACAGAGTGATAAGACATTGGGATCAAGTGAAGATTTAAAAATGTATTACTAGAGTTTTTCGCCAATAAGGACCAAGACTTCTGTGATAGAGACATTGGGCCTGATTCTCAAATACACTTCGAATACACTTCACGGTGGAAACGAAATGAAATGTATCCGCGATGACAACGGTACGGTGTCGACGTCTGGTTATGAAATTAGTTTTCCACTAAAACTTATTATAATATTAAATTTTCTTCACATAAAATTTTTGTATGGGGTTATTATACCAGATGAAGAAAGCAAAGTTTTCCATTCACATTGAACACCAGTTTGGTACGAATAAGTTAATTTTCATTAATGATTTTTATTTGAAAAGTGCTCATTCTGCCTGAAAACTCATTATTATCTTCGACACTTCACTAACTCGTAAAACGTAGTTCAGTGGCGTGCCGTTTATTTCGTTTCCACCGTGAAGTGTATTTGAGAATCAGGCCCATTATGACATTACCTTTAGAAAGGCAACAAAACAACAAAATGGTGCATATTTGACCCAAATCAGACAATCCGAAGCACATTAAAAATAGTTTTGAATTCCACCCAAAAATAATGGATTAATTTTTCCCCAACCTAATATAACTTTTTTCATTCACTCAATCAACGGCAATTTCCATTTTCATGTGCATATATTTTCCAGAGTGCTTTATGATAAGCCACGGTCAACGGTATATGGCAAATGGAAAGCCCTTAATGTAATATCGTGTTTTTTGGAACTCATTGCAATAAATACAAAAAAACATCATAACTGGTGGGAACTTTGATAGTTCCTGCCACTCTTGCTGCTGCTCATGTCACTCCTGTCGCTGCTCCTTCCCCTTCTGCCGCTACATGCTAGAACGCAAATATCAAATCCAATTAATAATTATGAAAACAAAATCATTTTTTTTCGCAAATGTGATTCGGTCCAGTAGTTCGAAAGTTATGATTTTTTTTTAAAAAAGTCATTTTTGAAAAAAAAGGAAAAATTTGATTTTTGAACCATCGGTTAACTTTGAAAAATCATAACATAAAAATAAAAAAAGACGGGTGGGTAATGTCGGTGACATAACCGGAGTGACGTAGGACTATACAAAGGGGACAGCTTTTGTTAAATATATATTTTAAATATATTGTTTTTTTTCTTCTCCTACGTGAATACCTACCTATCTACCTGAAAAATGGATTAGTTTACTGTTTACTCTTTATGCATATGTTGATGGTTCTGAAAAGAACCTTTGGTGTTGTGTTTTTGTTATCACTCGATATTCCCATCTTGTTCGGTTAAACCTTCCTGTTTAGCTATTGCGTTTGCCACTCGCCACAGCTTTCACAGTTGGAAAATTTCTTCCCATCCAGCTTGTGACATATTGTTCAGTAAATTACATTTAATGCGATGTGCCGGAGAAACACTTTGCCACTCACTGAAACTAATTGTTGCCTTGATGAGCGCCGAACCAAAGCTACTCTGTTCTTGATGCGGGTTTTCTGATTGTCGTGAGCAGCTTTGCAAGCCAACTCGAGCACTCCGACGGCCGAAACTCTATAATCGCTGTTAGATATACTGGTGCTCCGGCACCAATCTGTTCGGCCTAGTTACCCTTGCGGAGCAATCAGTGAATGCGACCAACAGGGAACTGGAGACCTGCACGGTTCGAGTGAGACTGCCTTTCCCTTAACTTGTCCTCCTTTGTTACGTCCACGATGCCGATGCCGTACAACCACACGGGTTTACGGTTTGAAAGAAAATAAGATATTTTTTTGGGGTCCGCGTGTTTTATACTCTAGCGGTACACACTCACAGGATAGAGACAAATCGGCAGACTCAGCCAGAGGGGCGAGTCGAACGAGACGAACGAATGAGCGTTAAAAGGGAGCGATGGCAAAACAATACATTCATTACGATTTGTTCGCTCGTTGGATTCACATGTAGGCTAAAAAGGGTCCTTTTCAGGATCACAAAATTATCTCAAATCTAAAGAGTTTATTGTTTTGTTATCACTCGATATCCTCATCTTGTCGGCTTTCTGTTTAGCGATTGCATTTGCCACTCGCCACTGCTTTCACAGTTGGAAAATTTCTTCCCATCCAGCTTGTGACATATTTTACAGTAAATTACATTCAATGGCACGTCGCATTACCACCACTCAGTATCGGATTGGAGGTAATTTTAACCTGTAATTGAACATTTGCGATGACAGTGGTACAGCCCTGAAAACGCCTTGTTTTGTGGAATAGTTCCAATTTAGAAAACTTAGTATTCGTGGTTGTGAAAAAAACCATTTCGAACGCCTTCGATGCCGCCTTGTTCTGGATTTGCCACCAAAGCAGTTTGTATAAAGAACAAACTTTTTTCATATGCTACCTGCTGCCGCCGTTTTGCGATTGCGTCTGACACTCGCCACTCGCTGCAACTGCCTGTTGTCTTGATGTCCACCGAACCGAATGTGTTCTGTTCCGAATGCGGGTTTTCTTTTCGTTGCGAGCAGCATTGCCAGCTAACTCGATCACTTCGGCGGCCGAAACTATATAACGCCGGCTTGGTGGACTGGTGCACTGGTACTAACGCGCTCGGCCTAGCTACCCTTGCGGGGAACTCCAGATCAACACGGTTCGAGCGGGATTTTGTCTTTCCCTTCACTTTTCCTCCTTTACCATGTCCAGACATGGCTGCTTGGGTTGGTTTGTTGATGTGTTGTGATGCGAACCGATGTGGTGTACGGTTTGAATGAGAATGATCGTTACGGCAGCGGAGCGGGGATTTTTAAGCTGACTGGCTGGCTCGAGAATTACGCATGTGTGAGACTGCGACCAATGTTTCGTTCATTTTTGACGTAGGACTACGTCTTTCATTTCTATACCGGGGTGTAAAATCAAAGTTTCGAAAACGAAAGCGTTACGCCGGAGACCGAGATTTTGAGCGTTAATAGCTCCTAAACAACTGAACGAAATGGTATGATAAATACTTCATTCGAATGATAAAATGTCTACGCGTTGTATACTTGTTACTTTTGACGTAGGACTACGTCTAACCGGAAGATATAGGGGGTGAAATGGAAATCTAGGCACTGAACAAGTAGGAAAAAATGCAAGATTTGGAACGCTTATAACTCGAGCATTTCTCAATAGATCGCAAAGGTTTTTGCATCAATTGATAGGAAATATATCTACGCATCTATCATAACGAATAACATTTCATTTTTCTTGAGATAAATAATTGAATAATTGTGAAATATCAAGCATTGTCCAAATACACTATGTGCCCATTTTTGATTGGTCCATTTTGTGCTCCTCAAATCGTACCGACCAAAACGGGCAACCAGAGCAGCAGCGAAATAGAATGAAGCACCATTGGAAAGGAAAAAGAAAAACATGAAGTGGGTTATATCTATGGTATAACCGCAAGGGTGACGTAGGACTATCGTTGATTTAGAGATCATTTGTTTGAAGTTGAATCTAAATCCATTCTGAATGAATGAATAAATGAATATTTGGGGGACTTCTAAAACGTTACGTTACGCGTTACGTTGGAGGCACAAGGTTTTATGCATCCAATATAGGATACGAAAAACCTTGTTCTGAAGAATAATCTTCAGAAGCTTTCCTGCTAACTGTACTTGATTGACAAATCACAAACCCAAATGTATTATATGGATATTTTATGGATAGAAAACATTAAAATAAACTCTTTCGCTTGAATGTAATTTTCAATTCCAAGGGGAACTGGCAGATTATTTTCCAGCAACGATTAGATATTTCCACATTTTCCTCGATACTGGAAGCCCACCAGTAGTTAATACTTACTCGATAACCACCTGTTAATAGCACTTGATTGAAAAATATTTGGTCACAGTGTTACATGGATAGAAAACATTAAAATAAACTCTTTCACATGAATGTATTTTTAAATTCCCAGAGGAACTGGCAGATTATTTTCCAGCAATGATTAGATCTTTCCGGAACTTTCTCGATGCTGAATGACATTCAAACGGAAAGAATTCCGCGCGTGTATGTGTCGATCCTTTGCCGTCCACCTCGTCCAGCACGTTAGGCAACGATGTTGTCTTGTCGATGTCCTCACGAAAAATGAATGTGTCTCACCACCAGAATATCGCTTAAGTATGTTTTGTGTGTGTGATTGAGTCGAGAGGTGTGGTTTACGATGGCAATTTGGAAGGCAATCTAGAGGGGAATGAACTCTCTGAGCTCGAAACTTTCGGCGACTGAGCAATAATCGATTGCGTGCGCATACAATATTAGATACGGAAATATCCTACTGATGAGGAAGAATAATCTTCAGAAGCTTTCCTGCTAATTACTGCAAAAAAAATTACAAAATCAAATGTATTTGGTCGCTGTGTTATTTGGTTAGAAACATTAAAATAAACTCTTTCACATGAATGTATTTTTAAATTCCCAGAGGATTGGCAGATTATATTCCAGAAATGATTAGATCTTTCCGGAACTTTCTCGATGCTGAATGGCATCCAAACGGAAAGAATTCCGCGCGTGTATGTGTGTGTGTAGCGATGTCTTCCCGGGGAACCGTTTGTGGCATCACTCTCCTCCTGATGGATTCCCTTCTGGCCTAAGGTGCACAAACAGGCTCTTGGTGACACCGTTCATCCGCGCTTTCATGATAAACGAAGAGCTTCACCACAACAGCGACAACATGCTCCAATCGCTGTTCAATTAGAACTGAGTGGATTTCCGAGCGGCGCTCGCTTATATACCGATTGGTGATTTCAATAGCCTGTTTTGAGAACGATTTTAAGACTATTGAAACAAGTTTTTGGATCAAAAAGTAACAAGTATATAACGCGTAGACATTTTATCTTTCGAATGAAGTGTTTATCATACCATTTCGTTCATTTTTTTAGGAGCTATTAACGCTCAAAATCTCGGTCTCCGGCGTAACGCTTTCGGTTTCGAAACTTTGATTTTACACCCCGGTATTGAAATGAAAGACGTAGTCCTGCGTCAAAACTTTTCTAAACTCTAATCCATCAAATCTGGAGCCCTGAAAAGGGCCGATGATTATATGCTAAGCTAATATAGCACCCTCTCCTTGGATTCGATGGGCCAGCTGAATGTCCTTGGGCATGATGTGACGCGTTTTGCGTGGATAGCACACAAATTTGTATCTTCGAATAAGCCTCCTGCAGCGTCATAACCGCGGAACTTTAGAAGCGCAAGTCGGTTTTGAAGTCCTGAGCAATTCCACGATCCAAAAGCTGCAAAGGTAGCTTGCGGATCAGCAATTCGGTCGACTTCCGATAGCGATGAATTTCACGCAAAGTTCCCGGTCGATAGCGATGTGGCTTCTTCACCTATCCTGCGGCTGGTGCGCTTATCCGAGCTGCTTTCGTGTGCCTTACCACTGAAAGACTAACTAGCTATCTGCTTGGTCCCAAACAAACGAGTCGTCACGGTGCGAGAGTAGAGTAAGAAATGAACGAAAGCAAAGGAAGCGTCATTTTATAAACTATAAAAGTATAGAATCTAAACCCTACCCTTATTATATTCGTTGCTTACCCTGAGAGAGAAACGAATAACATCGAAGTAAGTATACAGTAATGTATTTGAATCCGGACACTTTGCGTTACATTTAATACCATACCGCAGCCACAACATTTTCTGCATGTTGAATTAATGCGATTGATAAGTAACTATCAAGAAACTATCAGTAACTATGTTAGCAACTATTAATCGCATAAATTCAACATGAAAAAAATGTTATGGCTGTGGTATGATATTGAATGTAATGCAAAGTGTCCGGATTCAAAAGCATTACTGTAAAAAAGAGTTAACTCGACTGAAATTTTTTCGGTTCGACCTGCAAAAACGAAATTAAGAGCCCCCGCCGACTGCAGACTGACTTGTCGACCGATAGTTCGGTCGGCTTCTTAATCAGTACGGAGAAAAAAAGTCTGTAGTGTACAGCATAATGCATAGACGTAAGTATGAGCTTCCCCATCTCACATTCCAATAAGAATTATGGGTTTCCAAGTGGGCGCGCTACATACGGATACGAATGATTTCAATAACCTGTTTTCGAAGCTATCATTAAGCTATTGAAACAATTTTTCGATTCAATAAATAGCAATCATATAACTCTTGGACATTTTATCTTTTGTATGAAATGATTATCATACTGTTCCGTTGATCCGAAGCAGAATGAATCACGCTTAAAGATAGAATGGTTTTTTTCTTGGAATTTAGTCAGCAGAAATAATGCCCTTTCCCAACAATTAAAAACGACAAACGGTAAACAGTTTCATCAAAGTGATTTCTTCGATATGGGGATATATTCACTACATCATGTCATATATTTCATATTTTTCATTATGAAATCCATATCCATGGCACCTATCGGTATCGAATTATCATCGACACCACGATTTTCGCTAAATGCTCCTTTCAGTTCGGCCTGTAAAAAACTTTTCTGAACTCTAATCCATCAAATTTGGAGCCCTGAAAAGGGCTGTTGATTATATGCTAAGCTAATATAGCACGCTCTCCTCGGATACGATGGGCCAGCTGGATGTCCTTGGGCATTATGTGACGCGTTTTGCATGGATAGCTCACAAATTGGTATCTTCTAATAAGCCTCCTGCAGCGTCATAACCGCGGAACTTTGGAAGCGCAAGTCGGTTTTGAAGTCCTGAGCAATTCCACGAACCAAATGCTGCAAAGGTAGCTTGCGGATCAGCAATTCGGTCGACTTCTGATAGCGACGAATTTCATGCGAAGTTCCCGGTCGATAGCGATGTGGCTTCTTCACGCTTCCTGCGGCTGATGCGCTTATCCGAGCTGCTTTCGTGGTGCCTTACCACCGAAAGACTAACGAGCTGTCTGCTTAGTCCCGATGAAACGAGTCCTCACGGTGCGAGAGTAGAGTAAGAAATGAACGAAAGCAAGGGAAGTGTCATTTTATGAAACATAAAAGAATCGAATGTAAACCCCACCCTCTTTATTGTATAAGCTTACTGTATACTCACGAATATAATAAGGGTGGGATTTAGATTCTATACTTTTATGGTTTATAAAATGACGCTTCCTTTGCTTTCGTTCATTTCTTACTCTACTCTCGCACCATGAGGACTCGAGCTCGTTAGTCTTTCGCAGACAGCTCGTTAGTCATTCGGTGGTAAGGCACACGAAGTCAGCTCGGATAAGCGCACCAGTAGCAGGATAGGTGGAGAAGCCACATCGCTATCGACCGGGAACTTCGCATGAAATTCGTCGCTATCAGATATCGACCGAATTGCTGATCCGCAAGCTACCTTTGCAGCATTTGGTTCGTGGAATTGCTCAGGACTTCAAAACCAACTTGCGCTTCCAAAGTTCCGCGGTTATGACGCTGCAGGAGGCTTATTTGAAGATACCAATTTGTGTGCTATCCATGCAAAACGCGTCACATCATGCCCAAGGACATCCAGCTGGCCCATCGTATCCGAGGAGAGCGTTCTATATTAGCTTAGCATATAATCAACAGCCCTTTTCAGGGCTCCAAATTTGATGGATTAGAGTACAGAAAAGTTTTTTACAGGCCGAACTGAAAGGAGCATTTAGCGAAAATCGTGGTTTCGATAATAATTCGTTACCGATAGGTGCCATGGATATGGATTTCCTTATGAAGAATATGAAATACATGACATGATGTAGTGAATATATCCGAAGAAATCACTTTGGTGAAACTGCATTATAAAATTATTTGTGTACGAATGCCGCAATCGATAGTCGACTCTAATTTGCGCTGGGTAATTTCCTCGGAGGACTCGATTCCTCCTTTGAGCATTAATAATCTCTTTCTGGCAAAACGATGTGGTATGAATCACATTATTTGAATGATAGAATGAAGAAGTTTTCTGCCAATTTCCTTCAACCTCCAAACGTATCTTTCTCCCGTTTGTCGTTTTCGCGTTCGCTAATCCTTTCTCACAACACCCATTTCTAGTTTGAGAAATTGTTGAGTAAACATTGTTTGCCAGTGCGCGTAGAGCGGGAATTCCTAAAGATTCATTGCACCTCTAATAAATTGCCGAAAGACGTGGTCTTACGTTGATCGCACTTGATTGAAAAAATCCAAAACGAAATGTATTTGGTCGAAGCATTATATGAGTGGAAAACAAATAATCGCTCGAAAATGACTTGATTTTCGCGATGTGAAACATTTTCCGTTTTTCATGTTATGCATCCAATATTGGATACGAAAATTTCCACTGATGGGGAAAAAAATATTCAGAAGCTTTCCTGTTAATTGCGATTGATTGAAAAATAACAAAACCAAATGTATTTGGTTGCAGTGTTATATGGATAGAAAACATTAAAATAAACTATTTCGCATGAATGTATTTTTCAATTCCCAGGGGAACTGGCAGATTATTTTTCAGCAACGATGATAGCAACGAGAATTCCGCGCGTGTATGTGTGTGTGGCGGCTGCTCCGATGTTTCAAACGGAACCGTGGCATCACTCTCCTCCTGATGGATTCCCTTTTGGCCTTAGGTACACAAACAGGCTCTTGGTGACACCGTTCATCAGCGTTTTCATGATAAACGAAATTAGCTTCACAACAACAGCGACAACATGCTCCAATCGCTGTTCAATCATAACTGAGTGGGTTTACGAGCGGCGCTCGCTTATATACCGATTGGTGATTTCAATAGCCTGTTTTGAAAGCAATTTTAAGACTATTGAAACAAGTTTTTGGATGAAAAAGTAACAAGTATATGACGCGTAGACATTTTATCTTTCAAATGAAGTGTTTATCATACCATTTCGTTCAGTTGTTTAAGAGCTATTAACGCTCAAAATCTCGGTCTCCAGCGTAACGCTTTCGTTCTCGAAACTTTGGTTTTACACCCCGGTATAGAAATGAAAGACGTAGTCCTACGTCAAAAAATGAACGAAACATTGGTCGCTGTCTCACACATGCGTAATTCTCGAGCCAGCCAGTCAGCTTAAAAATCCCCGCTCCGCTGCCGTAACGATCATTCTCATCCAAACCGTACACCACATCGGTTCGCATCACAACACATCAACAAACCAACCCAAGCAGCCATGCCTGGACATGGTAAAGGAGGAAAAGTGAAGGGAAAGGCAAAATCCCGCTCGAACCGTGTTGATCTGGAGTTCCCCGCAAGGGTAGCTAGGTCGAGCGCGTTAGTACCAGTGTACCAGTCCACCTAGCCGGCGTTATATAGCTTCGGCCGCCGAAGTGATCGAGTTAGCTGGCAAAGCTGCTAGATTGAAAGTACAGTAATTTATATTTAGCTCGACATTGAGCTAATTGGATGGATCTGTAATGCGACATTTTTGTAAACATAGAGTTCGGGGTCCAAATTATGACCCCACATTGAAAGTCGACACTGTACCACTGTCATCGGAAATGTTCAATTACAGGTTTAAATCGCCTCAAATGTGACACTGAGTGTTTCTCCGGCACGTCGCATTAAATTTAATTTACTGACCAACATGTCACAAGCTGGATGGGAAGAAATTTTCCAACTGTGAAAGCTGTGGCGAGTGGCAAACGCAAAAGCTAAACAGGAAGGTTTAACCGAACAAGATGGGGATATCGAGTGATTAAACAGTAAACTAATCCATTTTTCAGGTAGATAGGTAGGTATTCACGTAGGAGAAGAAAATAAAACAATATATTTGAAATATATATTTAACAAAAGCTGTCCCCTTTGTATAGTCCTACGTCACTCCGGTTATGTCCCCGACATTACCCACCCGTCTTTTTGATCCAAAAACTTGTTTCAATAGCCTTAAAATTCAGGCTCAAAACAGGCTATTGAAATCACCAATCGGTATATAAGCGAGCGCCGCTCGGAAATTAACTCAGTTGTAATTGAACAGCGATTGAGGTACCATCGCAGGAATGAATGGATGTTTCCCTAACACAGACTTCAAAACCATGGAGCCTGAGGAAATCGGCATTGCAAAATAGATGCAAGCAGCGGGTACTTTTGTACTCGTTTGCGCTTCTGAAAATCGGAATGTTTCCCTAACACAGACTTCAAAACCATGAAACCTGGGGAAATTGGCATTGCAAATGAGATGCAAGCTGCGAGTACATAAACACAGTTTTTCCAACACAGATTCCGAAACCAAAAAGTTGGGAAAATCAGCATTCCAAATCTCGGCAGTACTTTCTATACCCCCATGCATTTTTACACTCCGGAATGACATTGCTAACACGGTCTACAAAAGCGGGTAGAAATACAACGCATTGGCTCGGTTATTCAGGACTACATGCCTCTTCATGTCGCCAGCTCACTGAACTTCTTCGCATACCGTTAGATGATTAGGCAAAATGTTGATAACTATTTGCGGCGATAACCACTACTATAATACATGAATTGACCTAAATAGGGATTTGTTTGCAATTGAATTTGTAAATTGTTTCATTCATTCACTAGTTCAATCAATAATTTAATCAATAGTTTAATCAATAATTTACCCAATGAGGAACATTCGAAGTGCGATTATTGCTAATTGAAAAATCACAAATGATTACCAACGGCAGTCCTACGTCAACCTTGCGGTTATATCATAGGTATAACCCATCCACCGTTTTTTCTTTTTCCTTTCCAATCGTGCTTCATTCTATTTCGCTGCTGCTCTGGTTGCCCGTTTTGGTCGGTACGATTTGAGGAGCACAAAATGGACCAATCAAAAATGGGCACATAGTGCATTTTGACAATGCTTGATATTTCACAATTATTCAATTATTTATCTCAAGAAAAATGAAATGTTATTCGTTATGATAGATGCGTAGATATATTTCCTATCAATTGATGCAAAAACCTTTGCGATCTATTGAGAAATGCTCGAGTTATAAGCGTTCCAAATCTTGCATTTTTTCCTACTTGTTCAGTGCCTAGATTTCCATTTCACCCCCTATATCTTCCGGTTAGACGTAGTCCTACGTCAAAAAGACATCTCTGATTCTTGGATATTTAAGGTAAAAAACCTTAGCTTTCAAGAAAAAATATAAATAATATAGCCCCCTCTATCCAAAGCCATGTGAACAATAAATACAAATACAATCAATAATTAAGTAAACAGAATCAATTTTTTTGCAAGTGTAATTTTTTTTCCTTTATTGTAATATTTTTTAATATTTTTTAAAAAACCTTTATTGGCTTTAATTTGAAATATCGATCTTCTAAATCGGTCCAGTAGTTCAAAAGTTGTAAATTTTCGAAAAAAAGTCATTTTTGGGAGAAAAAATTTTTTTTCGGATCACTCTAAAATGGAAATGGGCACCCTAATGAAAAATAAAAAAAATTGTAAGGGGTTGTATCTAGGACATGACCGCAGAACTACGCAATTATATTATGCGATCCACTCGTTTACCACTTCGATATTATTTTAGAATGCATCGAAATTTCTTTAATAAATTATGTTCTTCGTTACAAGTAAATTTGATGAACGTCCTTTTACGTTTGATATGATGCCTAGGACTACCAAAATATGTGAACGGAAGAATTGTCAAACGATCATTGTATTTTACATCTCCCTCTGAAGTTATTGCACATCTCATGTTTACGTAGTTCTCGAATCGCGAAAGTTCATTCACTTCTAGTATCTGAAATGACGATTTTCCCAGGCTTCTCTTAAACTGAGATATATATGTTTCCCTTAAACGTACTTTTAAACTAAGTACGTTTAAGGGAAACATATTCCGGTCTGCACAACGACAAGCGAGTACAAAAGTACTCAACACCAAAAAATACCCCCGACTTCCATGTATCTGCAAAGCGGATTCCCCCAGACCCATGAATTTTGAAGTCCGTGTTATTGAAACACAGCTCGGTGGGAACAAAAATACCCTCGACTTGCATGTATATTTGCAAAGCGGATTTCTACAGGGACATCGATTTTGAAGTCTGTGTTGGGGAAACCGTAAATCGGGCCAATCGAAACTTCGCAGTTAGTGCGTTTAGATAACGCTGGACATTATACAGTTATTCAATTGTTCATCTCATGAAAAATAACATTCTATTAATTGTGATACACGCGTAGAAATATTTCCTTTCTTCTCGATCTATTAAGAAATGTTCGAGTTATAAGCATTCGAAATACGGGTGGGGTTAGCACACAAATCGGCAGAACAAATGTATGGGGTAAATGAAATTTTTCCAGTTTTCATGAATTTAAACCGTTTAGAGATAAGCGAATTGTGATGTAAAGGATATCATACAAATCTTAGAGAATTTCCGATTCGATTGGTATGTAAATCATGAGAGTTCGTTCACAATGAAAATAGTTATTAACGTTAACTTTATTTCATAAAAACGTGACCTGTTTTCTGATTTGGCACCTTTCTTGAAAGACGTAGTTCTACGTCAACAGAGTCTATTATTTTGCAATAAGGAACAAAAGTACCCTTTTTAACGAAAATTTAAGAACCACTATATTGGTTTGGCATGGAATCGCTGATATACATACTGCATAAGCAAATTTCGATCCAACTCATATTGCCAGTAACCATCATATTTATAGTTCGCTCGGGTTTTCGAAAAGAAATGAAAGAGTTGAACATGTATATCACCGATTTAGTTCGCCAGCGATCAGTCACTTGTT